>NC_090743.1:12704627-12857127 GCF_036898095.1 Palaemon carinicauda
ACACCAAAGCAAGCGCACATGATAATTCAGTTACAAACAAACACTATTGTATCTCAAGCTGCACTTTTTGGGGAGAAACTATAACCTCTCTCTTCCACTCTCACACAAAGAAACTCGTTACCATGCTTGCAAAAAAAAAAAAAAAAAAAAAAAAAAAGGCGAACCCTTCAAGGCTCGAACGCTCATGACAAAAAAAGTATTCTCAAGCCAAATACTAATCAGATCTGCCCCAAACCAACTATAACAATGTGACCTGATCTTTAGCATATGGTTCTCTTATGACTGACCTCACTTCACCATCCCCCCCCCTTTTATTTCACCACACAAAAAAGGGGAGACTGAAATCCATTTTCTGGTATTTTCTCACATCGCTGCTCATCCGTGACTACGCTGTGTGTATCGATTGAGGTATTTCACTTTTTACATCGTTTTTCTTATCTCAGTACTGATTAAATGAGTGCTGTTGCGAGGAGAAATTACTTGGTGCTCAGTATGCAAGCATTTGTAAGGGAAAAAATACTTGATACTCAATATGCAGGCATTGCCGAGGAGCTGGTCAGCTAATCTTTTTATGTCTTACGTGTTTTATAACTAATTATAAAGCTGTATATTCTAGCTAAAAAGAGAACGATATCCTTTCCATTTTGTTAGTTTACAGGAATTCCTTACATGCGAATTAAATGAACTTGTACCAGTCACTCAGAAGAGATAATGATAGTATTTTACTCTGCCAGACGGGGGAAAACAGCTTTTAAGTCATATAAAATGGTCCACAAGGCCAGAAAATGATACCTTGCCGTCAAAATACGTAGGCTGGTAGATCATTACCAGTCTATTAAAAACAAATAAAGGAAATCCTCAAGTAGCGCTCTTACACTTTATATACTGGCTCTCTCAATCTGATTTAATACCACGCCAGCACAATGCGCGCCATCTGTTGCACGGATTCTAAACTATGCGAAACTAATGATGGCAGAAGATCTTTCCATCCTCTCTCTTAGGCATCGATTAAATAACAGAAAATTATAATCATACAAAAATTACATATAAAATGTCTGCGCAAATTACCCAAATCTTCAAATTCTGAGAAACAATTTTAAGTTTATAACCTAATAGGCTTGCTAGTTTTTTTCAAGACTGTCATTGTACGATTGTCTTTGGTAGAAGCACAAGCCATGGATCATCTAAATCTGTGCTAATGAAGCAAAGTGATTCTAAATAACATTATCTTGCAAATCAAGGATGTGAAGAACATATATAGAGTGACATCAGGAACTAACATTAACGTATGTTGAGTCTTCCAAACATTTCCCAGCCTTCAGAACTTCACAAATCATGTCGATAAAAGAAATGAACGCAAATAATCACTGTATATAAGCATTTTAACTAATGAACACGTTTCTATGCATACACCAAATATGCTCACATGTAGAAATGTGTGTAAATACGAATAAACCTTTACAGATCTTGATAAAAAACTTTCATGGCTCAACTACAGAGTTCTAACTCTTATAAGATTTACGTGAATACCATGATTAATGATAACATATCGAGTTCATTACCTTGATCAAGGGCAAAATTTTTTTTAAAAACATGGTAATAATTGAAGAATTAACATACACTACAATAACACTAAATATGATTAATTTTATATTCTTCTTCATCCCAGAGACTAGCAAAACGGAATGTGAATTTGAAAGGGAAATATATCTTGATCGACAATTTAAAGCACCTCTATTTCGATTTAGCTTTTTATACAATTATAAAACCATGATAATCATACGTATAATAACTTCTTCTACCGTAAATTGGAACATTCATTCCTGAATCCAAATACGCAAATTGTCTACACGCAAATTAAACTTTCCTCAACATAGATGTTACAAAATTTTTAATGGCCAAGAGCCTGTGCTAGCATCAGACCAGAGTTATCTTTAACAAAGTGGTAAGTAAAACTTAGTTTCTTATGTAATGAAACTTAATAGATCAGAATCCTCATTAATGATATTGACTTTATCCAAGTGATCTTGTCTTACCATTAAAATTTGTAATGTAATATTATTATTTTGACAGGAAACAAAACACTATAATTTCTTTAATTATTGAAAAAAAAATTGATTTACTTATGATTTTCACATTCATGTGTAAAACATAAGAGGTTGCAAAAGCTCCCCCTACATTTTACAATCATACTGCAATTTACTGTACATTTTCCAATACTACTGCAAAGTCAACAACAACAAAAACCTGTCACATGGACACATCCCGAGATATCTTCATGCATTTCTTTAATAAAAAGCTGATATTCCATTGACATCTCACAAACACGTCTGGGATTATTCTTTTAGTTTTCAAAGGAAATGGGAGCTAAATAGCTAAAACAGAAATTACGACAAAAATATCACAGAATAACACTAAAAGACACACACACACACACACACACATATATATATATATATATATATATATATATATATATATATATATATATATACGTGTGTGTGTGTGTGTGTTTATATATAAAACCTACCAGGTAGTGAAAAATGGCAAGAACACTGTTTATCACTGGCGAAGAAATCTCATATCATCTTTCGCTGTTGGTCTTATCCAAACTCCAGCACATTGTACTTCCAAAGTC
Source organism: Palaemon carinicauda (assembly GCF_036898095.1). Taxonomy (NCBI): domain Eukaryota; kingdom Metazoa; phylum Arthropoda; class Malacostraca; order Decapoda; family Palaemonidae; genus Palaemon; species Palaemon carinicauda. The sequence continues at coordinate 12,707,266 of NC_090743.1, forward strand.
ACTTTTAAATCCTCCAAAGGTTCACTTACAACAGAAAAGTAGGTTCCGTACACATCGCGTCAACTATTTCTCACTTGGGATTTACTGTACAAATCGAGATAAAATCACAGGAACTCCCGTCGGGTTCGAAGGAACACAACAAACTCCACCACCCGAAAGAAAAAAACTTTCCAGGGACTTGAATGGAAAATTGAACACCCTTCCTTCACGTGCGATGTCCAGGAGAACACTAGAGATCAGCTGTTGAGTTAAGGGCGCTCACACTCACTGGCTGGGTGAGGCAGGCCGCGCCCTCCCTACCAGTCACCCACCATCCTACCACCGGTCCGGACACGCCCCCATCTCCCACATGAAGGTGATTCCCAACTAGGATTGGTTGCTGCTCCCATCTTAGGGGAGGGTTTTCAGTTCTTGGAACGGGGCGTTTCGTTGCTGGGAAAAGGTGGCTGGTGGGTAAGTCAGGCGGTGTGGAAAGTTGAAGTTCTTGAGTGTGAGGTTAAGAAGAAAAAAAATTGTTCTGAATCTTCATCTAGCTTACTCACGTCTTTAGGTCCAACGGGTCATCTTGGGTTACGACTGCATCTCCCAGGACTGAGCGTCTTCAGTGAGAAAGAAATATTTTTTTTCTTGACCTTTGCTTTTCCTTCAAATATCTAAGTACATGATTACTTTTATAAGACTTTCATCAAACTTTACATTCTTTCCCTGGTCTTTGGATTTCATTATTCATATTGTATTTACAGAAGTAATCCATAAAGAATATAAAAGAATATACGATGACCCAACGTGAAGTTCACCATCTCGATCTGCAGGAAACTGCTCCTGGTGATTTCAACGTGCCAGACAGAATGATCTTGAAACCCCAATCAAGTGAAATTAACGTTCTTTTGCCAAGTAACTAGGAAATCGTCAAAACCCGATATTTTCCCATAAATATAATTATCATAAATTCCGAGGAGCTCACATAACTCTTTCACTAATTCATGAACGGTTAAAAAATACTAAATGTTCTCCATAATCACTTAGAAAATTAGGATAGTTGTCTACGCCCTAAGTATGTAATGAGTTTCCCGAAGTGAATAAAAAAAAAAAGAAAAAAAAATTACTTGTAGAATTTACGAGATTAACTCTACGGGTTCTCAGCCTATAACTTGATTACATCCAAGCTGTACTTTCCTTTAGAAATCATTCTTTCTTGAATTATAAGGATGGAAACAAATGAGCTACGTGAAATCCAATCTAGCAATTGACTTTTCTTACATCTTACTATTTATTTTATTACATTTATCGGCAGTAAGGCCTCAATTCCTAGGATAAAGGTTATAAAGATTTTAAAATTCATAAATAATTATTTTTATCTAACAACTTGAATTGGTTATATTACTATAAATCGCTTTGATTCACGTGACACAATCTTCAAAGGAGAATGAGAGGAGGACAAATGAATAAATATATAGATGAATAAATATACAGTATATAAATAAATGAATATATAAATATATAAATAAATAAATATATAAATAAATAAATATATAAAAAAATAAATAATTAATTAATAAACAAATAAGCACAACAGCCACTCTTGATTTGAAAACACCAAATAGAAACCTCAAAATCAACAAGAGATTTACAAGAATTGGTAATAGCGATGCTAAAAATGTAATATAAATTAATAACATTGAGGCCAAATTGCAAAAGATTCAATAAAGGCCGCTCATGAATGGCAGACGCAAGGGACATTGACATTGCCCTATCAAGCGGGACAATGCCCAAGAGACTGACCATTTATACATATGATCAGCGTCCAAGCCCCATCTCCACCCAAGCTAGGACCAAGGAGGGCCAGGCAATGGCTGCGGATGACTCAGCAGATAGACCTATAGGCTTCCCTAAACACCTCCATCCTTAGCTCACAAGGATGGTGAGGTTGCATCGACCAAAGGAACTAACGAGTCTGAGCGGGACTCGAATGAGCTTTCTATTTACTTACTTTTACATTAAGGGCTGCTTAACTGGTTTAAGCGGTACTCGAATAAGCTTTCTATTGGCTTACTTTTTTTTATTAAGGGCTGTTTAACTGGTTTAAGCGGGACTCAAATAAGCTTTCTATTGGCTTAATTTTTTATTAAGGGCTGTTTAACTGGTTTAAGCGGGACTCGAACCCCCGTCTGGCGATCAGCAGGCAGAGACGTTACCAATAAGGCCACCACAACTCTCCACTGCTACTTCCACTAATATAAGATATGGAACTTCCAAGGAACAAAAAAAAACATTGATAGAATTAACAGTATGAAGAGTGCCCATACTTAATCACTTAATCATGAAAAGCAAGAAGTGTAGTTTTATCTAATTTCCAATCTTTATCAGTACATGATATGCATCAATCATAATCACAACCATCTCAAATCTTTCATCATATCGAGTAATCATATCAAATATAAGATTGAATTAGGTTTAAAGGTCACTCATAATTGCCAGAGGCAAGGGACAGTGGCAATGCCCTTAGAGACTGGACAATGCCCTTAGAGACTGGACAATGCCCTTGAGACTAACCATATATGCATTTGAACAGCGTCCAAGCCCACTCTCCACCCAAGCTAGGACCAAGGATGGACAGGCAATGGCTGCTGATGACTCAACAGGTAGATCTATCATCATCATCTCCTCCTAAGCCCATTGACACAAAGGGCCTTGGAGGAGTAATGAGAGCTTTGGGTGGGGAGGAAATGCTCCCTTAAATCTTGATGAAGTCATTGGCAGCAGGTTGACGGATTGGGTTTAAGGCGATGGACTAACTGTTTCTTCGGCTTTCACTCTTGATGCCTGGCGGTTGATCTTACTAGAATTGGTATGGACCGACAGGGATCACTTGCCTTAGACAGGCACTGAGCATCACAAGGAATTGATTATCCTTTGATGTATCTAGCCAATGAATCCTCTATGGATTTATAGTCAATTTCTTTTAGCGATGCAGATTTGCACCGGCTCGCAGCGGTGCCCTTTTAGCTCGGAAAAGTTTCCTGATCGCTGATTGGTTGGACGAGATAATTCTAACCAATCAGCGATCAGGACACTTTTCCGAGCTAAAAGGACACCGCTGCGAGTCGGTGCAAATCTGCCTCGATAAAAGAAATGGACTATAGTCAGTCATGGGAAAAGAGATCCATATGCTCCCCCAAAGCCCCCAACCTTAACTCACAAGGATGTGAGGTTGCGGACACTACAAGAAAATATTGGGTTTGAGGGGGTCTCGATCTCCCATCCAGCAGATCGCCAGGCAGGGACGTTTCCAGTAGGCTATCACAACTGAGATATAGAACTGAGGGCAGTAGGCTATCACAACTGAGATATAGAACTGAGGGCTTGGTAGGCCATTCATCTGGGGGAAAACTCCATAGTTGTGATAAGAAGAAAACGTTAAGAGATTGGGCAGCGAGGTGGACGAACATAAAGTGCGATGGAGGTAAAGATTGTAAAATAGATGCATCTTTGGACCGAAGGCACATTGTAAAGACGTTAAAGTAATGCTTAGAGTAGACGAAGTGAGGTGCACTGACGGGACTACTTCCAGCCTTACATGGTAATTCCTTCAATTGAGCACGAGATTTCCTTGCTATATCGGGAACAAACCTATAGCTCTTCCTACGATTGCAAATACATTGCACTATCTATAGTACTTATTTATGACAGCATTAAGCAATATCTTATTGCACTGAAAAACATAAAACAGCAAAAAATAATGGACATATACATTTATTGAGCAGTAAAAATGATTCATTGCTTCAAGGAACTCTAACTCCGATAAGTATCACAAGAGTATCAATGCCAATGGTAATTCAAAAGTGCTGGAGATTCTAAGAAATTCTTCAAAAATAAAAATATCGTTTAAAAATTTGAGATGAATGACCATAAAAGAGTTTTTAATTAACTCTGTTTACCGAGATGCCTAACGAAGTGTATACAATGAGTTCGCTACTGAAGCGAATTTTTCGGTATTGAAGTACATATCTGAAAGACTCGAATAATGTTTGATGTGACTTGGGATATATATATATATATATATATATATATATATATATATATATATATATATGCATATATATTTATATATATGCATATATATATATATATGTGTGTGTGCATATATATATATATATATATATATATATATATATATATATATTCATATGTGTGTGTATGTGTGTATATATACATGTAAGCAATATGTGTTGTCTTTGGGGGTATGTTTTTGTAATCAATATATATATATATATATATATATATATATATATATATATATATATATATATATATATATATATATATATATACACATGTGTGTGTGTATGTGGATGAAAATCATCACAATATCGTGCTCAAATTGAAATAAATTTCTAACTCATACCGGGATCGAACACTAGCCCCTTCAAATGAAAGGACAGGTTGCTTCCAACTTGCCACCAGAGGCTCAAAGGAAGTCGGAACCTAACTACTAACTGCATTTAAGGATTTTCCTAGCGAGACATCAGTCTCTTACCAGCAAGTTTTCCCCGACTTCCCAGCCCACCAATTGACACAACTGATAGCTTTTAATTCATGACGTGTTCTCTCTTATCTACTATAATTATAACGGGTATTGAAGTTATGAAAGTTACCCGTAATTTCATGACGAGTTGTGTAAGGGGGGATAGTAGGAAAAAAACTCGAAATTTTCACGTTCTCAAGTTTTGACATGGACTGCTTCAAAGACATGTTTCATGGGTATATATGTGGTCAGTGCATGTTTTCTCTTACCTACTATAATCTTAAAGGGTATTGAAGTTATGGAGGTTACCCGTAATTTCATGATGAGTTGTGTAAGGGAGTAGCAGGAAAAAACTCAAAATTTTCACGGTCTCAGATTTTGACAAGGACTGCTTCAGAGACATGTTTTATGGGTATATATGTGCCCAGTGTGTGTTTTCTCTTATCTACTATAATCATAAAGGGTATTAAAGTTATGAAAGTTACCTATAATTTCATGACGAGTCATATAAGGGGGGTAGCAGGAAAAAACTCCAAATTTTCACGGTCTCAGGTTTTGACATGGACTGCTTTAGAGACATGTCTTATGGGTTATATGTGCCCAGTACGTGTTTTCTCTTATCTACTATAATTATAAAGGGTATTGAAGTTATGAAAGTTACCCGTAATTACATGACGAGTCGTGTAAAAACTCCAAATTTTCAAGGTCTTAGGTTTTGACATGGACTGCTTCAGAGACATGTTTTACAATCCAAGCCTTTCTCAAGCCAAGCACTTAAGCCAAGCATTTTTTCTAGCTGGCATTCAATCAAAACCTTCTTCAGGTCAGGCATTTGAACCCAAAATTCTTAAATCAATGCATGTGAATCACAAATATAGGCCAACAATTTTTTATGTAGGCATTAGAGCAAAGTATGTTTAAAGCTAGCCTTTTGGCAAAGTATTCTTTAATCAAGGCATTTAAGCTGATCTTTCAAATAAAGTCTTTTCAAGCCAGGCATTTGCGCTAAACATTTGTATTATTAGGTACTAAGATAAGCATTAATGAAAGCATCTTTAAAATCAAGGTATTTACAACAAGTATTCTTCTAGCTGAGCAATTAACCCATGCATTCATGGCAGGCATTTAAACCAAGTATCCTTTAGATCATGTATTCTTCAATCCAGAAATTTAGATCACTGTAGTATTTTTCAATCTGGACATTGAAACAAGGCATTCTTCAAACCAGACATTTAAGCCAAGAATTCTTGAAGCCAGGCATTGAAGCTAAAACCATACAAACAAGGAATTTTTTATGCTAGGTACTTAAAGGTCTAAAGGTCACTCATGAATGACAGAGGCAAGGGACATTGACATTGTCATATCAAGTAGGACAATATCCTAGAGACTGACCATATACACATATGATCAGCGACCAAGCCCCTCTCCACCCAAGCTAGGACCAAGGAGGGACAGGCAATGGCTGCTGATTACTCAGCATAGACCTATAGGCTCCCTCAAATCCCTCATCATTAGCTCACAAGGATGGTGAGGTTGCAGCGACCAAAGGAACTAACGAGTCTGAGCGAGACTCGAACTCCAGTCTGGCGATTACCAGTCAGGGACATTACCACATCGGCCAACACAACCCATAAGCTACACATTCTTCAAGCCAGCCATTCAAGCTAAGCATCCTTCAAGCCAGGCATTTAAGCCAAGTATTCTTCAAGCGAGGAATTTAGGTCAAGCATTCTTTAAGCCAGACATTCAAGCCAGCTATCTTCACACCAGGGATTTAAGCTAAGCAAACTTTAAGCCATGTGTTTATGCTACACACCATCTGATCCAGGCATTTAAGCCAAGCATTTAAGGTAAACATTCTTTAAGGCAGATATTTAACCCAAGCATTTTCCGAGCTAGGCATCTAAGCCAAGCATTCCTTATGACGGGCATTTAAGCCAAGCATTCCTTATGAGAGGCATTTAAGCCAAGCATCCTTCAAGCCTGGTATTTAAGCCGAGCATTCTCCATCCCAGACAATGAAGCCAAGTATTTTCCAACCCAGGCATTTAAGCCAAACATTCTGAAACCACACATCTAAGTTAAGCATTCTAAAAAGCCAGACATTTCAACCAAGTATCCTTCATCCCAGTTATTTAAGCCAAGATTCTCCAACCTAGTCATTGAAGGTAAGTATTCTTGAAGCGCTGTGTTTAAGCCAAGCATCCTTCAAATCAGGTATTTCTGTCAAGCATTCTTAAACCATGTAAAGAAAGCTAAGCATTTTTACAGCCGGGTATTTAAGTCTAGCATTCTTTAAACGAGTCATTTAACTTAAGAATTCTTTTAGCCAAAAATTTTAAACCTATGCACTGGATATGGCATATATTACTTTAATTGCGGGGCTTTTTGGACTACTCTAAAAGGCATTACTCTATAGGCATTTCCATACCAAATGTTACGTCATATGGACACAGGAGCAAAATTAAAAAAATTTTGTCAAAAAAAAAAAAAAATAGCCGAAAATCACTAAAATTAATAATTTTCAAGTGATATATACGAAAAGCGTGACTTATATCCTGTGGACATAATCCAAGGTATCCTCATACGAAATTTCACTTCATTTTGTGTAAATATGAGGGCACAGGAACCAAGAATGTACAATTTTGGCCTGAAATTCAACAAAAATTGCAAAATTAACAATTTTGAACAAACGTATGCCAAACATATTGATAACTTCCAATTGGTATTTATCTAAGATACTTCCTTACCAAATTTCACGTCATTCGGTTAATAATACCAGGGCATAGAAGATCAAAATATACAATTTTGTCACAAAATGGCAAAATAAAACTCAATAAAATTATTTTAAAGGTATGTACAAAAAATTTAAACGCACATGAGTATTTCCCCACTCGACCTTTGTGCCAAATCTTAGATCATTTCGCCCAGAAATGACTGAAATTAATCGATTTATATTTTTGACAGCAGGAGAAGAAACAAAGAAAAACAATATATTTCCCTCCCATGGAGTGAAATATAAATATTGATAAAAGAAAACGTTAAAATTCTTTGAAACGAAATATTTTATAATTCATTTTGAAATACAAGAGTTCACAAGGACCGAGTTCACCTCTGAGACAACTGGAGAAAAAGTTCTGGTCAGAAACCCCGACCCAATATAGAAAGGAGTGAAGATGAAGAGGAAAAAGATGAAAGGTATTTTTTATTTGGGAAGAATATTCAGTGTTTATTTCCGATCATTTTTTACGGCTACATCAATCTAGCTACGGTCTTTAAGGAAAAGTTAGATAACGTGTCTCCAAGATCCTGGTGTTTATTTTGAAGGAAGTCTTCAAGATCATCATCCTTTTCTTATCTGCTTTTGCGTTTGATTTGTTTTTTCTTATACACCACGTGCCAAATGGCCTCCCCAGCCCCTGTATCGGGCAGCAAAGCTCAAAATCTTATAAATCAAGCTATGAATCTAAGCAGAACAACCAATTATATATCACTGCAAAAGAGGTCTCCAATCGGTGCGAAGATCAGATCCTCAGAGTTTCCGGCATTTGAAGGGAGCTGATGGAAGACTTCGTTCTATGCCTGAATGTAGCATATCGAACAAGTTGAGCCCTCATTATGAAATTATTTTAGTGTTCCTAGAATACCATATTTTTTAACATGTGATAATAATATCATTATTAAAATCCAAAGTAATATATGTTTCCAAAAATCATTAATAAAAATAAAATTAATGCTTTATTTTACTCAAATTTACATAATGCTTTCCTATCGGTTTTCTTCAAAAGAGAATTCTAGTAAAGTCTGCAGTTTCCTTTTACTCTTCATGGTCTCAGCTGGCCGTTATGTACGACTTTTGAATCTCTTCTCTCCTCCTATCTCCCTCTTCTTCATTGGCTGACAGGTCCTTCTCTGGGGTTTCCCTGGAGTTGCCTGGGGGCTGTGGCTCGGGTAGGACGTCTTCCTGCAGGTGGAGGGCCTCCTAACCGAGCCATGATCGGCAAAGGCGTCACAGTCGTGGCATAAAGGCCCTCTTCGGGGATCGACTCGAAGCGGCCCGGGGACCACCTTTACGTCGGCCAAGAGGACCTCCTGCTGGGTCTTTCCGAAGTGGGGGCTCTCCTCTGGGCTTTGCCTGGAGTCGATAAGCCTACCTTCGAGGTTTCCCGGGGAACAGGAGGTCTTCCTTCCTCTCTCTCTCTCTCTCTCTCTCTAAATCTTCTTCTATTGGGCTTTGCTGAGGCCAAGTAGTTTATTTTTGAGTTAGTTGGTGTAGGACACAAGATCTTGCATTGGGGATGATAACCGTGTTGGACTGACCCGGGAACACAGAAGTGATGATCGCAGTCAGAGCACTTGAGAGATGTTTGGACAGGAGGGAATTCTGAGCTGAAGCCTATGGGGCGCGTGTTGCTGCACTTGAAGCCTCTCAGGTCCTGGAGAATTTCATTCTCTTATACGATCCATACTGTTTTAGAGCTAGTGAGCAAGTCATTTTTAAGTAGTATTTCTTCATCATGTTATTGAAAACAAATAAGGTCACCATTGACAACCGAACGCCATTACCTATTCAGAAACAAATAGGTCAACTGAAGCCGCTATTAAACGGCCATGCAGTAGTTCCATGCATGGAAGGACATGTCCATCGTCATATTTCCAGAGTTTAATCGCTATTTCAATTCCACGGTCGGGAGCGTCTCATCATTGAAGGCGATTGCCTTAGTGGCGTTAGTGTGTTTCCTACAGGAATCCTCGATGTCCTAGTTAAACTACAGAGGACCAATTTCCAGGTAACGGTATACACTAAAGCAGCCGACGGAGGAAAATGCCCCGAAATATACAAAAACTCAGCAATAAGTGCTCAAGTCGAAATAGCAATCACGCACAGTACATCTTGGAAAGACATAGATGCCGAATTCGTCAACTATTACCAATAACGAATATCCAGACATCATGATAGATGAGGCTATAAAGAAAAAAAATCAACGAAATTCAACAACACGGCAGCGAATACTAACGAAGGAAAAAAACTTATCTACCACCGTCTTAGCTTTAGATTGGCCTACAAAGATCAAACCCAGACCTTGTTTTAGGAATCATTAATTGGGGTGTTGCCCTGAAAGCCCCTTACAAGAAGGTAAAACTTAGAATATATAGAAGCCCAACGTAACTGCGGCTCTTGTAATGAATAACAGTATCTCTCAAAGATGACCAAAGGAAGCGTGTAACGAAGTCTATAAGTTTTCATTTCTGAAGGAGGTTAAATCTCACAGTAAATACTACATTCGACACACCACCAGACACTCCGAAGACACATGCTGACCCACAGAAACTATGTGGCAATAAACCAACACTATATTGATATTCACTTCGGAAGCTCTCCCTGAAAGAAGGAATTGACGGAATCCAAATTGTTCACAGGAAGAGCAACTACGGCGATCTCATGGCAGCCAAAGCCGTAAGCATCGCCCTCCAAAAGCCAACATTGAACATTAAAAGGTATTCTAGTTATACACGAAATAGTTTTGTCGAAACAGTGTTGTAGTGGTAGCATGAGGAAAAAGAAGTCATAGTTTACTTAACCAAAGGCTTACAACTGAGAATCTAAACGCCAATTCAATCTTCTGAATGATGAATGACTTATGTCGCTTTTGTGGAAGGTACACGAGTCCTCAGTTGAATCTTTGGACTAAACTGTGTATATTGTGGCTGGTCAACTGTGGTGGATCGCAGACAGGTGGGAGGGAAATTCAACGTGCTTGGGAACTTTATTTCAAAAGAATTGTTAAACACCAAAGGGTTACTAACTTTCGAAGAAAATATCTTTAAGAAGCTGTGTAAAGTTGAAAGTATTAACCTTTTAGTGTTCTTCAATTCTTTGGAAATAAAGTTGCCAAGCACATTGAATTTCCCTCCCACCACAGTCGACCAATCACAATATACACAGTTCAGTCCAAGGATTCAACTGAGGACTCGTGGACCGTCCATAAAAACGACCTAAGTCATTCATTATTCAGAAGATCGAATTGGAGTTTAGATTCTTAGTTGTAAGCCTTTGGTTACATAAACTACGGCTGTTCTTTTTCTTCATTTGTGCAATCACTACAACACTGTTTCGACAAAACTATTTCGTGTATAATTAGATTACCTTTTAATGTTCAATTCTGGCGTTTGGAGGACGACGCTTACAGCTTCAGCTACCATGAGATGGCCGTAGTTGCTCTTCCTGTGAACAATTTGGACTCCGCCAATTCATTCTTTCAGGGAGGGTTTCCGAAGTAGATATCAATATAGTGTTGGTTTATTGCCACCTGGTTTCTGTGGGTCAGCATGCGTCTTCGGAGTGTCTGGTGTATTCTTTCCTGTGAGATTTAATCTCCTTCGGGAATGAAAACTTAAAGACTACATTACACGCTTCCTTCGGTCATCTTGGGGAAATACTGTTATTCATTACAAGAGCCGCAGTTATGTTGGGCTAGCTATATATTCTAAGTTTTACCTTCTGGTAAGGGGCTTTCAGGGCAACGCCTCAATTGATGATTCCTCGCAAAGTCTGAGTTTGATCTTTATAGGCCAATCTAATGCTAATGCGGTGGTAGATAAGTTTTTTCCTTCGTTAGTTTTTGGTGTCGTGTGTTGTTGAATTTCATTGAATTCTTTCCTTATAGTCTCCTCTATCATGATGTTTAGATATCCGTTATTGGTAATATTTGACGAATTCGGCATATACGTCTTTCCAAGATGTGCTGTGCGTGGTTGCAATTTTGACTTGAGCACTTATTGCTGAGTTTTTGTATATTTCAGGAAATTTACCTTTGGCATTTAAGTATTTTCCTCCGTCGGTTGCTTTAGTGTATACCGTTATCTGGAAGTGGTCCTATAGTTGTTCAACTAGGACATCGAGAATTCCTGTAGGAAACACACTTATGCCACTAAGGCAATCGCCTTCAATGATGAGATTCTCCCGACCGTGGAATTGAAATAGTGATTAAACTCTGGAAATATGACGATGGACATGTCCTTCCATGCATGGAACTATGTCCGTTTATTAGCGCCTCAGGTTGACCTTTTTGTTTCTGAATAGGTAATGACGTTCGGTTGTCAATGGTGACCTTATTTGTTTTCAATAACATGATGAAGAATTACTACTAAAAAGGACTTTCTCACTGGCCCTGAAACAGTATGGATCGTATAAGAGAATTAAATTCTCCAGGACCTGAGAGGCTTCAAGAGCACCAAGACGTGCTCCATAGACTTCAGCTCAGGATTCCCTTCTGTCCAGACATCGCTCAAGTGCTCTGACAGCGATCATCTCTTCTGTGTTCCCAGGCCGCTCCCGCACGGTTATCATCCATAATGCAAGAGCCTGTGTCCTACACCAACAAACCAAAATAAAACTACTTGGCCTCTGCAAAGCCCATTAGAAGAAGAAGAAGATTTAGAGAGAGAGAGAAAGAGAGGAAGGAAGACCTCTTGTTCCCCGGGAAACCTCGAAGGTAGGCTTCTCGACTCCAGGCAAAATCCAGAGGAGAGCCCCCACTTCGAGAAGACCCAGCAAGAGGTCCTCTTGGCCGACGGAAAGGTGGTCCCCGGGCCGCTCCGAGTCGATCCCCGAAGAGGGCCTTTATGCCACGACTGTGACGCCTTTGCCAATCATGGCTCGGTTAGGAGGCCCTCCACCTGCAGGAGGACGTCCCATCCGACCCATGGCCCCCGGGCAACTCTAGGGAAACCCCAGAGAAGGACCTGTCTGCCAATGAGGAAGATGGAGATAGGAGGAGAAAAGAGGTTCAAAAGTAATACTTACCAGGCAGCTGAGACCATGAAGACTAAACGGAAACTGCAGACTTTACTAGAATTCTTTTTTTAAGAAAACCGATAGGAAAGTATTATGTAAATTTGAGTAAAATGTAGCATTGATTTTATTTACATTAATGATTTTTGGAAACACATATCACTTTTGATTTTAATGATAATATTATTTTCCCAATATGTTAAAAAACTATAGTATTCTAGAACACTAAAATAATTTTACAATGAGGGCTCAACTTGGGAGACGTGCTACATTCAGGCATAGAACTGTCTTCCTTCAGTTCCTTCCAAATGCCGGAGACTCTGAGAATCTGATCTTCGCACCGAGTGGAGAAATCTTTTGGATCTAAACTGAGTGGCTCCTGTTTTTGCAATGACATATAATTGTTTGTCAGCTTAGATTCGTGGCTTAATTTATTAGATTTTGAGCTATACTGCCAGATACAGGGGCCGGGAAGCCATTCGGCACGTGGTGTATAACGAAAAAAAACAAGCAAAAGCAGATAAAAAAAAGGATGGTGATCTTGAAGACTTCCTTCGAAATAAACACAAGTATCTTGGAGACACGTTACTAAAGCTTTTCCTCAAAGACCGTAGCTAGATTGAAAACCAAACGATTCCCGTAAGATGTTGCCGTAAAAATTGATCGGAAATAAACACTGAATATGCCTCCCTGATTAGAAAAAAAAAAAAAAAAAAAAAAAAAAAAAAACTTTCTTTTTCCTCTTCAACGTCATGGTTCACGGTTTCTGATCAGAGCTTTTTCTCAAATTGTCTTAGAGGTGAACTCGGTCCTTGACAACTCATGTCTTTCAAAATTAATTTCGAAATTTTTCATTTCAAAGATTTTTAACGATTTCATTTATCAATATTTGTAAATTAATTTCTGAATATCCAAATATTTTTGCATCAGAGCTCTCACCGCAATAGCTTTTATATTAAAGTGTAATTCCATTGTTCAACAAATTTAGTCCAGATGAAGTCACATAAAAAGTGATTCGAAACATATGTCAAACAATAAATAATAAATGGCGATAAGTAAATGCAAATTTCCTTTTATCCGGAAAACTAACTGTAGATCTGTTCATTATACACGTAAAGTAACATGCTAAAGTACCACTCTCACACACAAACACACACACACACACATATATATATATATATATATATATATATATATATATATATATATATATATATATATATATATATACTGTATACACACAAACACACACATATATATATACATTCATATATATGAGTGTGTGTATATATATACACACATGTATATATATATATATATATATATATATATATATATAAAACTGGTAAGATTTTCGCTTCTGGCAAGCTTAAGTTTAAGGATGAAGAGAACAGCAAGAAGACTTCTCAAGATGCTCGAGATACAGGATGTAAACTCCATTAAATACTTGTTTTGAATGTCAGCTAAAAATTCCTTGAGGACTTGGGACAAATGTCATCGTGAAATTCCTTAAAAACTAGGCTTAAATTGAACCAATAAACTCCTAGAGATATTAATCATAAATGCTAACTACCGGGGGACGAATAAAAAGACACAAGTCTGAGAAATTCGGTAATAATGGCATCAGTAAATTCATACTCCAAGATAAACTTGAAGAATGAAGACAAATTTTCCCCAAAAAGAATTATCAACACTATAAGGTTTAAGGTCATTTTTATGGACAGAAAACAAAAATCTGGAGCATAAATATGAAAATAGACGAAACCATATAAATTTGATTGCTAGGCCATTCATTTAGAATTAATTTTCTCTCTCTCTCTCTCTCTCTCTCTCTCTCTCTCTCTCTCTCTCTCTCTCTCTCTCTCTCTCTCTCTCTCTCTCTTTCTGTGTAACGTCTTACTTTCCCATCCATACATCATGCTCTGTGATGAATTCCAGACGGGAACAATTCATACCTTCGATTTATCTCCAACCATAATGGCAAAACAAGTTACAGATGATAACACCAATAAGTCTAATTTGTGGTTTCGATACAGATTCCATCGGTTTCTCCACCATTACCTGGTTTCTATCTCGCACTATTGCCATAATCAGTTCCTTCATGCCGGAAAATTTGATGGGAAATGTATTTCAGATTACTATTTCCATGTATGGAAATTTATGGGAGGAGATACAATCTAGTAAACACTATAAACAGGGAAAACGATCTCTAAATGAAATAAAATATCAGTTTATTTATCTTCTTGTGTTCTCTTCGTAATTTTATCGAAGTATAAATAAGCCATGTATATATATATATATATATATATATATATATATATATATATATATACTCATATATATACTGTGTATATATATGCATATATATATATATATATATATATATATATATATATTTATATAAATATATATATATATATATATATATATATATATATATATATATATAAATTCTGTACATTATATCCTACATAAAGCGAATTTGACATCTAGAAATGTTTGCCGCTTAATGGTTTAATGTATATATGATGAATAAAAACATAATATATATAAATATAAAGTACATAGATACTCTATATACACATATATGTATGTATATAAATAAACACACACGCACACACATATAATACATAGAACCACACACACACTTATTATTATTATTATTATTATTATCTCCCAAAACGAGGTTATATTTTCAAGTCCGTTTATTTATTTATCGATTTGTGTGTGTTTATTAACAGGATTATTTATTTACTTATATGACTGCATGTCTGTGGACAGGATTACGTCAAAACTACTCGACGGATTTTGACGAAATTCTTACCACAAATAGATCTTACATCATGGACAAACCATTTAAATTCTGTAAATGATCCAAATCCAGATATTAGGTCCGATTTAAATTTTTCGCCATTTTAAAGATAATGTTAAATCAAACTGATGGACTTTTACGAAATATGTCTTAGGCCATGGACGACTCCATTAACTTTTGGAGATGATCCGGTACCGGATCCAGATTTGCATTTTTTGCCATTTTAAAGATTACGTCAAAACAAATTGGCAGATTGGATTTTCATCAAATTTTAATTATGGATAGATATGCAGCGGAAGAAATAATGAAATTTTGGAGTGATATAGATCAAGATCACGGTTCTGGATCAACATTGCACTTTTCACCATCTATTGTAAAGTCAGCATGTGAAAGTTGGAGGCGATGTCCGTAGACTTTAGTTAACTGTTGGTAATATTCATTGGGGGGGTTCTGAAATCCCTGATTGTTGTTGTTGTTAGTATTACATAAGCTACAACCCTAGTTAGAAAAGAAGGATGCGATAAGCCAAAGGGCTCCTACAAGGAAAAATAGCCAAGTTAGGAAAATAAATAGAAACAAATAAACTGCAAGAGAAGTGATGAACAACTAATATAAAAAAAACTGGAGAACAATTACAACATTAAAATAGATATATCATATATAAACCATGGAGAATTATTTCAGCCTGTTCAACATAAAAAACATTCGCTTTAAGTTTGAACTTTTGAAGTTCAACCGATTCAACTGTCTGATTTGGAAGATCATTCCACAACTTGGTTATAGCTAGAATAACACTTCTACAATACTGTGTAGTGTCGAGCCTTATGACGGAGAAGGAAAAACTGTTAGAAATACCTGCATACCTAGTAGTGCGTACAGGATGTTACATTATAGGGAAGATTTGAATACAAAGGATGGTCAGCATTAGGAAAAAAGCTAATGCAATATGCATAATGAGCTAATTGAACGACGGTACCAGGGATTAATATCTCGATTGGGAATAAGAAATTTAATAGACCATAAGTTCCTGATTAACAAATTAACATCAGATTCAGCAGCTGAAGACCAGACAGGAGAACAATACTCAAAACAAGGCAAAATGAAATAATTAACACTTCAGATTGATCCCCGAAAATGATAAAAGACTTTCTCAATAAGCCCACTTTTTGTGCAATTGAAGAAGAGATAGACTAAACGTGTTTCAAAAATTTAAATATTCTATCAAGAATCACAACTGAAATTTTAAGAGTCATATAGAGCTTAAGAAACATCAATGTTGAGATCTGGATGTTGAGGAGTCACTGTCCTCGATCTATCTTCAATCATACTTTGAGTTTTGTTAGGGTTCAACTTCAATCCCCATAATGAGTACCATGCACTAATTTTAACTAGATCTCTATCAAGGGATTAAGCAACCCCAGATCTACATTCAGGAGATGTTATTGAAACAAAGAGAGCAGCACCATGTGTATATGCAACGGGCTTGCCTTCTAGGCCAAACCACATGTGTTTATACAGTATGAAAAGTAATCAGCCTAGAATACTATCCCGGGAACATCAGATATCGCAAAACTATAGCCACTATGGTACTCATCAGTAACAACTCTTTGCAATCTTTTACTCAAAAAATCAATAATAATGCGAAGAAAAAACCCACCAACTCAACAACTCTTTGAGTTTGAAAACAAGGGCCTCATAATTGACGCAATCAACAAAGACAGAACTAAAATCAAGGCTAATCATACGAACTTCCTGAAAACAATCAAGGTATTTCTGTACAACATTGGAGATTGTAAGAAGGGCATCACATGCTCCAAGACCTTTACAAAAACGAAATTGCAAACCAGGAAAAAGGTGATTACCTTCAGCATACCTATTTAGACATTTTGCCAAGAAGTTCAAAAACTTTAGATTATATGGAAGTTATGGAAATTGGGCGGTAATTAGCTGGACTAGAGCTACCACAAACATATTTACATAATGGAATAAAATTACCAATTCCCAACAATTTCTAAAAGAACCTCTTCTTGTTAATTTGCGGAAAATAACAGATAACTTATGAGTTAAGAAATCAGGATGCATGTTTAAGTATTGTGTGTGCTTATTACCTCCGCCAAGCGGCGGAGGTTATGTTTTCGGTTCGGTTTGTTTGTTTGTTTGTTTGTTTGTTTGTTTCTCTGTTTGTCTGTCTGTCTGTGGACAACGTAGAGGCCACATTTCTACACGGAATCACTTCAAACTTGGCCAAGTAGTTCCCCAATGTGTATGGAAGAACTGATTAAATTTTGGTCAAGGTCACCCCAAGGTCAAGGTCACAGGGGTCACTGGTGTCACTATGACATAAGTGGCCATATCAAGAGACAGAAATAAAGCACTGACTTTTGCATAAGCCAACAGGGAAGTCCTAGTCCAGGCGCAACCCATGGGTGATGTTCAAATTTATAAAGGTCAAAGGTCAAGGTCATATTGGTGCATTATATCAATGTCATATTAAGTATCAGTGGCAAATGAACAAAGATCACTTGAAGGTCAAAAGTCAAGCAGGTCACTTGAAGGTCAAGGTCACGTGAAGGTCAAGGTCACGTGAAGGTCAAGGTCACCTGAAGGTCAAGGTCACGTGAAGGTCAAGTACATTTGAAGATCAAGGTCACCTTGGCGGAGGTATGTCCTCTACGAGGACCATGTCCGCGTTCAGGACTTGCTCACTTGTTTACTTATGCTGAGACTTCAGGAATCCATTCAAAATTCATACTAATTTCTATTATAGATAATTTGTTGCATTTCAACTAAATTATAAATACTTTGAACCCTCTTTCCAATGTGAGGGTTTATTATAAGATGGTATTTCAGCAATACATCTTTAAAGAAATGCAAAATTCCACAAAACTGCTTGTAAATCCTTGCTAGCAAAGTGATATGGTCTGGAGAATGAATTTTAACAGGAATTACTAGACTGAATTGTAATTTCCCTTGATAACATCAGCAAATAAAACAACGTACTTCGGTTCTTCCTAAAACCGAAGTGTCTGTTTGATAAAAAGTTTTTTTATTCTAGATACCACAAGTCTGTTCTTGATCATTCTCTCAAATAGTTTACATATGCAACTAGTCAAAACTATAGGCCTGTAACTAGATGGCAGTTCTGGGTCTTTACCAGACTTGTGGCCGGGAATTATAATTGAAGTATGCCAGGAATCAGATGTATGGGATGCCCATACACTATTAGTAGTTTTTAATCAAAATACCTTAGTATCTGCTGGGAGATGTGAAATAATTTCATATCGGATGCTATCCTCACCTGGGACAGTCAAAGACGAGCTAGAGATAGCATTTTGCATCTCCTCCATACTAAAAGGTAAGTTAAAAGCTTCAGTATTGGAAGAAACAGGAGGAACAACAGATGTTGATGCTCTAATTTGTTGAAAAACTGGGGAATAATTGTCAGCACTTGATGCATCAGAGAAGTGCTTAGCAAGGACCTCTGCTACATCTTTGGGATCAGATATAATCTATTATTTTCCCTTAATATCAGTAAAGGCATAGGGACAAATTTGCCCGGAAGGTATCGCTGTTTGCTCGTCGAGCATGCTCGATAGTGTGGACAGGCCTTAATCTTGTCCCATATTTCCTTTGAATGAGTTTTGGTATTGATATTAGATATATATTTCCTCCAAGATGCTTTCTTTGCTTTTTTAAAAGTTCTTTTTTGTTTGGCAAAGGTTCTGAGGTACGTTATTCTATCTGCTTCATAGTTCGATCTTTAGTATCTTCAGAAGCAAGTTCGGGTCACTTTCCTTGCATTGGTACATTCTTTACTCCACCAAGGAACTACAGAGCAATGAGGTAAACCACATGTTTTAGATATAAACTTGTTAGTATTATTATCAATATCATTTGAAAGGTGTTGATAAGCATGTACTGGAGATGTAGTCACCATACTCTCTATTGGTGTGTGCACATTTCTCGTAAGATGTCCAGTCTGCCTCATCTATCTTCCATTTTGAACACGGAGAAGGAAGATTGTGGACATAATTTAACATTATTGGCCAATGGTCACTGCCATGTAAGTGTTGATTGACTGACTAAAGGTAATCCAATTGAATGGATGAGGAACAGATTGACAAAGCGATGGCTGATGTAGAGTAGTGGAATACATTATACCTAGTTGGAGAACCATCATTCATCACACACATTTCCACTCCATAAAGTATGTTTTACATTAAAATCGTCCATTAAAATAAAAAGTACAGGGAGCTGATTCATCAAGTCTTGGAGGTCAGAGTCTAAGACTTCTTGGGTTCCCAACAAGGTCTAAAAGGAAAAAGTTCTAAAGAGGGTTCAAGATATACGAGCATAAAGTAATTTTTTTCTGATATGTGTTCTAACAGCACATGCCTGTAGTGGTGTATTGAGGGGGATGGTTTCAAATTTTACAGACTTGTGAACAGTAAAACCTGTGCCACCATGAGCTCTTGCAGCTCGAAAGGAGGGGATCTACAAAAGTTATAATCGATTCCAAGATCAAATGATTTGTCACTGATCTTAGTTTCCTGTAGACAAATTATCTTTGCATCCAAGTCTCTGGTTAAAGTTTTTATTTTATCAATGCACTTAGTATTTAGACCTCTGCAGCTCCACTGGATGATGGACATTATCTTTTATTACTATTTTCTTTGTCTCATTTGTCTTTTGGGACTTCTCAGATGAAGCCATGTAAGGCCTAGAGATGGAAGGCTTTATTAGAGCACCACATTCTTTTCTTTCTTTCCATTATCTTTATATATACCATGAGTGGGAAGGCACTTACTGGTTGTAGATGAAGGTGAGGACAAGGGGGACCTTTTCCTCTTGGGAAGCTCTTGTTTTTCAATCTCCATTAAGTCAGGTATAGACTCTGCCCGAGACAATACTTTAGAGGTGGTGGGAGCCATATTAACTTCCTTGGGGGATGATGCTCAAACTTCAACAGGTTGCGCACTTGATGCAGAAAGCTGGGCTACCACCTCTAGGGGAGATGCATCTGATGGGGATACTGTTTGTGGTAGTACTTTTGGTGGTGGAAGCCATCTTGACCTCTTTGCAAGTTTGTCACCTGGCTTTAACATGTCGAGCACTTGACCCAGATGGCTGGGCCACTACAACTAAGGAACATGCAGCTGATGGGACAGGTTCTAACACTGGTCCCCCTGTGGTAGTAAGTTGTGGATTATTGTTTTTGGTGGCCCCTTAATAGCTTAAGTAAAATTAAGTTGGCGAAAAAGTAAATTCTTAGCATGGCCTACACTAATATATTCAGCATTTGCTTTCAAGATCGCATCTTCTTCTTTCTTGTATTCTCTAAAACTTTTATTGTTTGATTCAAGATGTTCTTTACAGTTTGTATCTCTGTTGTATTGGCCATATTCTAACAAAGAACAGTTAATATAGACCTTCGTATTATTATAGTACCGGGATGGGTGACCATACTTTAAACAATTGAAGCATTGTATAAGCCTAGGTTCATATTCTCGAACACGTACTCTTTCATTCTCTATACTTGCATGATCAGGTATAACAGGGGTTTCAAATGTTAAAACTATCATACTTGCATTGGGGATCATACTGATTTACTTTCCAAACATTAGAAAGGCACATATCCAGAATTTCTGGTTCCGAGAACTCATATAGGTCACTATCGAAAACTACTCCTTTAATGTAATTGAAGCTCATGTGTGGTTTAATATTTTCAATAGGATCAGTGTCTTCAATCTTTATGCCACAAAGCATGTGGGCTTGAGTATCTGATTTAGAATTGATAAAAAAAGAATTGCTTACCATATCTACTAATATTCTTACTTGCTAATTAAACCAACTTTTTTGTATAAATTTACTCACCTTGTAATAGTTGTAATTATCAATCTTCCCAGATGCAATGATCCATGTTGGAGGCTTGGGGGTTCTTACTTCTGGAAGTCTATGTTCTATTACTTTTTATATCACTTCTTCAGATTTATCTGCATCCAGATTTCTTGGTACTTTATCACAAAGAGCCCTAAAATCATACAATTATCAATTGTTATGCTCTTTAATTTTTTGTTTGCTTTTAAAGCAATCTCAACACTTGAAAATAATACCCAAGCTTCCCAAAATCCTTTAATACCAATAAGCTCCATGAAAATTTCTTTGATTGCCACAAACCTATAAAAGACTTCATGAATTGTATCATAGCTACAACCAATTGGAATGTTTTCTAAATGGAGAGTTTTCAAATTTTAGTTGAATCTGGTATTGCGCCTGAACCAAAGTGTTAAGTATTACTGCACTGTAATGGTTCACTGGCTACTTTTCTCTTGCTAAGGGTAGAAAAGAGACTTTAGCTATGGTAAACAGCTCTTCTAGAAGGACACTCCAAAATCAAAATCAATGTTCTCCAAGTCTTGGGTAGTGCCATAGCCTCTGTACCATGGTCTTCCACTGTCTTAGGTTAAAGTTCTCTTGCTTTAGGGTACACTCAGGGACAATTTTCTCTTATTTCTTTTCCTCTTGTTTTGTTTATAGTTTTAATAGTTTATAAAGGAATTATTTATTCTAATGTGTTAGTTCTTAAAATACTTTTTGCCTTGTTTCCTTTCCTCACTAGGCTGTTTTCCCTGCTGGGGCCCCTGGGCTTATAGCATTCTGCTTGGCCAACTAGGGTTGTAGCTTATTAAGTAATAATAATAATGGAAGCTGGTGGACAGGAGAGGATGTGCTAGACCAAGAGAAACGTGAGACTGTTTTGACCTGGAACTCCTAAGATTTCAACCTAAGTCACAAGGAGAGGTGTCTCGAATTGATAAAAAGTTCTCTAAGGTGAGAAGCAGTTGAACAAATAGATGTGGTGGTGGTTAAATACTGTTTAAGGATGTCTGATCAGTTCACAACAATGAAGATCACAGTTCCCAATTATAAAACTCAGGTTTATAAAACCATCATCATCGATGCCTCAGAAATGAAGTAAGGAATTTGTAATATAAGGCCCAGAGAGTGAGAGAGGAAAAAAATTATCACCGAAACACAACTGAGGGGAAAACCTTACAGATGCATTTTGAAGGCAAGTACCAGGGGGCAAAGGCACCAGCTACCACTAGTGTATTATTGGGTCCTTTGACAGGCCAAAATAGTATTACAGTACAATGGATTGCTCTCTGGTTATGGTTCATTTTTCCCCTGCCTACATACACACACTTGACAGCACTAAGATACCTTAAAATTCTTCTTCACTTAAGGGGTTAACTCCTGCATTATAATTCTTCAGTGTCTACTTTCCAATTGATAATGGTAGGAGAGACTTTAGTTATGGAAAGCACCTCTTCTAGGACACTCAAAAATCAAACCATTGTTCTCTATTTATGGGTAGTCCCATAGCTTCTGTATCATGGCCCTCCAATGTACTGGGTTGGAGTTCTCATGCTCGAGGTTACATTTAGACATGCTATTCTATGTTCCCTTATTTCATTTCCTTACTAGGCTATATTTCTTGTCGGGGCCCTTGGTCTCATAGCAGGATGCCTTTCCAACTAGGGTTGTAGCTTAGTACTATTACTAATACTAATAACAATGATAAAATCTAATTAGGATTGGACAGCAAAGTAGAAGAAAAGAATGGTAAATTGGGGTAAGGTAGAAGGCTAAAAAATGGATGCAGCTTGGGGAGAAAGGCCAGTTTCTTCGACCTTTAGTAATGACCCACAACACCATCAAAAGTGCACTGATGGCACTGCCTTCATACAATGTTGATTTCTCCAACAATGAAGCAAAATGAAGCATGAGTGATAAGGTAATAGAGGAGTCATTATATTAATTTGCAAGTTTCCCACTTTGACATGAACACTTATCAAGACGATAAATCTGATATCACAATAGGTGCAAACAGGGGTGCTTAACCTGAATGAGAAAGGAGGCTGAAAGGAGGAAATGCTGTAAGCCTGCCAAAAGCAGGATCTACTGTCCATAAATGGTAAAAAGGGAGACATTTTTATACTTCTTTTCCAGAAGCTGAAAATTCCAAGTTTCAGAGGACCTTATTCCTGATAATTCAGCACCAAAGTGATAAAAAGAGGTTGTTTGAGGATGGACATCAAGATGGAAGAAAGGAAGTCGAAATGGATGTAAACTAAAAGCTGACAAGCAATATTTAAAGGCAAGACAAACAACAAAGACAAAATGCAAGGACACATGCACAGAATTTTATTAATAGCTGAAAAGATAATTCTTCAAAATATTTACACGAATTACTAAATATGAGGAATAGCAAGCCAGCCGTATTAATGCATTAATGATAAATCCTGTACCAAGTAGCTCGAAGTAGTTACAGGCATATGGAAATAACATGCAAAACACGAGAGCATATAACACAAAAGAATACCATTCCTAGATGATGCCGCTTCACTAACTGTACCGCAACAATCATGTAGACCTACAGAGCTACTCTTATGCCAAAGCAAAGGCACCTGAACTGGAACACTTTACATCCCTAAAACAAACCTTAGGTGTTGTATTTCCTCGAACCTGGAGGAAGCTCATAAAAATAGGCATTTGACAGGTCTACTAAAGACAACTATTCACTTCACACTGCTGCCAGAAGAGTCAAAGGGGTTTCGAGGGCAAACTTAGTGACCATCAGGAACATATTCAGCCTTGAATCTTCTAATGCAGGTTTCCAGCACCTGGAAGACTGTGGTACCAAGAAATGTTAATGGCAGAACACTGGGGCTGACCTGTTCCACTGCTCCCTTGGCTGGCAACTCCTCAATTTCTTCCCATGAGACTCAGGACTTGCCCACAACTGTGGATCAACTGATTGTGAGGACAGAGTGAAGGAGAGATCAATAGATACAGTACTATTCTTGCAAAATAGGAAGGACCAACAGATCTGGTTGAAGACTTAGCAGTTGCCAAGGAATTGAAAGAAGATTCTTCCCACCAGTGACCATACAGCTAGACTGTCACCTTCAAAACCTCCTACTCACTCTTCATCTGCAACAGAATCAAGTCTTGCCAGACCGTTGTCTTCTACCTTATGGTAGAGAGAGAGAGAGAGAGAGAGAGAGAGAGAGAGAGAGAGAGAGAGAGAGAGAGAGAGAGAAAAAAACTCCAAAAGGTCTGACCTCTCTTCTGTGGATATGCTAATACCTCGAGTGCATTGGCTACTGGCTGGTTCATTGGCTTCTCCGCAATCCTGCCAGAACTGTCAAAGGAGTTTTCATGGCAAACTTTGTGACCATCAGGAACTTGTTCAACCTTGAAACTTTTAATGCAGATTTCCAGTACCTGGAAGACTGTGGTACCAAGAAATGTTAATGGCAGAACACTAGGGCTGAACTGTTCCACTGCTCACTTGGCCGGCAACTCCTCAATTTCTTCCCATGAGGCTCGAGACTTGCCCACAACTGTGGATCAATTGATTGAGAGGACAGAGTGAAGGAGAGATCAACAGATACAGTACTATACTTGCAAAATAGTAAGGACCAATAGATCTGGTTGAAGACATACTAGTTGCCAAAGAATTGAGAGAGGATTCCTCCCACCAGAGATTATACAGCTAGACTGTCACCTTCAAAACCTACTCCCCGCTCATCATTCGCCACAGAATTAGGTCTAGCCAGACCGTTGTCTTCTACCGGCTGGTAAGAAAAAATAAAATACTCTAAAAGAGGTCTGGCCTCTCTTTTGTGGTTATGCTTCTACCTCAAGTGCATTGGGGTGTCTGCCTATAAGGAACTTTCTAAAGAAAACCTGATCAGTTACCCAAGCTAACCTGACCACCTCCAGAAGACGGGTCATTACAGAAGACTTCAGGTCAGGTTTCTGGGTGGTTGTGTGGCTGGAAGCAGGAAAATAAATTATAACAAAGGATAAGTGAACTCACTTACGGTTCAAAAGAATGCAACACTACTCAAAAGGTGTTGCATTACATGCTTAGAGGGCATCCATCCTTTAAGAGCGAAAGAAGTGTCTGACTTGGCATTTACCCTTTCCAGCACTCTCCCCCCTTATTCCACACTGCACAAGAATGCAAAGGTTTGAAAGAAGTCTTACGCATTAAGTTTGAAAAATTCCAAACCAGACACTAACTCTCACACAATGTATCTCTACTATCCAATTCAGTAGCAGCCTAAACAGGGAGACAGGTTCTGACCCCTTGGTAAATGCAATAACAGGAGCATTTCTGTAACTTGACTCCCTTTTCCCCACTTGATATACTGTATGTTGGTTATTTTAATCTACTCTTAAAAAAAGTCAGATGAAGGACATTGCTAGAGGCAACAGGCCAGACTACACAAGACAGAAGGGAAACCCATGTAAGTGGTTGGTGGCTGAGTAGCAGAAACTGTGCAACGACAGCCACTCTTTGTTCAGAAGTTAACTGGTACACCTTACCATTATTAGCCACATTATGAAGGGAAGTCTGCTGTTGTGTCCGCCACATTGGCAGTCAACAAATGTCTTCGAAAAGATCTCAAAAGTAGCAGATACCTGGAAGTACCTGTGCTACTAACACGAGTAGCTGACACTTCAGAGGTCAGCCAAGGATGTCCTTGGATTGAGATGGCATGCTCAGCATTAGGTCTAAACTCTGAATCCAAGGACACCCTGGGAGTAGTGCTCCACCAGCCAAAAACAACCGATGTTTCATGGACATTTCTTAGGCCTGCAGTAACATCCTCCAAAGATAAAATAGTAAACATTTTTCATACAATTATCATGTCTTATTGAAGGAAATGAAATCAGATCAATTTGGTCATGAGGTGCAATATGGTCATAAGGTGATGATGGGGACTAGACTTGTTGAATGAAACCTAGATGACACTAATGAGCCCAAAGTAATGGGGGCGACCTCGCATCTCACTTGTTTAGTTACCCTTTTGATATCCCAAAAACCATCGCTGATACCAAAGCCTGAAGCTCCAGGCTAGGCACGTTACTACTTGTACCCAAAACTATATCTGTTACTACAGATAGGATAATATTACTGGTAGAGTCACTAGACCTCTAACCACTAAATTAATGGATTTAGATTCTACAATCAAAATAGACTTGCTTCTTGTTCACTATCATCTACACAGCATGCTTTGTTTCTACAAATTCCTCACTATGGTCTTTTGGATCAGAGATTTTCTGAACCAGCTTCCCGACCTTGCAAAAAGACCAAACCCATACTTTAATAAACTTGGGAGACATCTTAATACTGAAGATACAAATACTGTACAAAGATACATCTAAAGACACTGTAAAGGAAACAAATAAATAAGGTGCTCGAGATAAGCCTAAGATTCATGCAGGACTAGTTTAGCGAGACAAAAAAAAAAGGGCAGCTATGCATAGCTAGGGAATACTAAACTGGACATCAATTGTACCAATGATGGGGCCGAGAGACAGCAAAATAACTTCAGGAGAATTATTTTAAATATGTAAAACTTCATTTACCAAGTAAAATCGTAAGTGTAAAAATAATTGCCAATAAAAGTTCAAGGCATTACAGTAACTATTAAGGGATTACTGTAAAACTTAAATGTTTACATTATCATGTACTAAGGTGCAAACAGCAATCACCTAGTATGAAATTCATAGTCTATTGTTGCAGAACATTTTTATAATGGGGCAAGATTTCCACAAATGAAACTGACATATCAAATTCACTAATACAGAACCATGGTTTGACAAGTATACAACTAAAACTAAAGATTTTCAATAAAGCCACCAGCATTGGTCGACACTTCAAATAAGACTTAACTGTTCACAGAAGGGCAGGAGTTTGATGACCAACAGTTTATACAAGTATTAATCAAAAGAATGTCTTTTCAAACCTTGCATCCTTGAGTAATTACCCATCCTAATTTTTGTTATTTGTAATGCGATTTCCTCATCTCAATCAGATACTGAATCATTGATTAGGTAACTGTATATAAGAAACCCAAAATTTCCATCAAGAAAGGCATAGTCAAAATAATGAGTAACAAATGAATGCCTTAACATGCAATGCTTTTATATGCTTTAATCAAAAGACCATTTCTGTTTCTTTTGACAAGATAAGTACAAAGACAATCTTATGATTCGGTAGTTTTCTTACACAGAGGAATTGGAGATAAATTCCCAAATTTTACTTCCATTTAGTCCTATACTCTCAGAAACAAAAAGTACCCATAATAGGATAATCAAACCATACATGTAAGATAAACCTTTATAATTATTTCTGTATCAGCTTATCCATCAATATAATTCAATGTTGCACTGAGAACTCTTAATTA
This sequence comes from Palaemon carinicauda, assembly GCF_036898095.1. NCBI lineage: Eukaryota > Metazoa > Arthropoda > Malacostraca > Decapoda > Palaemonidae > Palaemon > Palaemon carinicauda. The sequence continues at coordinate 12,734,667 of NC_090743.1, forward strand.
CTTTAACCTCCTAAACGTATTTACAAGAGATTTAACAAAAGACACATACAATCTGCAATTATACAAAATATTCATGGAAAGATTTCAAATTAAATAAAATTAATGTTCACCTCGAAATAAAGCTAATGTTCTTCATATCCATCAGGAAGAGCATTAACATGAGCGTTGTGGAAGAGGGATTTCTGGCCATCACCCCATGGGAATCTCTGCAAGAGAAAATGGTAGTGCTATAGTAAAAAGTCTTCACAACAACAAAGGCAAAAGATCCTAAGATCTACAAATGAAGCCTTACTATTATTAGATAATTGTAACTTTAAATCAAAGGGCATTACTCAAAAGCATATACATTACCTTAACCCTTTTACCCCCAGGCTATTTGGAACTTTCTAACCCTTAACCCCCAGGGATTATTTTTTTTCAAGCACATTTTGCAGTATATTTTTTTTAAAATTGCTCTAACAGCCTTAATTTTCATCATAGAGAGGTCAGGTTGGTCTCATTCTCTTGGAAAATGCCTGAAGTTTCTCAAAAAATTATCAAAATTATGAAAAAAATTTAAATAGCAGTTTTTTGCAAGGACGTACCGGTACGTCCATGGGGGTAAAGGGATGAGTTTTGTGAAACGTACCAGTACGTCCTTTGGGGGTAAAAGGGTTAATGTCTCTTGATTGCTATACTTGCACTTTAGCATGCTCTGAATACCTGGTTTGTAATTATCTCTTATATTAAGTGTTTAAGTTATATTTAACTATCATATCCTCATAAAAGTGAGGACTATCATGTCCAATTGATGCTAGATATTGGATACACAAGTAACAATAGTTTGATGCCTAACAAATTACTGGCAGAGAGAATTTAATAAAGAGTATTTGAAAAAAAATGAAAACCACAAGTGTTTTTAAATATATTATCATTATTATATGTTAAGCTACAACATAGCTTCGAGAATTTTCACGAAGGTTATCGACGCAGTCGTTCAACAACTTTGGGGAAAAGGCCTTCAAGTAGCGGCGTACCTGGACACCTGGCTAGTGTGGGCTCCCTCAGCACTGGAGTGCACGGGAAGCAACCTCTCAAGCTGTCAAGTTTCTGCAGTCCCTAGGATTTCAGATCAACTTCAAGAAGTCGAGACTGGCACCAGCTCAGACTTTCCAGTGGCTGGGGATTCATTGGAACCTACAGTCTCATTCCCTGTCCATACCTCCTTCCAAGAGGATAGAAATAGCTTAGTCAGTCTGGTCTCTGGTCAAGTCGGAAACGACCACCAGGCGACGCCAGGAAAGGGTTCTAGGCTCTGCAATTCGCATTGGTAACGAACCGTCATCAAAGTACGGCTCAAGGATGCAAGCAGAGTTTGGGAACGGAGATCCTCCAAAGCTCTTCGCAACCATCAGAAGAAGACCCCGTTGTTACTCCGAAGACAACTTCGACCGTGGTCTACTGCCAAAAGTCTTTCACAGACAATACCGTTGCACTTCCCTCCTCTGGTAGTGATTCTTCATACGGACGCCTCATTGGACGGTTGGGGGGTCATACCCCACACAAGAAAGTGCAAGGTGGTTGGTCCTAGAAATTTCAACAATTCCATATAAATATTCTGGAAGCCATGGCAGTCTTCTTGTCCCTCAAAAAGTTACACTTGAAGAACATCATTCACATTCGTTTAGTCCTCGACAGCAAAGTAATAGTCCATTGCATCAACAGGCAAGGGTCGAGGTCTCCTCAAATAAATCATGTAACATTAGCCATCTTTACGTTGGCTCAGAGGTAAGGGTGGCATCTGTCAGCATCCCACCTTCACGGAGTACGGAATGTGATGGCGGACTCCCAATCTCGGACACAACCTCTAAAGACGGAATGGTCTCTAGACGGAAAATCATTCTCTTTCGTGCAGGATCAAGTCCTTGGTCTTCTAGTGGATCTGTTTGCAATGAGCCCTAACAAGAAACTTCCCTGCTATGTAGCACCAAACATGGATCTAGCAGCAGTGCGCATGGATGCGATGACCCTGCATTGGAATCAGTGGGAGAGGATCTACCAGTTTCCACCCTTCAATCTTCTCATGAACGTTCTGGACAAGATTCGATCGTTCAACGGGACAGCAGCCCTGGTTGCTCCTCTGTGGCCTAAAAGCAACTGGTTCCCCATGGTGACAGAAATGAACGCCAAGTTGGTGCTGTTGCCCAACCCGAGTTTGTCCCAGGAAGTACAGAGGAAGATTGTCTACGCTTCATCATGGAACACTATCAACCTTCATCTCATGATTTTTTCACATTAGCTCTGGAAAAGAGGTTCCAAATTCAATGTGATAAGTTGGCGTTTGCAGAAAATTATAAATCTTCCACTACTTTGACCCAGTATGAAACATCGCGGAAGAAATGGGTTAAGTACGTTAAGGACAAGAATCCAGATTCTTTTACCATGGATTTCTGTTTGGGGTTTTTGATTGACTTACATGCGCAAGGTCTGGTTTCCTCCAGGATTTCGTCGTACAAGTCACCCCTTGCTAGACCCACTCTATATGCTTTCAATATCGATTTCAACTAGGACCTCTTAAATAAGATTCCAAAAGCTTGTGCAAGGTTAAGACCGTCGGCTCTGCCGAAACCTATCTCCTGGTCTTTGGATAAAGTGTTACAATTTGCTTCGGAAATTGACAATCAAACTGCGTCTATGCGTGTTCTGACTCAAAAAGAAATTTTTCTAATTGCAATGGCTTCTGGTGCTCGTGTTAGTGAGATTTTGGCTCTTGCGCAAACCTCCATGTTTCTTGACATATGCGACAACGGTGGCATTGTCGCTCATCAAAGCAACCTTTCTCCCCAATAACGAACTCCCCAAGACGACGAGCGCCTTCTGCGCTGCCAGCAGCTCGAGTTCGTTTATGTGGAGGGTCTGCTCCTATGAGGACCAATAACCTCCGGCCATTTTGCCCGGCAGGTGGGCTTCCCATCTCTCCCTGGATGCACCCGTGAAAAAGACTTCCGGAGGAGGATCCAGGAGTGAAACTCCCGCTCAATTGTTCCTTGGTTCCAACCACCACTGGTGTGCCTCCCAGGTTGACTGGGATTGGGAAAGCTCTAGGGGTGGATACTGCATTGCTAGGGCCTGTACCCCTTTCAGGTCCCACTGGGCCAGGAGCAGCATCAACCTTCCCTTGGGAATGAGCTCCAGGGACACCAGGTGGCCTACCAGCCTGTCACCCCTTTAACAAGGCCGGTTTTCCCCTGATGAAGGACTTAGCCATGCTTCCCAGATTCCCGATCCTCTCCTTCGTCGGGATGGCCCTGACTTGCACAGAGTACATTTCCACTCCCAGGTACACTGTTCTCGTGGTTGGGAAGGGCTGTGACTTCTTCAAGTTGAACTCTACCCACAGTTCTGTAAAGAAGGTTACTAACTCTTCCATCTGCTCTGACAACTGCTCTCTGGACTCCGAGAGGAGTAACCAGTCGTCGAGATACTTCAATAGTCTCATCCCTCTCTCGTGGGCCCACTGGGAGACCAGGAAAAAGAGACACCTGTGAAGACTGGAGGCACTGTTGACAGGCCAAAACAGAGGGTGCGGAACTGGAAGACTGCATCTCCCCACTTGAACTTGAGGAACTTCCTGCTGGATGGGTGCACTGGGATCTGGAAATATTCATCTTTGAGGTCTAGGGATAAACTCTGACGAACACAAGCGAAACGAGAACGCATGTATCTCAACACGGCCAGAGAAAGAATAATGGCGACATGAGGTCGTCCAAAGCGTGCCGCTAGGGCATGCTGGGAAACAAGAAGGACAGGGTTGCACAGGTGAGAAGGGGGAGTTCGGAGGTGGACTGTTGGGGAGGGGGGGAAATTCTGGCCGGATAGAAGACAATAAAAGTAAACTCCTAATTATTGGGACGCGGTAAGTGTTCATGTCAGAATAAAGCAAAACTACTCTAATGGAGTGTCAAGAGAGAAAAACAGTCACATCTGTAAGAGAAAAAGGATGACTGTAAAGTAATTAGTCTTAATGGTTAAGCCTTGATAGGAGAGAGCGGAGACGTCCGCTCTTTACCAGCCAAAAGCAAAAAGTGATGTGATTCATTGAAGCATGAGTAGATACCCCCACCAACCCACTATAAGTGGGTAGGAAGGGTTGCCACCACATATTTTAGATCTAATGGCTGCCTTCCAGCTCCGCTGAAAATATATCCACAATAAATAACATAAGGTATGTTAGTATGAGAACTATTAACTGTTCAGTGGACTGGCAGAATGGACAGGGTTTCCCCACAGCCAACCACTAACTACTAGCTAGGCCCAACACATTGTTATAAGTTTTTAACTGCCGAGTTTCAGATGCATTTAAATTAATTATCTTATTAAAGAACGAAGGTTTGTACTTTTGTAAGAAGAGAGCTTGCCAGTTGTGAAACCGCAGCAAACCTCAAAAAATTCAATGAAATATGTTATTTTTATAATAAAATAAATTTTTGAATATACTTACCCGGTGATTATAATAGCTGCAACTCTGTTGCTCGACAGAAAAACTCTACAGAAAAATTCGCCAGCGATCGCTACACAGGTAGGGGGTGTACTCAACAGCGCCATCTGTCGTTCAGATACCCAGTACTCATTGTAAACAAAGAACTCAATTTTCTCCTCGGTCCACTGGGTCTCTATTGGGGAGGAAGGGAGGGTCCTTTAATTTATAATCACCGGGTAAGTATATTCAAAAATTTATTTTATTATCAAAATAACATTTTTCAATATTTAACTTAGCCGGTGATTATAATAGCTGATTCACACCCAGGGGGATGGGTAGAGACCAGCAAAATATGTTTACATCATATGAGCTATGAATTTTTATTTCATTTTAGAAGTTATCAAAATAACTAAACAAAATAAATAGGTACCTGGTAAGGAAGTCGACTTGAACAATTACTCTGCCTTTTTAAGTACGTCTTCCTTACGGAGCCTCGCGATCCTCTTAGGATGCTGAGTGACCCCTAGGAGCTGAAGTATCAAGGGTTGCAACCCATACAACAGGACCTCATCAAAACCTCTAATCTAGGCGCTTCTCAAGAAATGACTTTGACCACCCGCCAAATCAACTAGGATGCGAAAGGCTTCTTAGCCTTCCGGACAACCCAAAAACAACAATAAAAACATTTCAAGAGAAAGATTAAAAAGGTTATGGAATTAAGGAATTGTAGTGGTTGAGCCCTCACCCACTACTGCACTCGCTGCTACGAATGGTCCCAGAGTGTAGCAGTTCTCGTAAAGAGACTGGACATCCTTAAGATAAAAAGACGCGAACACTGACTTGCTTTTCCAATAGGTTGCGTCGATTATACTTCGCTGAGATCTATTTTGTTTAAAGGCCACGGAAGTTGCGACAGCTCTAACTTCGTGTGTCCTTACCTTCAGCAAAGCTTGGTCTTCCTCATTCAGATGGGAATGAGCTTCTCATATTAACAGTCTGATAAAATAGGATAAAGCATTCTTTGACATAGGCAAAGATGGTTTCTTAACTGAACACCATAAAGCTTCAGACGGGCCTCGTAAAGGTTTAGTTCGTTTTAAATAGAACTTAAGAGCTCTTACAGGGCATAAGACTCTTTCTAGTTCATTTCCAACCATACGATAAGCTTGGAATATCGAACGATTTTGGCCAAGGTCGAGAAGGCAGCTCGTTTTTGGCTAGAAAACCAAGTTGTAGAGAACATGTAGCCGTTTCAGATGAGAATCCGATGTTCTTGCTGAAGGCATGAATCTCACTGACTCTTTTAGCTGTGGCTAAGCATACCAGGAAAAGTGTCTTTAAGGTGAGATCTTTCAGGGAGGCTGATTGTAGCGGCTCGAACCTGTCTGACATAAGGAATCTTAGTACCACGTCTAAATTCCAACCAGGTGTAACCAAACGACGCTCCTTCGTGGTCTCAAAAGACTTAAGGAGGTCCTGTAGATCTTTATTGTTGGAAAGATCTAAGCCTCTGTGACGGAAGACTGATGCCAACATGCTTCTGTAACCCTTGATAGTGGGAGCTGAAAGAGATCGTTCTTTCCTCAGATATAAGAGGAAGTCAGCTATTTGAGTTACAGAGGTACTGGTCGAGGATACAGATACTGACTTGCACCAGTTTCGGAAGATTTCCCACTTCGATTGGTAGACTCTAAGGGTGGATGTTCTCCTTGCTCTAGCAATCGCTCTGGCTGCCTCCTTCGAAAAGCCTCTAGCTCTCGAGTGTCTTTCGATAGTCTGAAGGCAGTCAGACGAAGAGCGTGGAGGCCTTGGTGTACCTTCTTTACGTGTGGCTGACGTAGAAGGTCCACCCTTAGGGGAAGTGTTCTGGGAACGTCTACTAGCCATCGAAGTACCTCGGTGAACCATTCTCTCGCGGGCCAGAGGGGAGCAACTAGCGTCAACCTTGTCCCTTCGTGAGAGGCGAACTTCTGCAGTACCTTGTTGACAATCTTGAACGGAGGGAATGCATATAGATCTAGATGTGACCAATCTAGGAGAAAGGCATCTATATGAACTGCTGCTGGGTCCGGGATTGGTGAGCAAAATATTGGGAGCCTCTTGGTCATCGAGGTTGCAAAGAGATCTATGGTTGGCTGGCCCCAGGTGGCCCAAAGTCTCTTGCATACATCCTTGTGGAGGGTCCATTCTGTTGGAATTATTTGTCCCTTCCGACTGAGACAATCTGCCATGACATTCAAGTTGCCTTGGATGAACCTCGTTACTAGTGATATGTTTAGACCTTTTGACCAGGTGAGGAGGTCCCTTGCGATCTCGTACAACGTCAGAGAGTAGGTCCCTCCTTGCTTGGAGATGTACGCCAAAGCCGTGGTGTTGTCCGAGTTCACCTCCACCACTTTGCCTTGAAGGAGAGACCTGAAGCTTTTCCAGGCCAGACGTACTGCCAGTAGCTCCTTGCAGTTGAAATGCATTGTCCTTTGACTCGAGTTCCATATTCCCGAGCGTCTAATGTCGCACCCCAGCCTACGTCCGATGCGTCCGAGAAGAGAACGTGGTTGGGAGTCTGAACCGCCAGGGGAAGACCCTCTCTTAGGTTGATATTGTCCTTTCACCAAGTCAGACAAGACTTTATCTTTTCGGAAACCGGGATCGAGATCGCTTCTAGCGTCTTGTCCTTTTTCCAGTGAAAAGCTAGATGGTATTGAAGAGGACGGAGGTGTAGTCTTCCTAGTGACACAAATTGATCCACGGATGACAGCGTCCCTACCAGACTCATCCACAGCCTGACTGAGCAGCGTTCCTTCTTCAGCATCTTCTGGATGGATAGCAGGGCTGGGGGCTGATCGTCTTGTTGTTCAGCAACGTCCTCATCAGAGGGTTCCTCATCCGAAACTGATGAGGAAACGGCAACGGAGTGGGCAACGTCTGGCTCGCTGAATCCGGTCGCACTGGTGGATGCGTGACGGAGCCGGATGCAATATCATGGAACTGCTGCACAGTCTGTGAACTGTCAACAACCATGGGTGCGCGAGGAAGCACAGCGTCAACCCGAGACTGTCTAGACCGTCTGGGTTGTGCAGTCAACACCCTACCGGGTTGCTGAGGTTGACGCACTGCGTCAAAACAAGTCACCTCTGCTGGTTGTTGAACGTCCTGAACGTCAACAACCACCTCCGAGCGTCGCTTAACGTCAACGTGCGGCTGGCAACCCACACTGGGTCGCATCGGTGGAGGAACCACCTCAACTGGCAGACGCGAGTAGGTTACCTCAGCGTCAACAGGGCGCACAACCGACCGGTTGGAAGGTTGTTGGCCAGAAGGTTCTTCTCCGCATTTAAGTCCTCTATCAAGGACGCAAGCTTGGACTGCATGTCTTGCAGCAAAGCCCATTTAGGGTCTACGGGAGCAGGTGTGGCAACAGACGGGGTTAGCGACTGAGGCGGAACCGTTTACCATCCCTGAAAGCCTTGTTATGCGTGACATAATAGTACAGCAAAACTTCAAAGGCTCGACAACAGCTGTGAAGTTGACCTGTAAACAACTTGGAGCGTCTCCTGGCTAGGCGCCAGGGAGAGTCTACCAGAATTGAGAAGTCTATCTGGGCAGAGGCATGAACTCCCAAGCCGAGAACTTCTCTCGTGTCATATCAGACTCTCGCTCTATAAACCAGTTTAAAAGAAGGGAAAGCCAAGGCTGTATCCCCCAAACTCCTCCTGGTGAAAAACCAGTCGCCTAGCCAACGTAACGCTCTCTAGGAGAGCGAGAGAGCACTAGCTTAAAAACAACGGCTTCGAAGTAGCTAGGCCTAGTGTAAGCTCTGACGTTTAGGCGAACGAGGAGCTGCAGTTACAAAAAGATCCGGACGAAGATCCTTAAAAAAATCATCATGATTTAATTAAAGTCCATAGGAGGCTAAGCAGCTTTAGGCTCCTCTCCATCTGACAGAGTCCTCAAGGGAATATCAGTAGGAGGGAGAACAGCAACTTCCTCATCTACAGGAACCTTGTCCGATAAAAGCCGAGTCTCTTACTGGTGCATTAGTAGCGGACCAGAACGCAACGTCATGTAACTGCTTGACAGTCTGTGAACTGTCAACAACTGAACTGTCAACCACAACAGGTGCGTGAGGACGCACAGCGTCCACTCGAGACTGCTTTGACTGCCTAGACTGAGCAGTCAAAACAACTCTAGAATGCGGAGGTTGACGCACAGCGTCAAAACAAGTCAACTCCGATTGTTAGTGAACGTCTTGAACGTCAACAGGAGCATCAGCCAGTGGCCTAACGTCCAAATGCGGCTGAAAAACCACACGAGACCGCATCGAGTGTGGTTCTAAACAACCTGACTGACGTGACTAAGCTACGCCAACGTCAACAGTAAGCACAAAGGAACGTTAGGTTGGCTGAAAGCCAGGATATCGATGAGATAAACGGCTAGACTCAACGGACTAATCGGCAGAATAGTCTTCCATAAGGGAGGCAAGCATATACTGCATGTTTTGCCATACAACCCTTTAAGGATCAACGGAAATGGTTGTGGTAATAGACGAGGGTAACGTCTGTGACCGCAACACTTTGCCTACAAAAAAAGACTCTCGGAGTCTGTGTTACGCTTTTGTTAGGCGGCGAGCAGTTATCCGATGACTGCATAGGGTCAGAGCTGTCCTAATGGCTGTAACCAGGACGCTGGACCTGTCCTGAAAGGACTGACTTTCGCTTAAGGGCTTCGAAACCTTGTGACAGGTTTCTTATGCGAAAAGCCTACGGATGGCGAGGAGAAACAAAGTCTCTCTCGTCTTATGGTAGGGGAGATCTTGGTAAGATACACCCGATACCATAGAGGGAAAACGTCTGTTCGTTGGTCAAGGCCTCTCGAACCCATAAGTCGTTTGACATTACTTCTCCCCTGGGCTTGGGAGCATGTAAGAGGTCCCGGACTAGGTGAACGACAGGCACGAACAGACGAACCCTCGGACGCAACACTGTAACACTTTGCGCATATCACTTTATCACTTCGATTTTCTGTTTTGCACTTATTTCTACCTGAAACACGCAATTCTACCCTTCATTAAAAGGTAGTAATTGCGAAATTAGTCGTATAATGCAAGCTCATAATACCAGCAAAAAACAGAAAACATATTTTAAGATAAAAAGAAAAATCAGTGGCTGGGAAAGAGACTAAATACTAGTTCATATAACTACGTTTTCAATCTCTCACCGCACATAGCCTGGGGACGAGAATAAAAACCTAAAAACGTTTTATCCTTCCTCCCCGTACAGCGACTAGGGACGTGAGTAACACGAGAACAACGTTACCCGCTTGAACGGAACGTTTTCTCTCCTCTCTCTCCCTCCGTCTCTATCTCTCTCTCTCTTTCTCTCTTGATTTCGCACCTAAGAGAAGAGCCCAATTATATATCGTCAAAAAAAAACCTGTTATTTGATTAAAGGAAAAAACTGAAAGGTTTTTCAAATAAAAAGTTCCTTTAAATTAGAATTTAAAACATTTAAGCTAAGAAAGAATGAACAAAACGTCAGAATCGATTACTCTTACTGCAAAGTGAAACCGTGATACACACTCTCTCTATCGTAACGATAGAGCGCATGTTGAACGTCCTGAACGTCAACAACTGCGTAGCATAAAAAACTAAACGTTAGTTCATCTTTGAAAACAGTACGAAGACTATCAAAGAAATTCTTTCATAAAATATTACATTTAAAAAGTTTTAAATCCTTAGCTCTTTAAAAGCTAAAGACGATATAAAGGGCTCAACGTTGATTAACTTCGGTTTCCAAGTTAGGACCGCCTACTCTCAGGAAAGGTCTATATAAACAAAGCATTAAAATTTATTTTTATATGTTTATAAAAAAAATGGAAAGTTAATCGAAGAAGCCTAAAAAAGGCGGAGAGATATAAAATATATAGGGGAAAATCTTAACGTGATAAGATAATTACTAAAAGCCTAAACACACTTCCGTCTAAGGGAAGGGTCGGCCATATAAAAGTGAAAGAAAGTCCATACTCTCTTTGTCACCATAATTAAATCTATCCAAAACGAGTTCAAGTTTTAAGATGAAGATAAAACACCTGCATAGCGAAAGCTCAAAACTAGAATAGTGTACTTCACCAAATAGTTGTGAAAACAAATCCAGTTAGCAACAGCGAATTAGTAGGTCTTGCCGGTAGCCCGACAGAGAGAAAATTGAGTTCTTTGTTTACAATGAGTACTGGGTATCTGAACGACAGATGGCGCTGTTGAGTACACCCCCTACCTGTGTAGCGATCGCTGGCGAATTTTTCTGTAGAGTTTTTCTGTCGAGCAACAGAGTTGCAGCTATTATAATCACCGGCTAAGTTAAATATTGAAAAAAAAACTTTTATAAATTCAATATACAAATTATCATATACTGTATTGTAATATTCATCAACTTCAGCACAGTAGAATTACCTTGTTTCGGAGACGCAGGTGCTCGTAGGCCACAAACTCTGGAGGAGCTTCATGTTCAACGCCAACAAATGCATTAACCATGCACAGGGCAACTGAAGGGATTGCCACTAAAATTGATACCATTTTCCATTGCTTCATGGCAGCAGCTGAAACAATAAATGAAGAAATAACTACACAAATCTGATGGTAAAAAATTACTCTTGCTCTGTGCTAAAGTAAACATGAACTGGACACGAGAGAGAGAGAGAGAGAGAGAGAGAGAGAGAGAGAGAGAGAGAGAGAGAGAGAGAGAGAGAGAGAGAGAGAGAGAGAGAGAGAGAGAGAGAGAAAACAAATTTAAGTCATCTTTTATATCATTCACTTGAGGTAGGATAAATATTAAGATGTTCATTGTATACAAAATACCATAGGCTAGAGCATAAAACATGGCATTTGATTTTGTCAGGTAACTGACTAGTGTAAGTACACAACACTATTGCACCCTAAAAATAATTTTTAAAAAGATATCTAGGCTTCAATAAAGCATTTTTGTACTTTTTTCAATTTGGGGGCATTTTAACCATCAACAATTAATGAATTTTTTTAATCTACAGTATCAGCGTGTTGTTAGATACAAACTAGTGTTTTGTTGTTACTTACACTGGGTGGTGTGAAAATAACATGTGTTATGAGCTGTCTTATCTTGTACTAGCTGTATTAAATATCATTACAGTACTTCTAAAAAGTAGTATGAACTACAATACTGTGATAAAAACCATGTGAAAACAATGTACAAATTGTGCAGTTAGTGGTCTGTGTTTCAGAAGGATTATGACTTAACCCACACTAAATTGCCAGGCATTCGTGGATTTCTGCTGTTACCTAGCTCCCGCGAATAAGAGAGGCCAACAGTACACATTCTTTAAAATCAACACAAATAAGATGAAATTAGGCCTATTGCCCAATGAGGTCCTTGCCTATTGTTAGCAATGGAGGGGTCCAGTACCTGGTATTCTTTATCTTCAAGCAGTGCACAGTCACCACTAAACATCAATCCTCAAAGTCCTACCTAACCTATGATGCCTTGTTCTTGCTTAAAGAGTGAACAACCTAATGACCTGACTGAAAACAGGAAACCTAGTTTTCCTCATAATCATCTCCTCCTCCTCCTATGCCTATTGAACAGTACACTAATCAAGTAGAACCACATTACGCTATGGAAAAATATAAATATATAAAATATAAGTTTTAAACTTTATAATACAGCCCTGTCTTAGAATAATAATTTGCCAGTGTTGCAAAATCTTTAGGGAAAAACTTGGTTAGATTTTGGTAAGACTCCCTCCCACCTTTGCTCAAATTTATATTTGTCTTAGGTAAAACAGGTGGAAACTAAACACTTCTCTGTACATTATCTGTGCAAATGCATACTTAAACAAAATTTATAAGAATTTGTTCTAAGTTCCTTGTTCATGTTTGCAGTGACAAGTAGCACTTGTTATGCTCATTTGTTTATTCCCAACCTACTTAACATCTCCCCATTGTGTAGTGATTATTTGCCAAAATGTGCAGTAGCTACACCCTCTGAGCTAGGTTCCGCAATGGAAACGCAGTACCTTTTTTAAATACTATTGACTATTAGATTTTGCTGAACTCTTCAGTTAATGATTTGTTTGTCCATGACCTGCTTGCACATGCCTGATCATTCTTAATGCTCTTCTCCCCCCTTTAGATGATCTTTACTTCCAATTGGCCAATCAGAATCCAGATATGTTTTAATCACTCCTTTAAATTGGTTCTTGTTGAAATTCGTTAAAGAATGCCTTCAGTGGCTGATATACAAATAAAAAATACTTAGCTCATTCATGGCTACCCTTTGAGATAAGATGTGAATACACCCTTCACAAAACTATTAGACTATTTTAACTAACAAAGAAACTTGAAATTTCTACATAATCACGAAGTAATTCCGTCAGAAGTAGTGTTCCAAGCCGTGCACTTTACATATAAATCGACATTACAATACTTTAGGTCAGAGCAAAGTTAGAAAGCACTATACAGTATTCAGTGCACTTTCTCTGAGCGATTGCAAGGGTAGTTTTGTGGATATGCACAATTTTGAACCCAGGAAATTAATTATTTTTGTAAACTATGGCTATAGATGATTTACACATTTGGACATTACCCAGAAGCTAAATTTGGGTTCTGAAGCAACTGTTAACAGTTGGAGTTTTTGTTTTGAGGTAACTGAACGGTTTGCAGCTAACCAGCCACCAATTGGAGCTCCAGACATGTATGTAAAAATAGACGAGTCAATCCAGAAATTTAAGTAAAAATAGAGGCGATCCAGACATTTATGTAAAAATGGACAAGTCGAAGTTTGGGAAGTCTAAATATGGGTATGGCAGGAAAATTCCTAGTGTGTGGGATTTTTGCGGATTATTCATAATTCGACTATTAAGATAAGACAACACAAACCGAGTCTCAGTGCAAGCTAAGAATATGGCTATCTAAGGGGGCTCCATCACCCGGCTGGGGAAAGATATGGCTCCTCTGTTAGGTCAAGTAGGGAACGTTAGGTTAGGTGGTGTCCTGGTTTTGTTTCCATTTTAAAACTGGACCATGTTAAAGATTGAGAAGTCAGTGTTCGATCAGAAAGAGAAAAAATGGTTAGAAAAATAACAGTGCTCGAGAGAAAACTGCAGCAGTTAGTCCGTAGGTTTGGTTTCACCCTCTTATTTCTGCTGCCATTAGCATCTGTTATTTGTTAGTTTTCATTTTATCCCATCCAAAACATCAATTCAAATAGGGCTTCCCATATGATCGAAGGGGTTTCGTTGAGAGGTGATTTGATAGTAATTGCTCAACATACCTCAAAACCTTAGACTATCTTAACTAACCATATCTATTTTTACATGAATACTCCATGATCATTTAGATTGGCTTTTACATAAACTACTTGTGAAGATCATAAAATTACCTAGTTTATCCGATCCATTTACCCTGCTTGCCACCGCTTTGTTAATTCATTCTCCAAATGCTTGTTAGTTGGCCGCTTCTACATTGTACATTCATGCACACAATTAATCACCTAGCATCCTACCCGCAATTCTACATTCACACCAACCTAGGGTTTCATTCCACTTTATAGGGTTTATAAGCACTGGCTTGGGTATATATGAAGGGGTAAATATTTATCATAATAGAAAAGGTGAAGTTTAATTCCATTTCACCAAATGAGAGAGATGTAGCCTTACCTAAATTATCTCTTATCTTACCCACTTCAGCATCTCATTACCACAGGAGGGAGGGGGGGGGCTTAAACACCCACTACAACCCCCATCCCAATTACCTTTTCTACATACTACCCAAGAACTATTACCCGCCCTAGTCACAATGTCAAATTTAATATTTTTCATTCTGGTAGTAAGCTAGGAACTCAGCCTTTGTTAAATACAGTTCACTTAAAGAATGGTTTAATTTTAAATAAGAAATTGAAACTCAAACTTGAATAAATCTTTGCAAATATATTTTGTATACCATATACTACTGGCGGAAACCTCTATTAACAAATTTAGAGCTTTTGTCCTTATAGCACTATTATAGGAGCCTCCTTCCAGCCGGTAGTTCAGAAAAACACTGATAGGTGATGATTCTGCCATAAGTTAAGTGTTCAAACAGAATAAAGGGCCCAACGTTTTATATTTCAAACTTTTGTTATTCACTTTCAATTTTGGAGTATGCAATAAAATCATAGCTCTTATTTTATTGATCATGTTCATAATAAAAGGTTAGGGTACAAATATCTGTTCGATATCTTTAGTCTGATCATTGAAAATGGAAACCAAGTCCATGTTTGAACAGATGCTGAAGCATGAAGCTACAACTCACCCCTTTGATAAGTGTATAATTGATAATTAATATAAAACTGCTAATCCACAGGGATAGCACACGTAGCAAAACATGTTCCGCTTGCCAGAACATAGCAATAGTGATAATGTTTAATAGCGAGCATATGGCAGAGTAAAAATTAATAACTCATTGGCTCAATTAAGTGATGAGGTATTTGTAGTACAATGATTGAACACTTAGGAACGAGTCCATAGAAAATGGGATAGAAATCTCCGTTCTCTTTGCGTCCAGAAGTACTGGCAAACAAAAGCTCCGGTATTTTAAGTTTCATTACTATTACTCAGTTTCGATTACGGTAATATGTTATTTTTATTAGTAAAATAAATTTTTGAATATACTTACCCGATAATCATGTAGCTGTCAACTCCGTTGCCCGACAGAATTCTATGGAGGGATACGCCAGCTATCACAATACTAGAAGGGGGTGTATTTACCAGCGCCACCTGTGGCCAGGTACTCAAGTACTTCTTGTTGACACCTCCTCAATTATTCCTCGGTCCACTGGTTCTCTATGGGGAGGAAGGGAGGGTCGATTAAATCATGATTATCGGGTAAGTATATTCAAAAATTTATTTTACTAATAAAAATAACATTTTTCAATATTAAACTTACCCGATAATCATGTAGCTGATTCACACCCAGGGGGGTGGGTGAAAAACCAGTGTACAAGACTAAAGGATAGCTAAGTATCCCGTATTTCATATAATCAGTTATACACAATAACAATGAAATAATAAGTACCTGGTAAGGAAGTCGACTTGAACCGTTACTCTGCCTTTAATAAGATCGTCTTCCTTACTGAGCGCAGCGTTCCTCTTGGGAGGCTGAATCAACTCAAAGGTGCTAAAGTATACAGGGCTGCAACCCATACTAAAGGACCTCATCACAACCTTTAACCTCGGCGCTTCTCAAGAAAGAATTGACCACCCGCCAAATCAACAAGGATGTGGAAGGCTTCTTAGCCGACCGTACAACCCATAAAAAGTATTCAAGAGAAAGGTTAAAAGGTTATGGGATTATGGGAATGTAGTGGCTGAGCCCTCGCCTACTACTGCATTCGTTGCTACGAATGATCCCAGGGTGTAGCAGTACTCGTAAAGAGACTGGACATCTTTGAGATAGAATGATGCGAACACTGACTTGCTTCTCCAATAGGTTGCATCCATAACACTCTGCAGAGAATGGTTCTGTTTGAAGGCCACTGAAGTAGCCACAGCTCCCACTTCATGTGTCCTTACCTTCAGCAAAGCAAGGTCTTCTTCCTTCAGATGAGAATGTGTTTCTCTAATCAGAAGCCTGAATAGTAAGAAACTGAGTTCTTAGAACTTGGAAAAGAAGGTTTCTTGATAGCACACTATAAGGCTTCTGATTGTCCTTGTAAAGGTTAAGACCTTTTTAGATAGTACCTAAGAGCTCTAACTGGGCAAAGTACTCTCTTCAGATCATTCCCCACCAAGTTGGACAGGCTTGGGATCTCGAACGACTTAGGCCAAGGACGTGAAGGAAGCTCGTTTAGCAAAAACCGAGCTGCAAGGAACATGTAGCCGTTTCAGATGTGAAAACAATGATCCTGCTGAAGGCGTGGATCTCACTTACTCTTTTAGCTGTTGTCAAGCACACGAGGAAAAGAGTTTTTAATGTGAGGTCCTAAAAAGAGGCTGATTGGAGAGGTTCAAATCTTGATGACATAAGGAACCTTAGGACCACGTCTAGATTCCAGCCTGGAGTGGACAACCGACGTTCCTTTGAGGTCTCAAAAGACCTAGGGAGGTCCTGTAGATCTTTGTTGGTGGAAAGATCCAAGCCTCTGTGGCGGAAAACCGCTGCCAACATACTTCTGTAACCCTTGATCGTAGGAGCTGAAAGGGATCTTACTTTCCTTAGATATAACAGGAAGTCAGCAATCTGGGTTACAGTGGTACTGGTTGAGGAAACTGCATTGGTCTTGTACCAGCTACGGAAGACTTCCCCTTGAGACTGATAGATTCTGAGAGTGGATGTTCTCCTTGCTTTGGCAATCGCTCTGGCTGCCTCCTTCGAAAAGCCCCTAGCTCTTGAGAGTGTTTCGAAAGTCTGAAGGCAGTCAGACGAAGAGCGTGGAGGATTGGGTGTACCTTCTTTACGTGAGGTAGACTTAGAAGGTTCACTCCTAGAGGAAGAGTCCTGGGAATGTCGACCAGCCATGCAGTACCTCTAAGAACCATTCTCTCGCGGACCAGAGCGGAGCCAACCAACGTCAGCCGTGTCCCTTTGTGAGAGGAGAATTTCTGAAGTACCCTGTTGACAATCTTGAACGGCGGGAATGCATACAGGTCGAGGTGGAACCAATCCAGCAGAAAAGCATCCACGTGAACTGCTGCTGGGTCTGGAATCGGAGAACAATACAACAGGAGTCTCTAGGTTATCGAGGTAGTGAACAGATCTATGGTTGGCTGACCCCACAGGGCCCAAAGTCTGTTGCAAACATTCTTGAGAAGGGTCCACTCTGTGGGGATGACCTGACCCTTCCGTCTGAGGTGATCTGCCATGACATTCATACCGCCCTGAATGAACCTCGTTACCAGTTAGCTTTCGATCTTAAGACCAGATGAGTAGGTCCCTTGCGATCTAGAACAACTTCCACGAAAAAGTCCCTCCCTGCTTGAAGATGTAAGCCAGGGCTGTGGTGTTGTCAGAGTCCACCTCCACCACTTTGTTAAGCTGGAGGGACTTGAAGTTTATCAAGGCCAGAATAACCGCCAACAACTTCTTGCAAATGATGTGAAGTGTCCTTTGCTCCTGATTCCATGTTCCCGAGCATTCTTGTCCGTCCAAAGTCGCACCCCAGCCCATGTCTGATGCGTCCGAGAGGAGACGGCGGTCGTGTTTCTGAACAGCCAAAGGTAGACTTCCTTGAGAAGAAAGCTGTTCTTACACCACGCGAGAGAAGACCTCCTCTCTTCGGAAACAGGAACTGAGACCGTCTCTAGCGTCATGTCCTTTATCCAGTGAGCAGCTAGATGATACTGAAGGGGGGGAAGGTGGAGTCTCCCTAACACGATGAACAGGGCCAGCGATGAAAGTGTCCCTGTTAGACTCATCCACTACCTGACTGAGCATCGGTTCCTTCTCAGCATGCTCTGGATGCATTCTAGGGCTTGGAAGATCCTTGGGGCCGACGGAAAAGTCCGAAAAGCTCGACTCTGAAGATCCATACCCAAGGAGACAATGGTCTGGGATGGAACGAGCTGAGACTTCTCAAAATTGACCAGGAGGCCCAGTTCCTTGGTCAGATCCATAGTCCATTTGAAAATCTCCAGACAGCGACGACTTGTGGGAGCTCTTAAAAGCCAGTCGTCTGACGGAGCCGGACACAAGATCATGATACTGCTGCACAGTCTGTGAACTGTCAATCATGGGCAAGCGAGGAAGTACAGTGACAACCCGAATCTGTCTAGACTGTCTGGGTCGTACAGACAACTCCTTATCGGGTTGCTGAGGTTGCCGCACTGCGTCACAACAAGTCACTTCTGTTGGTTGTTGAACGTCTTCCCCGTGACACATTGACTCCGTAAACAAAAAATCCTCTAACAAGGACTAAGCTTGGACTGCATGTCATGCAACACAGCTCAAGGTCTATGGGAGCAGGTGTGGTAACAGACGGGATTAGCGACTGAAGTGGAACCATTACCTTCCCTGGAAGCATGTTATGCTTAAATAAAAGTCCATAAGAGGTTATGCAGCTAAAGGCTCCCTCCAAATGACAGAGTCCTCAAGGGAATATCAGAAGGAGGGAGAAAAGAACTTTCTCATCTACAGGGACCATATCCTAGAAAAGCTAAGTTCTCTCAGTGAGGGTTCACTGGTGCAAAAGCAGCAGACTAGAAGGCAACGTTATGAAACTGCTTGACAGTCTAGTGAGTTGGCAACAACCAAAGATGTGTGACTGAGAAGCATGCGGTAAGGTATGCAGAGCATGATGTATGCAGAGTATGCTGTCTGCAGAGCATGCTGTATGTAGAGCATGTTGTATGCAGAGCATGCTGAATGCAGAGCATGCTGTATGCAGAGCATGTTGTATGCAGAGCATGCTGAATGCAGAGCATGCTGTATGCAGAGCATGTTGTATGCAGAGCATGCTGTATGCAGAGCATGCTGTATGCAGAGCATGTAGTAAGCAGAGCCTGCTGTAAGCAGAGCCTGCTGTAAGGAAAGCAGAGCGTGTGCATGGCGTTTAACATTTCTCAGAAATTCCATGACCAGTGCTAGAGTGCTTTATGCATGCTTGCATGGGGTTTTAATATCAACATAATATTTACCTTACATTCATAACTCATGATTCATATTTTTGCCATATTTTGCGATCTTGTTAAAAATATATTGCAAGGAATACAAATATATTTTTATAAGAAATACAAATAACCTCCATTATCATATGGTTTGAAAATGGAGGTAAGGTATGCTGAACAGCAGAGTCAGAACGAGCTGGAACAACAATAGTTGTGGTTTCCTCTTCAAGACTCTGTTGAGGGAACACCTGAGGCTCAGTCTGCAAAGGCTGAATAAAAGACAAGCAGAAGGAAGGCGCATGGGTGGAGGAGGCTGACTCCTAGCATGAGTGGTTGAACCCAAGGGTTGCGCTTGCTGAGCGGTTGGCGGAAGCGGAGTAGCAAGTTCCAGTTCCTGTGGTGTGAGCGGAGCGCGATGAGGAAGAGGCTGCGCAGAACAAGGTAAATGTCTCGCAAGCTGAGGCTCCTGAGGCGCAAGGCTAAGGTGTTGTGGTGCTTGCCTTGTGGAGGGTTGAGCTCGCTGCAGCGAGAGCTGAGGAGACTGACTCATGGACGGGAGAGGTTGTTGTACCTCAACCGAGTGTTGCATCACTGGTGGAGCAGCAAGTGGAGGCGGAGGAAGAGAGGTATAATCCTCCTGATCCCATTGTAAAGGTTGCCTTAAGGAAGGCGGAGGCTGAACACCACTGGGAACAGCAAACTCAGCACGTGGCTCAACATCGTACGCCTGGCAGGTGGTACTGCGATCAGGCGGAGCGAGCGTAGGCGGAGGGAGTGTAGGCGGAGGCGGAGGAGCAACACTCTCAGCCCGAAACTCACGCATCAAGTCCGAAAGCTGTGCTTGCATGGACTGTAGTAGAGTCCACAACATCGTACGCCTGGCAGGTGGTACTGCGATCAGGCGGAGCGAGCGTAGGCGGAGGGAGTGTAGGCGGAGGCGCAACACTCTCAGCCCGACACTCACGCATCAAGACCGAAAGTTGTGACTGCATGGACTGCAGTAGAGTCAACTTGGGGTCGGCAGACACTAAGGTCTGCTGAGGTAAAGCCTTAACAGCAGAGATCTGTTGCGGCAGAACCTTACTCCTCTTAGGCGGAGTGCATTCAACTGATGACTGAGGAGAGTCAGAGCTAACCCAATGACTGCATCCAGGTTGTTGAACTTTAACTTCGTACGTCTGGCATAGGTCTGGACTTTACGTTAAGAGGTCTTGAGACCTGAGACCAGCGTTACTCTGCCTTTATTTTCTCCCCTAAATCTCTTCTGCAGACGAGCAAAATAAGGGCTCAATCGTCTGCGGGTGGGAGTGACGGTCTCGGTAAGACACGCCCACAACCACCGAGGATACTTCTGTGCGCCGATCAAGGCCTGCTGAACCCTTATGCCCTTCGACATTGCTTCTCCCCTGGGCTTGGGAGCTTGCAAGAGGTCCCGGACTGGGAGGACGACTGGCGCGCACAGAAGTACCCTCACGCACAACACTGACGTACTTTGCGCTAATCACTTATCACTTTGATTTCTGTTTGCACTTATTTCACTGAACTCGAAACTTTAAGTGGTTTGTACCTGAAACACGCAATTCTATCCTTTCTCAAAAGTTAGTAATTGCGAAAACAGAATTACAATGTAACAGAAAAATCTAATGAAAGATAATTCAGTGGCTGGAAAGAGACTAAACACTAGATCACTCTAGAAACGTTTAGTTTCTTCCCCTAAAGAGACTAGGGAGAAGAGCAAAAACGATAACGACGTTACTCGTACGCCTGGCAGGCTTGAATGAAACGTTTATCCTATTTTTCTCCCTCCGTCTCTATCTCTCTCTCTCTCTCTCTCTCTCTCTCTCTCTTGACTTAGAACCTGAGAGAAGAGCCCAATCATATATATCGTTAAAACATATTATTGTTAAAGGAAAAAACTGAAATATTTCCCAAAATGAAAAGTTCCTTTATCAGGATCAAAACCATTAAGTTAAGAAAGAATGAACAAAACGCTAGACACGGTTACTCTTACTGCAACGTGAAACCGTGAACATTCTTTCTCTATCGTAACGATAGAGTGCAAGTTGAACGTTCTGAACGTCAACAACTGCAGAGACAAAACAAAACGTTAGTTCAACTTTGAAAAAGTACGAGACTATCAAAGAAATTCTTTCAAACTCTGTGGCGGAAATAGCATAATATGTTAACAGGTAAAACCGAAATGACGGGCTCAATGTTAATTAACTTCGGTACCAAGAAAAGACCGCCTACTATTAGGAAGGTCGAATATAAACAAATATAAAAATTAATTTTAATAAGTTTATAATAAAAGGAAGTTAATCGAAGAGGCCTATAAGAGGCGGAGAGATATAAAATAAATCTATAACTTTTGTTAAGCAAAATTAAGAAAGAGAGTCTATACTCTCTTAGACACCAACACTTCCGTCTAAGGGAAGGGTCGGCCATTGAAAGGTGAACGAGAGTTCATACTCTCTTCGTCACCATAATTAATCAAATTAATTCCAAAAGCTAACTAAGCTAATATAGAAGTTTCCAGTAAAGCGACAGCCGAAATCAAAGAGAAATACTTCACCAAAGTCGTGAAAATACTCCAAGAACATAAGCGTATCCCAGAACGTCTTGCCGGAAGCACGACAGAGGAATAATTGAGGAGGTGTCAACAAGAAGTACTTGAGTACCTGGCCACAGGTGGCGCTGGTAAATACACCCCCTTCTAGTATTGTGATAGCTGGCGTATCCCTCCATAGAATTCTGTCGGGCAACGGAGTTGACAGCTACATGATTATCGGGTAAGTTTAATATTGAAAATTATTTTATTTTGACTTAATGACAATGACTGATGGAAGGTTTTAAAAAGTTAATTTATATACCAAGACAATTGGACAAGTATACTATTTCCAGGTGTTTCGAATGTAATTGATTACAATACCTAGCGCAAAGCCATTGCTTTTCTGTTATGGTAGTCGGAGCCTTTGTAGTTCGTTGGGACAGACTGAAAAAACAAACCCAAAAACCCTGGCTAACCTAAGTTTCCCTACCTAACCTAACCTAGGAGCCATTTCCTCACCTGCTTACCCACAGGGGGTGGGATCTACGCCCTGTTGCAACTACCGTAATCTTAGTTTACCCTGTCCCAACAAACTACATTCATCCCTGTTTTACCATCATATACTGTTTCCCCACCCAAAACCCGGAGTTCCCACTGGGGGTTCCCCCTTTCTCGGTGGATATAAATATATGTGGTATTATTGTACTGTATTACAGGGCAATGTAACCTAGGAAAAAAATGGGGGAAATGTAGGTTTTTACTATGAAAGGTTACCCTGACGGTAAGTACAGTAATACCCGATTTTCTACATAGTATTAATTGCACCTTTCTATATTATTATTATTATTACTATCCAAGCTACAACCCTAGTTGGAAAAGCAAGATGCTATAAGCCCAGGGGCCCCAACAGGGAAAAATAGCCCAGTGAGGAAAGGAAATAAGGAAATAAATCAATGAAGAGAACAAATTAACAATAAATCATTCTAAAATAAGTAACAACGTCAAAACAGACATGTCATATATAAACTATTGACAACAACAAAAACAAATATGTCATAAATAAACTATAAAAAGACTCATGTCTACCGGTGGATTGAATGTTGTCTATCAACATTCAACCTTTACATGCCTACAATACTCATTTGAATATATAACACGGTAAATTCGGTGCCGCAGTCTATTCTCGTACTACGAGCTACCGTGAAGTACCCTACAGTAGATACAAACAGATAGCCTAGTCTATCAGAAAAGTCCGGAAAAGTACACAAGCTTTTGGAAATCTCACAATTACCTTCAATCACTTTAGATTTTTGCTTGATCTAAATTAGATTTCCATTGGTGGGTTGCATTAAAGCATCAAAACGATGGGTGTAAAATCAAAACAACCCTGGACCCAACCGGCCCCACTATGTAGGGTACGAAATCTGTACCCAAATTTCAACCTTAAAAATAACCGCAATTTTTTTCTTAATCTACATATCAATATATTACCTCCATGACCAGCATGACCTTCGGCCTTAGCTGACGCATTGAGCAGCGCCGTTTGGAAAGAACGTCGTGAAAGGCGAACAAGTGAGGCAGCCATTTTGCAGAATGGAAAGTCGTCGACTACTCCTCGACTGAAGATTGCTTAGTGATTTTCAAGGTCCGGACTCGGCTCTGTTTTTCAGCGTACAATAAAGGTATCAAATTATGTTTTCGACAAATTTCCAATTATATACGAAATTACATAGAAATCAAATGTATGCGAGATCATTCATAGCATGCATGTGGTATTATTTTTGGATAATTTTTCCTCGTGGTATCTTGTATGAAGAAAAATATGTGTGGTAAATAATCGCATATTGCTCTGTTAATCCCACATCAGCTGACTAATACAGCGAAATTGTGGTGTAAAGTGACACCATATTATTAAGGATATGAATTATGTATTATTAGTTGACCTATGAGTAGCCTAGTGTTTAGATAACTCCAACTTTATTGCTACTGTCTTTATGTTTTCGATAGATCTCCAATTGTATACGAGATAACATGGAAATCTAATATATGCGAGATCATACATAGCATGCATGTAGTATTATACTAGGATCATTTATCCTTGTGGTATCTTGTATGAAGAATTAATATGTGCGGTAAATATTCGCATATTGCTCTGTTCATCCCCTATCAGCTGGCTAATGCAGTGAAATTGTGATCTAAGTACACCACATTATCCAGGATATGAATTATGCATTATTAATTCACTTATGAGTATCCTAGTATGTGGATAACTCCAACTTTATTGCTGCTATCATCCATCTAGAGGATTTTTCTTTTTAACCATTTCACTTCATGTCTTATGATTTAGTACAAGTCAGTGTGTCTTATTAGATTTAAGATTTATGTGATTCATAATCCTCATCATCAACAGCTGTTGTTAGTCCACTGCTGGACAAAGGTCTAAGACAAGCCCTTCCTCTCACCCCTGTTTGTGGTCTTTCTATGCCAGTCTGTACACTCAAATTTTCTAAGCTTGCAATCCATCGTCTTCTCTCCCTTCTCCTGCTTTGTTCGCAATCTATAGGGACTCATTCTGGCATTGTTTTTGTTTATCTATTATCTGTCATTCTCATTGTATGTCCTACCAATGTCCATTTCATTTTCTTACATTTTGTAAAAATGCCCTCTACTTTAGTTTGCTATCATGTCCATGTTGTTCTTTTTCTGCCTCTTGCTGTTAATCCCATTACTATTCTTTCCATAATTTTTGAGATGTAACTAGCTCATGTTCGAAGGCTTTAGTAAGGTTCCAAGTTTCTGTTGCATAAGTTAATACTGGTAGAGCCATTTGATTAAATACTTTTCTTTTTCGAGAGAATTGCATTCTACTTTTCATAATCTCATTTGGTTTGCCCAAATTTATCCATTACATGTTTGTCCTTCTATTAATTTCGGTTTCATGACCTGGGTAAACACTGTCGGTTCTAATATATATATATATATATATATATATATATATATATATATATATATATATATATATATATATATATATATATATCCAGTAACAATCTCTTGAGGTTCATCTATAACCATCATTTGTTGTCTCAGCATTATCATTGAACACTATCTTAGTTTTACTCATATTCATTTTCAGTACTAATTTCTGCGTCCTCTATTCAAAACTTCTGTCATCTTTTGAAATTTATCCCATGATGCACTAAACAGAACTATTGTATATGACATCTGCATACCTTATATATGTAAGTCATTCCCCGATAATGTTAATTCCCATATTTTTCCTATATAGATATATAACTACACACAAACTCTCTCCCCATCTTTATAGCACAAGCAGTATCTTAACCAAGAAGGTGGTGATATTTATCAGAACTTACCGTTTCATTTCTAGACAAGGGAGATGCGAAAAAAAAGTTGTCCGGTATTGTATAGAGAAATCATTGCATCTACAACTACAATTATTTAGATTTTCTTCTGTCTCAGACAGGTATTCACTATTGAAAACAAATCGAACAATAAGCTTCCCTAGCTTATTCATTGAAAATAAATCAAATATAGTCTCAACACACCCACACACACAGAGTGGCCACAGCTCGGCATCGAATGTGTTGCATTGATGTTTGCTTCTCCAGAATAGTTTTATGCGCTAGCTTTGCGACGAACATTACGTGCAAGTGTGCAATCAGCTGATGTACAACCGAAGCATTATTCTTTTTAAGTTTTTGTTCATCATTATATTTTTAATAATTAATATTGAGATTTTAGTGATAATTAATCTCATATGGTAAAATTTTAGCTACATATTACAATGATGATACGTGTGTATATTATTTCTTTTAAATGTAGAATTTATTATGATGTAGTTTATAATAACAGAGACACTTTGTCCATAGAGACAAAGTCTGTTTTCGATTTGATGTATTATTTGATTTATGGTGTCGAACTAATTAAAACCACAAAATTTAAAGTAAAATGAGAAAATTTCAGCGATTGATAATATAAGTAGTGTGCCACATCTACAGATTAATCTGATTTCTAAAGATTTTTTTTTTCAATGTCTCTGATTCTCAGATTTTTCTCTCAAATAGAGTAAAATCTACAGATTTTTGCTGAATGTATTTACAATTTCAATAAAAGTTCCCAAAAATAAACCAAATCTACTTATTTTCTTACCAAAAAAATAATCTACGAACTCCTACAATATTCCCTTATGTGTAGGATTATTAAAGTGACATTGTCAACAGTATTTGATAACAGTATCCATATGTTGTATCTAACTAGATACCTAAATATTTTGGTATAGAAAGAATTCTGACCTTTTTGTTCTGATAATATAAGCATCAAACTGAATACTGGAGACATTTGCCATTGTGATATAACGTTCTTGTTTCATGAGTGTTTCTAGGCATAAGGTTGTTGCTTCTTATATCGTGAGATTTGTTTTAAGTGGATAGCTTGAATGCTTTAAGTACGCTTATAGTCTGATGTCATTACATCTGGAAAGAAAAAAAAAATGTCTTGACGAAATTTATTAAGGAAAGGAGGAGAAGGTCAATGGACACGAACAGTGATTTTTATTGAATCCAGAGGAATTTTGGATTAAAGTATTATCGGTAAGACAAGTGGATGTTTCCCAATTTATCAAAATTTATTCAAACATTAATGTGCTTACCACATAACAGTGCTACTGTGGAAAGGGCCTTTTCATCTGTTAATAGAATTAAATGTACAAAGGTGTTCAAGTGTTTATTTTGAACCTCTTGATAGTTTCCTCGGTCTGATATAAATGGTTTTGTTTAAGCTGCAGTTGGAAGAGAGACAGTGAGATACAGACTTCTTTCTCTACAAGCTTGAAAACAAAGATAAGTAAATTTTCAACAGACACCCTACTAACGACCTTGCTTCACACGGGGTAATTGATAAATAGGAAATCATGTTCTGTCTTTCCAATAGATTACTAAGAAAAGGAAAAATGGGAAGTGCTATGTACAAACACCGCCAACAAAATGAGAAGCACGTTGTATTGGTAAATGGTGGGATTGGTGTAAAGGCTGGATATTCCTGCATTGGCGTTATAGAATAACACTGCATTGATTTAAATTCTTATAGCTTTATGTGTTAATTGTAAATGTTATATTTTCTTCGGCTATCTTCAGTTTATTTCAGTACGTTAATTCTTATCATAAACAGAAAAGAAATTGGTTATCTTGTGATTAGCGTGTAAATTCCTGGTAATATTGGTATACAAAGGCTGATTATTATTATTATTATTATTATCATTATTATTATTATTATTATTATTATTATTATTATTATTATTATTATTATTATTATTATTATTATTACTACAAGCCAAGCTATAACCCTAGTTGGAAAGGCAAGATGTTATAGGCCCAAAGGGCTCCAATAAGGAAAAATAGCCCAGTGAGGAAAGGAAACAAAGAAATGAAAAATTACAGAAGTAATTAACAACCAAAATTAACAATCTTAAATTAGATTTTTTTCATATATAAACTATAAAAGCTTAAAAAACAGGAGGAAGAGAAATAGCCTAAGAAAAGCTTGCCAGAGTGAACCCTCTAGCAAGAGAACTCTAACCCAAGACACCGGAAGGCCATGGTACAAAGGCTATGGCACTACCCAAGACAAGAGAACAATGGTTTGATTTCGGAGTGCTCTTCTCCTAGAAGAGCTTCTTACCATAGCTAGAGAGTCCCTTATACCCCTACCAAAAGGAAAGTAGCCACTGAACAATTACAACGCAGTAGTTAATCCTTTAAGTGAAGAAAAATTGTTTGGTAATCTCAGTGTTGTCAGGTGCATGAGGACAGAGGAGTATGTGGAAAGAATAGACCAGACTATTTAGTATTTGGTGCATGTGTAGGCAAAGACAAAATGAGTTGTAACCAGGGAGATGGCTCCAGTAACTCTCTATAGTCTAGCGGTTGTATCTCAACGGGTGGCTGGTTCCTTGGCCAACATATTACTATAGGTTATCTTTCTTAGTTAAATCAGAGATCGTGAATAATTATTAGAAATTATAGACGTAGTGGGCTCCCCCCCCCCAAAGAAAAAAACTTGTGATTATGAAGTTTTAAAAACTAATAGACTGATACTTTAAATATTGGATCGAAAATAAGAGAATATTCATTACCTGTAAAAAAATTCCAGGAACCGTTTCAATGAACATTAATTTAGTGAGATTATTCAGCAAATAAATTTTATTCTGGCACTAAATAAAACTTAAAATGATTTCTTCACAGCATCTTATCATTGTGACACTACAGAAAAATGCAAAACCTTTACTGGCCCCCTATGTTTTATTTTTCCTTCAATTGTAAATCACTATTTGTGTTAATCTTAGCTTCCCCTTTGTGATTTTAACATTGTCTCAATTATTCCTGCCTAAGTCAACTTGCCTCAGTTATTGTAAAATGTTAACTGGTTGTTCGGTTGTGTACAGTTATATCGAATTTTTTATGTGCTGTATATCCAAAGCCACTGTCCCCAGGACCCTGCCCCTGGTGAATGGCTGTGCACTATTTGTAGTTAAGTTTATGCTCCAAGAAAGGCTCATTAATCAGCATCATAAGTTAATTTCAATAAAAGCTAATGTAAAAATGCTCAATCATAGGTCTAACCAGAAAACTGCGATTATACATTATCATGAAACTGTTTTGTTTATTATCTTATTGTGTCAGTTTCCGTACCAAACTTCCAGATAATTTTATGAACATTTATAGTATCTTGATTTATAATAACTTAATGAAATTAATTCATAGTTGAGAAAAAAAGTGGTGTTGGGCCGGTTGGTTTCCATGGCAACGTGGTATGTAAACAATAACAGTGACTTGAGAGTGGAGACTGACGTTGTAGAGTGCGAAAGTAATGTAATTTACGTACATTGCTGTCCATAAATTACTAAATGATATAGTTTAAACTCTCTTTACTTGATACGTGCTAATTAATATTAATTATACAGACCTGCCGAGGTGGATTTATGAGACTAAGATGATTTAGAGGTATTTCCATTCAAGCTTAAACCATCATTGACACTTTATGACAGCATGAAGGGTAGTCGTAATGGTGGTTTTATTCATGACTGTTTCTAAGTGAGTAATATAATTTTATTTCAACCATATAACACGGATCATATACTCAAGGTTAAGCTGCTAGTTGAAAACTAGCTTCAACTAGGCCACGGTAGTTTCCTGGTTGTCTTGCTCATTATACTCAGCATCATCGTTAATAAGGCTATTCATCCTGGAATCATCTAAGATGTCGATAAGATCTGAGAGGTAAGTTTATTATAACCTGCTGACATGAGTGTTTTTATAGTTTATATTTGACATATTTGTTTTGATGTTGTTAATAGTTTATATATGACATATCTGTTTTGATGTTGTTAATAGTTTATATATGACATATCTGTTTTGAAGTTGTTAATAGTTTATATATGACATAACTGTTTTGACGTTGTTAATAGTTTATATATGACATATCTGTTTTGACGTTGTTAATAGTTTATATGACATATCTTTTTTGACGTTGTTAATAGTTTATATGACATATCTGTTTTGGTGTTGTTACTGTTTTTAGAATTATTTAATGTTAATTTGTTCTCATTTATATATTTCCTTATTTCCTTTCCTCATTGGTCTATTTTCCCTATTGGAGCCCTTGGGCTTATAGCATTTTATTTTCCAACTAGGGTTGTAGCTTGGCTAGTAATAATAATAATAATAATAATAATAATAATAATAATAATAATAATATACATATGGTGAAAATATACTGGTACAGTACCTGGTTTCCACATTTATTCCAAGGTACATTAATAGTAAATATTGGAAGTGTAGGCCTCTGGGAGGGTATCCAAGAAATTGTTGCCGTGGACATACTAGTGCAATAGAAATTCAGGGTTAAGGCCCATTGAAGTTTACTTTAGGGTTTTCTGGAGATTGGAATGTACTGTGGATTGGTTTTGGGGGACAAAAGTTGAAATTCATGGGGTGTATGTATGATAGCAGCCACCTGTATGTATTATTATGAATGATTTAGAATACGGCAGTGTAAGGGGGGTCGCAGGGGGGCGTTAGCCTTCCCGTTAAGTATGTAGGTAAGGACACGGCTTGTAGGTTAGGTTAGGGGGGAAAGTTTAGGTTAGTTTATGTCCATTTTTGATCAACGCTTAAGGAACTGGCCTATGATATACAAAGGCTCCAAATTCATTTACGAAGTTTGCTTAGATTGGATGAGATTAAATAAGGTTGTATTAATTTGGTATGAGTATGGGTATTATTGTAGTGTATTACAGGGCAATGTAACATAGTAAAAAAATTACCTTTTCTTTTTTAAACTAGGATATGTCTGCAGTGGTAACAAATTTTTATTTTTGTTTCTATGCGAATACAAACCTTTTCTTTTTTAAACTAGGATATGTCTACGGCATTACTGGAATGTTGTATTGTTAACATGATTGTTGGTTAATAACAGGTGGCTGGAGAATTAATCCCCATCTACCTGCCTTTCACAGAATAGCCATACTGTACTGTATTTCTTTGGCTGCGGCCAGCACATATGCGCCATTGCGTTACTTTCCTGAGTGTTGGATCTTTTCTTACATATGTTTGTGTTAAAGGTTTTATTTTTTTTGCGAGCACTCTACCTTGTAAATGAAAGCACATTGAAAGATAAGGATGCGGTGAAGTAAGTTTTGTTGCTATAGAGATATAAAACTTTGAAGCACCATGTGTTGTGTACCTACGGGAAGGGGTGATTGTAAGCAGCCTCTTGCCTCCCCCCCCCTTACCTTTAGAGTTGTTTTTTTCTCTTCCAATAAGGAAGATGATGAACTCAGAGCCTAATTCATCTTGCCTTTTGGCAGCTTCTCTGCTCCAGAGGGAATTTAATGTTCTAACTGAGTTTTGCCTAACCTGCAGAGAAACAACACCGACTTCTCCTCCTGATGTTTCGATTCCTTGCGACAACTTTGGCCTACGCTTGTCTTTTGGGCCCGCCATCGAGAGAACATTTTTTAGAGTTTCTCCGCCGCGGTAAAGGATGTACGAGCGATGCTTCTTCTATTAACAAGGCCTTGAGGTGTAAGTGTTCCCCGTCATGGTTAGCTTCGCCTGATGCTAGTTTTCTTGAGACAAATACTCCTCGGAATATTCCATCGGAAAATCTCTCACTTGGGGATTCTCTTCGTGTAGGCCTAGCCTCCCACTCTAGGGAAGAACACCCTCCCGCCCATTGCCCTGCTAGCGGGATAATCAGCTCACATCAGTTGTGAGTGTTGTTCGTCCTCCCCTCCGGATGAAACTAGATGTTTGCCCGATTGGTCTCCTCCTAGAGGCCTTACCAAGTGTGCCCGCTAATCTTCTGTCCCATGCTCCAGCTCTGTGGAGCATAGTTTCTCAGGGATAAGCTTGAATAGGTCTAAGCATTTTCTTTACTGCTCCAGCCCCTAACAATTGTAACCCTAGATTTAACCGTCCTGCTAGAACTGAACCTACCACTCGATCAGTAACTGCGGTTTCTTCCTCTCCCCTTCCTCCGCACTGAGAGGAGAGGGAATTAAGACCTAGTTCACTTAATGATCATAGACATAGTTTGTCGAAGTTTTTACAGATTGAATTGGCGTATGAACTTGCTGATGTAGATACGGTTGAGAAACAGCAAGATAGGGTGAGTGAGAGAGAGAGAGACATTGTTCTCTGACTCCTCCCTGCAACACCCTACATGAGGTTAGGAAACCCTCCCAAGCTCATGATAGCTCTACCTGCTCTCTTTTACGAGCCTGGTACAAGCTTTGGTAATCCCTTAGAGGCCAAGCACTAGAGGAACCCAGAACCTCGTGCTACAAGGGAAAACAACCTCCACAAGACCTCTCTCCTCCTCGTAACCTGTTAAAAATTATCATTAGTGAAATGACCGCTAACTGCTAAAAAGCATGAAGGTACGTTAGCAGCAAGGTTGTCCGGTGGTTGTGGGACGCTTAACAGCTTAAGAGACAAATGCCGATCCTGTGAGCCCAAGATGACACTAGGGCAAACACCCTTGTAAAGATCTGGGGTGCTGTGGAAAGACCGAAGCACAGCACTTTGTACTGGTATTGCCTGTTCTTGTGTATGATCCAAAGATACTTCCTTGAAGATGGATGGATTGGGATCTGGAAGTGTGTATCTTTGATATCTCTTTGTGCACATGAAGTCCTGTGGTCTTACTGCTTATGTGACTGTGCTTGCTGGCTCCATCCTGAACGAAGTCTGAAGGACAAACTTGTTCAGAGCCAAGAGATTGATGACTGGTCCTCAGCCTCCAGACACCTTTTTCACAAGAAAGAGTCGACTGAAGAAGCCTGGGGAGCTGTCAAGGACCTCTTGGAGAGCCCCCTTCTCCAACATGGTCCCACCATCACCTGTCCCTCAGATTAAGTCCTGCCTGCAATCTAAAGTGGTTCAAATACTCTGGTGTGTGAGTAAGAGGGGTAGCTGGCAACCCCCTCTACCCCTCAATACCCCCCGCTAACATGGGTTGGGTAGTTGCCATCTCTCTTAAAGTCCTAATGGCTAGTCTTCCATCTTTGCCGAAAGATAATCCCTAATAAATAGCTACAGGTTTGTATCATTAGGAAAAATACAAATTATTTTCAAATTTGCCATATTTTTGTATTATGTATCTCAGTGTGTTTTACATCTAAACACTTGGTTTACTTGAATGTTCTGTTCTATGTTTAATGGGAAGACAGTGGCACTCACTCAGAATGTGCATAACCCCATCACCTGATGATTTATTCATTATTAGTTGAATCTTGTAACCTGATAGACCATTATGGAGACTGCTACAGTCTTCTAATCATTTGATTAGTTATGTAAAAGTACAGTACTGTGCTACTGTAGTTTTTATAGTAATACCCCTCTTTTTGTCGTTTCGACATACGTCAGATCTGACTTTTTGTTGCTCATCCTTAAAAATCAAATATGAAATTAAAATCCATGCTACTTTGTTTTACTGAACTTATGTCAGTCTCAATTTTGTGTAATAATGAAGAAATACTCAGCTGTTCATTAGTGTACTTCACATAGAAGCTTATTAATGTAGGTACAGTATGTGGTTTCTATAAAATATTTAGCAGGTTGTAAGTACTTTTTTGTGTTCAGCACATGTGTACTGTAAAGGAAACATGTAAGTGACTTTATTCTCTCCCTGATGAATAGGTTACCCCTAGTATTTATTATCTTTTCACTATTTCTGAGAATATTCAGTATAGTAATTAACTATCTTTTCTTTTCCTTCCTAGCGAACGCTGGCTCACTGCTCACAATGACCCACTGGCGTCATTGTACACCTTCAGTTGCAGTATAGCCCTAGCGGATCTTCATGGTGATGGCGATTGGAAGCTTATTATAGCTGACCTAGGGACGGGGGCATATAATATGAAGCTAAAGGTAGGTTCTCTTTATTTTCCTTTCCAGGATAATTTCATAGAATTTGAATAACCATTATATGTATGTATGGTGTGCATGTTTTTGTTTGATGGAGGTAAAAAGTTACTGTACGAGGTATACTACTGTATATATAAATCACACATTTTTACAAAAAAGATTTTAATCGCAGATTGCCTGTCGAGCGTCTATGATGGGCTCTTTGAAATATTAAAAAAAGACGGAACGATGTAGTTTTCAATATTAAACTTACCCGATAATCATGTAGCTGTCAACTCCGTTGCCCGACAGAATTCTATGGAGGGATACGCCAGCTATCACAATACTAGAAGGGGGTGTATTTACCAGCGCCACCTGTGGCCAGGTACTCAAGTACTTCTTGTTGACACCTCCTCAATTATTCCTCTGTCGTGCTTACGGCAAGACGTTCTGGGATACGCTTATGTTCTTGGAGTATTTTCACGACTTTGGTGAAGTATTTCTCTTTGATTTCGGCTGTCGCTTTACTGGAAACTTCTATATTAGCTTAGTTAGCTTTTGGAATTAATTTGATTAATTATGGTGACGTAGAGAGTATGAACTCTCGTTCACCTTTAAATGGCCGACCCTTCCCTTAGACGGAAGTGTTGGTGTCTAAGAGAGTATAGACTCTCTTTCTTAATTTTGCTTAACAAAAGTTATAGATTTATTTTATATCTCTCCGCCTCTTATAGGCCTCTTCGATTAACTTCCTTTTATTATAAACTTATTAAAATTAATTTTTATATTTGTTTATATTCGACCTTCCTAATAGTAGGCGGTCTTTTCTTGGTACCGAAGTTAATTAACATTGAGCCCGTCATTTCGGTTTTACCTGTTAACATATTATGCTATTTCCGCCACAGAGTTTGAAAGAATTTCTTTGATAGTCTCGTACTGTTTTCAAAGTTGAACTAACGTTTTGTTTTGTCTCTGCAGTTGTTGACGTTCAGAACGTTCAACTTGCACTCTATCGTTACGATAGAGAAAGAATGTTCACGGTTTCACGTTGCAGTAAGAGTAACCGTGTCTAGCGTTTTGTTCATTCTTTCTTAACTTAATGGTTTTGATCCTAATAAAGGAACTTTTCAGTTTTTCCTTTAACAATAATATGTTTTAACGATATATATGATTGGGCTCTTCTCTCAGGTTCTAAGTCAAGAGAGAGAGAGAGAGAGAGAGATAGAGACGGAGGGAGAAAGAGGATAAACGTTTCATTCAAGCCTGCCAGGCGTACGAGTAACGTCGTTATCGTTTTTGCTCTTCTCCCTAGTCTCTTTAGGGGAAGAAACTAAACGTTTCTAGAGTATCTAGTGTTTAGTCTCTTTCCAGCCACTGAATTATCTTTCATTAGATTTTTCTGTTACATTGTAATTCTGTTTTCGCAATTACTAACTTTTGAGAAAGGATAGAATTGCGTGTTTCAGGTACAAACCACTTAAAGTTTCGAGTTCAGTGAAATAAGTGCAAACAGAAATCAAAGTGATAAGTGATTAGCGCAAAGTATGTCAGTGTTGTGCGTGAGGGTACTTTTGTGCGCGCCAGTCGTCCTCCCAGTCCGGGACCTCTTGCAAGCTCCCAAGCCCAGGGGAGAAGCAATGTCGAAGGGCAGAAGGGTTCAGCAGGCCTTGATCGGCGCACAGAAGTATCCTCGGTGGTTGTGGGCGTGTCTTACCGAGACCGTCACTCCCACCCGCAGACGATTGAGCCCTTATTTTGCTCGTCTGCAGAAGAATTTAGGGGAGAAAACGCTGGTCTCAGGTCTCAAGACCTTTTAAACGTAAAGTCCAGACCTATGCCAGACGTACGAAGTTAGAGTTCACAGTCATTGGGTTAGCTCTGACTCTCCTCAGTCATCAGTTGAATGCACTCCGCCTAAGAGGAGTAAGGTTCTGCCACAACAGAGCTCGACTGTTAAGGCTTTACCTCAGCCTACTGTAGTTTCTGCCGACCCCAAGTGGACTCTACTACAGTCCATGCAAGCACTGCTTTCGGACTTGATGCGTGAGTGTCGGGCTGAGAGTGTTGCGCCTCCGCCTCCGCCTACACTCCCTCCGCCTATGCTCGCTCCGCCTGATCGCAGTACCACCTGCCAGGCGTACGATGTTGTGGACTCTACTACAGTCCATGCAAGCACAGCTTTCGGACTTGATGCGTGAGTGTCGGGCTGAGAGTGTTGCTCCTCCGCCTCCGCCTACACTCCCTCCGCCTACACTCGCTCCGCCTGATCGCAGTACCACCTGCCAGGCGTACGATGTTGTGGACTCTACTACAGTCCATGCAAGCACAGCTTTCGGACTTGATGCGTGAGTGTCGGGCTGAGAGTGTTGCTCCTCCGCCTCCGCCTACACTCCCTCCGCCTACACTCGCTCCGCCTGATCGCAGTACCACCTGCCAGGCGTACGATGTTGTGGACTCTACTACAGTCCATGCAAGCACAGCTTTCGGACTTGATGCGTGAGTGTCGGGCTGAGAGTGTTGCTCCTCCGCCTCCGCCTACACTCCCTCCGCCTACGCTCGCTCCGCCTGATCGCAGTACCACCTGCCAGGCGTACGATGTTGAGCCACGTGCTGAGTTTGCTGTTCCCAGTGGTGTTCAGCCTCCGCCTTCCTTAAGGCAACCTTTACAATGGGATCAGGAGGATTATACCTCTCTTCCTCCGCCTCCACTTGCTGTTCCACCAGTGATGCAACACTCGGTTGAGGTACAACAACCTCTCCCGTCCATGAGTCAGTCTCCTCAGCTCTCGCTGCAGCGAGCTCAACTCTCCACAAGGCAAGCACCACAACACCTTAGCCTTGCGCCTCAGGAGCCTCAGCTTGCGAGACATTTACCTTGTTCTGCGCAGCCTCTTCCTCATCGCGCTCCGCTCACACCACAGGAACTGGAACTTGCTACTCCGCTTCCGCCAACCGCTCAGCAAGCGCAACCCTTGGGTTCAACCACTCATGCTAGGAGTCAGCCTCCTCCACCCATGCGCCTTCCTTCTGCTTGTCTTTTATTCAGCCTTTGCAGACTGAGCCTCAGGTGTTCCCTCAACAGAGTCTTGAAGAGGAAACCACAACTATTGTTGTTCCAGCTCGTTCTGACTCTGCTGTTCAGCATACCTTACCTCCATTTTCAAACCATGGCAAAAATATGAATCATGAGTTATGAATGTAAGGTAAACATTATGTTGATTTTTAAACCCCATGCAAGCATGCATAAAGCACTCTAGCACTGGTCATGGAATTTCTGAGAAATGTTAAACGCCATGCACACGCTCTGCTTTCCTTACAACAGGCTCTGCTTACAGCAGGCTCTGCTTACTACATGCTCAGCATACAGCATGCTCTGCATTCAGCATGCTCTGCATACAACATGCTCTGCATACAGCATGCTCTGCATTCAGCATGCTCTGCATACAACATGCTCTACATACAGCATGCTCTGCATACAGCATACTCTGCATACATCATGCTCTGCATACCTTACCGCATGCTTCTCAGTCACACATCTTGGGTTGTTGCCAACTCACTAGACTGTCAAGCAGTTTCATAACGTTGCCTTCTAGTCTGCTGCTTTTGCACTAGTGAACCCTCACTCAGAGAACTTAGCTTTTCTAGGATAAGGTCCCTGTAGATGAGAAAGTTCTTTTCTCCCTCCTTCTGATATTCCCTTGAGGACTCTGTCATTTGGAGGGAGCCTTTAGCTGCATAACCTCTTATGGACTTTTATTTAAGCATAACATGCTTACAGGGAAGGTTATGGTTCCACTTCAGTCGCTAATCCCGTCTGTTACCACACCTTCTCCCATAGACCTTGAGCTGTGTTGCATGACATGCAGTCCAAGCTTAGTCCTTGTTAGAGGATTTTTTGTTTACGGAGTCAATGTGTCACGGGGAAGACGTTCAACAACCAACAGAAGTGACTTGTTGTGACGCAGTGCGGCAACCTCAGCAACCCGTTAAGGAGTTGTCTGTACGACCCAGACAGTCTAGACAGATTTGGGTTGTCACTGTACTTCCTCGCTTGCCCATGATTGACAGTTCACAGACTGTGCAGCAGTATCATGATCTTGTGTCCGGCTCCGTCAGACGACTGGCTTTTAAGAGCTCCCACAAGTCGTCGCTGTCTGGAGATTTTCAAATGGACTATGGATCTGACCAAGGAACTGGGCCTCCTGGTCAATTTTGAGGAGTCTCAGCTCGTTCCATCCCAGACCATTGTCTCCTTGGGTATGGATCTTCAGAGTCGAGCTTTTCGGACTTTTCCGTCGGCCCCAAGGATCTTCCAAGCCCTAGAATGCATCCAGAGCATGCTGAGAAGGAACCGATGCTCAGTCAGGTAGTGGATGAGTCTAACAGGGACACTTTCATCGCTGGCCCTGTTCATCGTGTTAGGGAGACTCCACCTCCCCTCCCTTCAGTATCATCTAGCTGCTCACTGGATAAAGGACATGACACTAGAGACGGTCTCAGTTCCTGTTTCCGAAGAGAGGAGGTCTTCTCTCGCGTGGTGTAAGAACAGCTTTCTTCTCAAGGAAGGCTACCTTTGGCTGTTCAGAAACACGACCGCCGTCTCCTCTCGGACGCATCAGACACGGGCTGGGGTGCGACTTTGGACGGACAAGAATGCTCGGGAACATGGAATCAGGAGCAAAGGACACTTCACATCATTTGCAAGAAGTTGTTGGCGGTTATTCTGGCCTTGATAAACTTCAAGTCCCTCCAGCTTAACAAAGTGGTGGAGGTGGACTCTGACAACACCACAGCCCTGGCTTACATCTTCAAGCAGGGAGGGACTCTTTCGTGGAAGTTGTTCTAGATCGCAAGGGACCTACTCATCTGGTCTTTAGATCGAAAGCTAACTGGTAACGAGGTTCATTCAGGGCGGTATGAATGTCATGGCAGATCACCTCAGACGGAAGGGTCAGGTCATCCCCACAGAGTGGACCCTTCTCAAGAATGTTTGCAACAGACTTTGGGCCCTGTGGGGTCAGCCAACCATAGATCTGTTCACTACCTCGATAACCTAGAGACTCCTGTTGTATTGTTCTCCGATTCCAGACCCAGCAGCAGTTCACGTGGATGCTTTTCTGCTGGATTGGTTCCATCTCGACCTGTATGCATTCCCGCCGTTCAAGATTGTCAACAGAGGACTTCAGAAGTTCTCCTCTCACTAAGGGACACGGCTGACGTTGGTTGGCTCCGCTCTGGTCCGCGAGAGAATGGTTCTTAGAGGTACTGCAATGGCTGGTCGACATTCCCAGGACTCTTCCTCTAGGAGTGAACCTTCTAAGTCTACCTCACGTAAAGAAGGTACACCCAATCCTCCACGCTCTTCGTCTGACTGCCTTCAGACTTTCGAAAGACTCTCAAGAGCTAGGGGCTTTTCGAAGGAGGCAGCCAGAGCGATTGCCAAAGCAAGGAGAACATCCACTCTCAGAATCTATCAGTCTCAAGGGGAAGTCTTCCGTAGCTGGTACAAGACCAATGCAGTTTCCTCAACCAGTACCACTGTAACCCAGATTGCTGACTTCCTGTTATATCTAAGGAAAGTAAGATCCCTTTCAGCTCCTACGATCAAGGGTTACAGAAGTATGTTGGCAGCGGTTTTCCGCCACAGAGGCTTGGATCTTTCGACCAACAAAGATCTACAGGACCTCCCTAGGTCTTTTGAGACCTCAAAGGAACGTCGGTTGTCCACTCCAGGCTGGAATCTAGACGTGGTCCTAAGGTTCCTTATGTCATCAAGATTTGAACCTCTCCAATCAGCCTCTTTTTAGGACCTCACATTAAAAACTCTTTTCCTCGTGTGCTTGACAACAGCTAAAAGAGTAAGTGAGATCCACGCCTTCAGCAGGATCATTGTTTTCACATCTGAAACGGCTACATGTTCCTTGCAGCTCGGTTTTTGCTAAACGAGCTTCCTTCACGTCCTTGGCCTAAGTCGTTCGAGATCCCAAGCCTGTCCAACTTAGTGGGGAATGATCTGAAAAGAGTACTTTGCCCAGTTAGAGCTCTTAGGTACTATTTAAAAAGGTCTTAACCTTTACAAGGACAATCAGAAGCCTTATAGTGTGCTATCAAGAAACCTTCTTTTCCAAGTTCTAAGAACTCAGTTTCTTACTTTTCAGGCTTCTGATTAGAGAAACACATTCTCGTCTGAAGGAAGAAGACCTTGCTTTGCTGAAGGTAAGGACACATGAAGTGGGAGCTGTGGCTACTTCAGTGGCCTTCAAACAGAACCATTCTCTGCAGAGTGTTATGGATGCAACCTATTGGAGAAGCAAGTCAGTGTTCGCATCACTCTATCTCAAAGATGTCCAGTCTCTTTACGAGTACTGCTACACCCTGGGACCATTCGTAGCAACGAATGCAGTAGTAGGCGAGGGCTCAGCCACTACATTCCCATAATCCCATAACCTTTTAACCTTTCTCTTGAATACTTTTTATGGGTTGTACGGTCGGCTAAGAAGCCTTCCACATCCTTGTTGATTTGGCGGGTGGTCAATTCTTTCTTGAGAAGCGCCGAGGTTAAAGGTTGTGATGAGGTCCTTTAGTATGGGTTGCAGCCCTGTATACTTTAGCACCTTTGAGTTGATTCAGCCTCCCAAGAGGAACGCTGCGCTCAGTAAGGAAGACGATCTTATTAAAGGCAGAGTAACGGTTCAAGTTGACTTCCTTACCAGGTACTTATTATTTCATTGTTATTGTGGATAACTGTTTATATGAAATACGGGATACTTAGCTATCCTTTAGTCTTGTACACTGGTTTTTCACCCACCCCCCTGGGTGTGAATCAGCTACATGATTATCGGGTAAGTTTAATATTGAAAAATGTTATTTTTATTAGTAAAATAAATTTTTGAATATACTTACCCGATAATCATGATTTAATCGACCCTCCCTTCCTCCCCATAGAGAACCAGTGGACCGAGGAATAATTGAGGAGGTGTCAACAAGAAGTACTTGAGTACCTGGCCACAGGTGGCGCTGGTAAATACACCCCCTTCTAGTATTGTGATAGCTGGCGTATCCCTCCATAGAATTCTGTCGGGCAACGGAGTTGACAGCTACATGATTATCGGGTAAGTATATTCAAAAATTTATTTTACTAATAAAAATAACATATTTAGATAATTTTTTAGCCAACTTGATTTGAGAATTGGGTTCTTAAAAAACAATCCACTCTTTGCTGGTAATTATTAATTATTCTGAATTATAAGAAGGAGTAAAGTAAATTAAATGTAAAATTCTAAACTTTAAAGACCAAATACAGTACTGTATATTACTCTACAAATTCAAGAACAATTGAAGTAATTTTTTTATAGAAGAATATAGATTTAAAATTCTTTCCATGATATGGAAACTTTTTGCGAGGCAGAAATTTTGTCTCAATTTTTTATGCATAGTTGTCTTATAAATCATTCATTCTTATGCTGATACAAACTTCTCAGTCATTTATATGGGTTACTGCTAGTCATGTTTTCTACGACCGACCAATCAAAAATTTGGTTTGATTGCACCATGCTTCGTTGCTGGGTCACCATAGCGCCAGCGCGTGGAGCAAGAGGACTCTTGCTCACATCATCATTGTCTCCCCACAACACTGCTGATCGCGAAGTGGAGAGGGTGTGCTCTCACTTCTTCTCTACAATCGAGGCTTTTGCATTCATCTTGCCTACCCTTTTAGTGTTTAGTGATCTTGACTTATGTTTTTCTTTTATTCATGGTCACTTGAGTTACTATTCATCATCTGTGAGTTATGAGTAAGTGCTTTATGTCTGGTAAATCTCTGTACTGTATTTATGTTAATCTCTGTACTGTATTTATGTTTTTGCCCGGCTGAAGGATGAAAGAGAAAACCCACCTTTACAAACAATTATCTTAAAGCTGATACATACATTTTTTGGACACCCTCTCAGTAGGCATTATGGTTGCAGTGCAACAAATAACCTAACTGTCAACCCTCATGGGACATGTGCCGGTTCTAGCCTCATGCGTAATTATTCTATGCATTATTTGGTATAATAGACACTGAGGTGGATAGTGATCTTGATTGAACTTGAAGCCTGCCATTGGTTTTCACCTTAATGCAAATGAGAATACCTCAAATTTCTTTGATATTTGATGATACAGTATACTGAAATTGCATTTTTGTTATGTAGCATGATGTTCATACCACTTCACTCCTGACGAAGATTCCCATTTTGGATTCAAACGTGTATTCTTGCCTCTTTACAAGCCGGCTTCTCTGTTCTCTGGTGGTTCTCTTTGGTCTCTTGCTATTGCTTACAGTAATTGTATCAGAGAGGATGGGTATACCTCTCAACTTCACGGAGACTTCACTCTTAGAAAACATCAGAAGTATGGCCTTGCCTCTTTACGAGCTGGATACACTATTCTTTAACAATTCACATTGATGTCTTGTTATTACTTACAGTAATAGCATCTTTCAGAGAGGAAGTGTATACCTCTTAACTTCACGGAGACTTCCTCCTAAGAAAGACTGCCATATAAATGACTTAGAAGTTTTTATCCACATAGGAATACACAACAAATTTTAATACAATTTGTGCTTTTCCTAGCCATACAAACCAGAGTCATTTATCAAAGTTCCCACCTCAACAATCCCTCAAGTCTTTGACCAGTCTGTTGTTGTGAGGAGACGATGACGATGTGAGCAAGAGTCGTCTTGCTCCTTGCACATGCGCTATGGTTGCCTAGCAATGAAGCATGGTACAATCAAACCAAATTTTTGATTGGCCGGTCATAGAAAACATATAAATGGCTCAGCTTTTATAGCTTGGAAAAATACAAATTATATTAATGTAATTTTCTAAAGGAAGAGATTTTGTATGTCATCAAATGAATATTATTCAAGAGTTTTTTCCTGAAAGTACCTATACCCATTTGTTACACTTTTGAATTACCCATTATCTACTCTCAAAACAATTGTATACATATACAGTATGTCATAATTTGTGGATCATGTATTTTTACTCACTCTGTGCTACAACTTACATTTTTGTCATCTCAAATTACAGTGTATATAAATTTTGTTATTTTTGGAATATGGCCGTATAGTATTCAAACCCAGATTAATATCTGGAGAATAATTCTTTAACACGGGTAACAACACAGAACTAATCAACCATATAAGCTGTCGTACAGGATCTCCACATGGAATATAGTCAGACTTAGTACATATTTCATTTTGCTTAGACATTGTGACTATGATATCCAGACAGATTCCAGGTAAATTGCTCATAAACAAAAGGCTTGAAATAAATTGCTTGAAAAATTATTTCTCAAACCATAAATTCCTCGAAAGACCGATTGGACGAAAGCCGCTATTCATTCTTTAAACTATTTGAAATGTGATTCACATTCTATTTATTTATTTCCTTAGTTCCTTTCCTCACTGGGCTATTTTTACCTGTTGGAGCCCTTTAGCTTATAGCATCTTCCTTTTCCAACTAGGGTTGTAGCTTATCTAGTAATAATAATAATAATAATAATAATAATTGCTATATATCTTTATCTTAGCCATTAATGACTTTATTTTATAAACCTTCTTATTTTTAGTTGAATAAAAATATTTAAAGAGTTAAAAGCTATTGATAAGTACCATTATCTTTGCCGTTAATGACTTTGTTTTCTAAACCCTCTTATTTTTAGTTTTAGTCATTTTTCATAATTATTTCTGGAAACCTGAACCATCAAGATGGATTCAAGTTTTGTAGAAAGCAAAAAAGAAAATGTGTGAGGTGTTAGTGTACTTGGAAGCAGAAGAAAATGCTGTGACTGCGTGCAAAGAGTAGAATATGTTGTATCTAGCTATGATGACACGGGAAATGTTGAAGAATGTTTAAGAAGTGCTGCTCACAACAATATTACACATTGATACAGTAGCGAATAAATGTTTTTTGTTTTCTTTTATAATAGTAAAGGCAAGTAAATTTATGAATTTCTGTAGCGAATAAATGTTTTTTGCTTTTGCTTTTTAATTGTAAAGACAGATAGATTTATGAATTTTAGTTTGTATTAATTATATAATCAAATGATTGCTTTTATTTTCAAGCAATCTGTCTCTTTTTTCAGTTCAATTGCTCAAAAATAAAATTCTCGAAGTTACTTGCTTTCAAGCAATCTGTCTTTTAAGGAATTGATAGTTCGAGGAATAATTTTTCCAGCAATTGATTTCAAGGATTTTGTTTTCAAGCAATTTACTGGACACCACCCAGACATGTATGAAGTTCAGAGATCACAGTCGAGTCCAATCCTATTTCCTTCACACAATACTAATACAGTACTGTATGTCTGTTTTATTTCAGGTCTACAAAGGTACATCTTTAATGTCAGAAAATACTTTAATAGATCTTCCAACAGGAGTGATTACATTTCACATGGATACTACCGAACCAAGAGTTCCTGGTAAGTTTAATGTGAGC
Organism: Palaemon carinicauda; assembly: GCF_036898095.1. Taxonomy (NCBI): domain Eukaryota; kingdom Metazoa; phylum Arthropoda; class Malacostraca; order Decapoda; family Palaemonidae; genus Palaemon; species Palaemon carinicauda. The sequence continues at coordinate 12,778,188 of NC_090743.1, forward strand.
CTATTTACATAATAATTTTCTTATTTTTATATTATATACTAGACATAAGAAAACAAAATAGAAATAAAAAGAATTAGTGTAACTCCTACGGAGGTACCTGTGGTAATTACTGGAGTGTGTGTATGAGTTAACTTTGTATAAGAGGATTTGTTCCAGCAGAAAAATACAAACCTTCCACTCTTTATATGGAGTATTTAGCAATCATTTGGCGAACCTGAAACTAGCCGATAAGCTTTTTCTCAGTATGTAACTACCCACCGCTAGGTAGTGGGGAGGAGTGGGTAGACTAGCCCCCAGCTCACACTAGCACTAGCGACTAACCGTCACTTTTAAATTCAGCTCAGGGGAGTGCAGACGTGACTCACTCCCCTGTTAACAAACCAAATAAAAATTTCATAAACTGTCATTAAAGCTAAACTTTCTGTAACTTTTTCTGGTGTGAGTGCCCGTGAGGATCCCAATTATGCGGGTTTGTCTGGACACAGAAGTGCACCGGTGCGGCACCTTCATGTCGGTGAAGGAGACTAATCTTCACGGTCTTGTTCTGTGTGTTGAGGTCATACTTGCTCGCAGGATTCACCTGGCATTGAGTGTATGGAGTGGTCGCCCTCACAGTAGCAGAGATTTTGTAAGCAGCAGAAAAAAGAAGGCTAAAAGAGATTCTTCCTCCTCGAGCTCAGCCTCGAAGGGGAAGAAGTTTCGCCGTCTTTCTCCTTCGTGTCGATTTTGCCATTCCAACTTTGCTCGAACGGCTTCCCCTTGGGGGCCGGTCGAGTACAATTGGCGCACAAGTAACACCAGGACAACCCTCCGTTGCCTCAGTGGGGTAGCGTCAGCCGCCTCCGTAGGAGTCTGTCAGATGACACTGTTCATCTGTTGTAGCCTTCCTTTGGGTTGACAGGTCCTCTGTCTAAGGAAAGGCTGCAAGAAGTTTTACGGTTGGATATTCATGCACACTCAAGTACAGAGGCTCATCATCCGCTCTCCACGACATTTGTACTATTCTGGCAGGTGAACGTGAGTAGTTGAGGAGTAGCACTCCTCGAAGTGTCTTGTCTAGAGATCCTGTGACCTCAGGAACTAGCTTCAGCTGTGTTCTGGAGGCTGTACATGGAGTTTATCCTCTGGCCGGGTTCACCCGTACGGAGGAGAAACGAAGTGTGCAGCCCAGAGATTTGCCTCCAGTCTACCCTTCCGAGGGAGGACAACTCTTTGCCACCTTCTGTGCGTCTGATTCATTGCCCACGAGGAGATGCATTGTCAAGAGGAAAAGGAATTGATCGACCTTCCTGTTCGTTGGAGAGACGTTCTTCTCCTGAGTGGTCACCCCCATGGGGTTCCCGCCAAAGGGCGTTAGATTCATCTATGCCCAGCTCCAGTCCATCGTAGCACAACTTTTCGGATCTAGATGATGAGGAGGGGAGGCAGTTGCTATCTCTTTCCCCTTCTTGTTATCGTGCCTTTAGGGCACAGTAAAATGCTATGCACTACGCTAGACCAGTCTCTCATGAGACCGCGTCCAAGTTAACTCACCAGAGTTAGAACCTTCTTCGTTAGTGGCGCGCAAGCCCCAGCCTCTTGTCCTCCCTTGCCCTTTGAGGAAAGGAAGACAGCTCGCCTTTCTCCTATGGGAAACTTGGTGAGCAGGAGAGCTCCTCTCCTGGATGCTCTCGTAAGGGAGCGTGCAGACCTTTCTCTCACGGAGGAGGGAAGGAAAGGTAATTCGCTTGAGTCAGATAAGCGCAAGAACCCATGCATCCCCTTAGATCCCTATCCTGGGGAAAAGGCGAGCCCCAGCCTGACTACGTGCACTGAGCTTGAACCTTGGAGAGGTCAATGAGCGTACAGCTATCGCGAGCAGATAGACATAGTCTTAGGACGAGTTGAGGAAGGCGATGAGGCTAGCGCGTCACACCAACTCTTCCCTCACTATCGTGGCCAGTCACCTCGCAAGCTCACACAGGTAAAACAACCACTTGAGAGAGCTGGGAATAGTGTGTAAGCCAGCGTTCAGTTCCGACTCTCGCCTTGCGAACATGCACCTCCACCCGAGTGGTCAGGTAAGAGCGCACACGCTATTGTGTACAGTATGACTATCCCTCGTCTCGCCAACGCTCACAGGAAGACTGTTCTCTTCCAGTGAGGATTGATCAAGGCGCTCAGGTTCATGAGCTCTTTCAGAACTCTCACCATCAGTGTGCACAGATAGGAAGGGAGCAACGGTAGCAGGACTTCCAGTATGACTCCAGGTCTGCTCGTCCTCTCCCCTTCCAGGGCACACTTTTTAAGCCCAGGAAACACAAGGGAGTACCTCCGGGAAGTATGTTCTCAAAGGATACTGCATGGTTCAAGGACCTTGTGCAAGCAATGAGGCAGCCAGGCATACTTTTCCTCCAAACATACCGAGCATCCCATTGGAGCCCTCACAAGGGAGTGACCTCCCCATAGACCCTAGGCAGTTTAGCCTAGCTGGACAGCCTTCTCCTCCTCCTCCTCAAAGGTCTTCGAGGTATAAGGATTACCTGAACTCCAAGTATATTAACTTCCAAGATCCTGCATTGGAGAACTTGGTCGTGATTCTGATTATGATCAAGAAGAGGAGAAGGAACTGAGGGGCCTTCATCCTCCCCCCCACGCCTAGAGATACGATCCACCTACGTACGAGTAGGGGATCTAGATCCCATAAAGAGATTGCCATGATGGAGAACTATAGGCTATCGCCTATAGAAGTTGGCTGAAAACGACCTTCCACCTCGATGGCGAAGGATCCCCCTCCTCCAGACATTTCCGAAGGCTCAAAACCTGTGGAAGTGACCAGGAAGGAAGAGTCCTCCCTTCTGGACGAATTTGATGTTTGTCCGAGAGAGAGGAAGGACTAGAAGATGTTACTCAAGAACTGGCGTTTTATGTACGGACATCAGACTCGAGGGGAACGCTCATCGATCCAATTCACTCCCGTAAGACCGGATCATAGCGGACTACCCCCGAGAGCCCGCTCTTCAGCAGGAAGAAGCCACATTGACGACCTCCACCCTTCTCAGGCTGCTATTGGTGCTAGCTCGTAGTAGGAAGAACCTTTTGATGACGGTTCAGAACATTCAGACGGAGTGCTGCCAGCTTCCGGCAACCAAAAAATTTCTCTTATTGTGCAAAAAGACTCCGACCGTATCTTCTTGCAGTTGCTTGCATTCATCAAGAAGGTCACCAACCTTAGAGAATCTGATCAGATCCTGGCCAAGGGCATTGAGAGGGTGCTGGATCTGTTTTCAGACGCGCTGAAGCCCACCAATCCCAAGGTAGCCTTACCTTGGTCAAGGGGGGTTAAGGTAGCGAAGAAAAAACCATATGCGCAAGTTGCAGGCACGTTATGGTCTCATCAGGCATGGGATTCTTCGAGGCTTCTACCTCTGCCATATGTAAGGCAGAAGAAGTACTGGGAGGTTGTGGAAGACGATCTCCCCCCTCCTATTCGATCTAGCCATTGTGTTGTTGACCCAAGGCTCGTCTTTGGCCAAACTGGTGACTGCCAGTTCAGTTCTCAGTGGCTGACACCGCCAACATGAAACGGGTTACCAAGTGTTCTTTACAATCCATTTCGTGGATGGACCATTAGTTTTTCATGATCGGATACCTCGTTAAGAACGAGGACTTCTTGATACCCAAGAGGAGAAAGGCACTGCTTGCTTTACTACTCTCGGGGGCCAGGACCCTTGAATTTTTTACCAAGAACGTGATTACCCAATGGGTCAACTGGGTTCTGAAATGACGAGATGCTGTCGTTTCAAAATTCCAGAGGCAGGTGTCGAAGAGAAGCCATGAAGCTCCGGGACGCCCTAATATACAGCCCTTCCCTGTTCAACCGTGACATTATCGAGGAGGTCGCGGACAGGTTGAGAAGAGTCAGTCAGGACACTCCTCCAACGGGTGGTCACCTCTCGCCCTTAGCTACCATCACCTCTTGTGCTAACGATGGCAGAGTCTAATGCGAAAGGATCTACAAAGGACCAGGCCCTTCGGACCGAAGTACAGACCATGCTAAGAGAAGGACACTCTCTAAGAGGCATCTGGAGGCTTGAGACCAGTCATCGAGCTCTCAGCCTTGAACTAGTCTGTCCAGTAGACTCTGTTTAAGAGGGAGACAACTCGTATGGTTAGACAGGCTGTTAGACCTCACGATTTCATGATATAGTTCGATCTAAAATTGTGTACTCCCAGATCCCAATACATCCTGCATTCAGGAAGTACAGTACCTACGATTCACCATAGCAGAACAGATATACCAGTTCAAAGTGCTGTGCTTTGGCCTACTCAATGCACCTCAGGTGTTTGCAGGGGTCTTTACTCTAGTGTCCATCTGGGCACACAAGAACGGCATTCTTCTCCTTCGGTACCTAGACGATTGGCTGATTCTGGTAGACTCAAGGGAGACCCTTCACCTCCATTGAGACAAACTCCTCGCATTTTGTCAGTATCTGGGGATCTTGATAAATTGCGAGAAGTCTCATCTGCAATTGGTCCAAGATATAGTATATCAGGACCACACTTGACAAAATCTTTCCATCTGAGGATCGGATAAAGAGACTAAGAGAGATAACCCAGAGCTTTCTCTTGAGAGACAAATTGCCAGCACAAACCTGGAACTCTTTACACATACTGTACTGTACTGCACCCGGCAGCACCTACCCCTGGAAAGTCCTGCCGCAATTGCAAAAGTGACGGTTAGTCGCTAGTGTTGGTGTGAGCAGGGGAGCTAGCCTACCCTGCTCCTCCCCCGCTAACTAGTGGTAGGTAGTTACACCTTGAAAAAAAGCTTATCGTTTAGTTTTAGCTTCGTCGAAATAAATAGGCCATAGTAAAGAGCTCCAGGTTAGTATAGTATTACTAGGAGAAATACAAATTATTTCCAAATTTGTTATTTTTCTGTTTGCATGTACAGTATTACAGTAATTAATGATTCATCTGATGACTATTATGTTGCAGATTATGTTTTACTTTCAATTCACCTTTATCATCCTTCATGTATGATCATTTGCTGAATAATTGAAATGTCTTTTTTATTCTGCATAATTAAGTGTTAATAATTAATGATGTTATTTGTTGCCATTACTGTACTTCTTTTTCTGATCAATGTTTTGTTTTCCTTTGTTACATACCAGGTCAGAATTAGCTTGTTTAAATTGTGATTTCAGGAGTATTTTTGTGGTTTAGTTCCTGTAGCATACCAATGAATTTGTTTTCTTGAAGTGCAACACTACGTATTGTATGGTTATTGTACAGTATTAATGTGCATTATCATTACAATTGTTAATTTGATAAAATAAAGTCTATTAGATCATGCATAAATGCTATTATTTACTATTATATGAATTTGATATTTATAGCAGTGAGAAAAGTCTTTAGTACCACACATTGTTCCTTGTTAATGAGATTATTAGTTTCCACTACACTGACTAATTTGTTTTTATTCCAGCTGTTGCTGTTGCATCTGGTAGTTACATTTATATATACAAAAACCTTCGTCCTTACTTCAAGTTTACATTACCAACTTTGGAAGTGAATCCTACTGAATTTGATGCATGGAGCCAGGTATATTGTTTATTTTATGATTTTTAAATTAGTACTCTATTGTATGTAGGCTATATAAAATTACAATTGTTCCGACACTAAATATAAAACCTTTTGTTCTTTATTAGGGGTATACTTTTGGTGAAGCTGGAAGACTAGCCATGACACTTTTAGCGAGGTGTAACTACCCCACCGCTAGTTAGCGGGGGTAGGGGTGTTAACTGGCTACCCCGCTCACACACACACACACACACACACACACACACACACACACACACACACGTGTTTTCTCGCCACTTTTTCTTTTGGCTCGGCCGAGAGCGGCGTTATCTCTCTCTGCCTCCCAATTCTGACTGCCATTTAACTAATTCTATTTTTCTTTTTTCTTTTCAGGTGTGACTGTTTCTTTCTTTGGTCATCATACGGACCTATCCAAGACCTGAGGGACACTCATATGATACCTTCATGTCCTCGGTTGAGACCGACCCTCATTCATTGTGTCCATGGGCTTGTATACAGGATGACATCTGCGAGGAATGCCGGGAGTGGTCTTCCTCCCATTGTGAGAGATTTGGATGGTGGCGTAAGAAGAAGTCTAAGAAGGACTCTTCTCCTTCGGGGTCATCCTCGAAGTCAAAGAAATCTCGGACGTCTTCTTTAACCCTCTGGTCTCTTCTTGAAGCTCCGGTCTACTCGGTTTCCTACAGGGATCAGTCGAACAGGAGTGTTGACCATTTAACACAAGGACAAACCTAAGGTTCAGAGGACGCTGTCGCTTCCCCTAGCAAAGTGCCGCCGCCCTTTCCCTCGCGGGAGCCTTTTCATTTGATGATATTTTAAAGATTTTGCCTTCAGTGGTTGTTGCTGATCCCCTATCGAAGGAATGCCTTGTCAAAGTCCTGGGAGCTGAGAAGAATCGAACACCGGCTTCTTCAGAGGTAGAGTTGGAAACCCCGCGAGGAGTGCCAAAGGTTTTGTGCCGAAGGAGTTCTCCAATTCTGCTGCCAGTGACATTCAGCCGGGTCCAAGTTTGCCGTTGTCTGCCGCAACTTCTGCATCCGAAGACTGCGCTTCTCCTCCTCCTGAGTTTGCACACCTTGCAAAGGGGGAGCAAGGTCCAAGGCATGTTCCTGCTCCTCTGGATACTCCCCTTTCCCATTCACAGGTGAGGTCCTCCCCTGAATGTTCTCCGCTTCATGGTTCTTCTAGGCGTTGCCCTGCTTCTCCTCCACGGAGGATACTTGTCAACGGCGAGCTCGACGAGTGACTTCTTCTTGTCCTGCTCCTGCATCTGACTCTGGGAGTCATCATCACCACTGTAGAGGATCCTACGCACCTTCGTCAGCAGAGTGTAGTCCACACCGCACTTCCCTGCTCTCGCCCTCTCCCTACAGCAGAAGACGTACCTAGGATGACCCTCGAGATAGGCGTTCTCTTCACCCTTTTCCTAGGAGCTCTCCAGTGTGTAATTGTCCACCTGTTTGCCAGCACACTTCTTCTAGAGACCACTCTCCTGCTCGCCAGTGTAGTTCAGCATGCTCCTACACCTCACGCTACCAGGAAGCGCATCGTTGACGAGACTGGTACCTTACTTTTTCTCGTGAGAGCTCTCCGACTTGTCACTCATCTCCAGATCATCGCTACACCTCAGATCATGGGGTTGTCATCGTGAGCCCGTTTGTCCTGATCATGATCATCCTGCTTCTCGCAACTACTTGGCTGCTCGTGACTTACGGTCTACGCCTGATTGCCACCCAGAGAGTGACTATCATTCAACACGTGATTGTCCTCCGGCACGCTACCATGACGAACCTTCTCCCAAATGTACGAGAACGACCATCGTGCGAGCCAGCTCCGTCACATTCCTCTGATACTCTCTCGCCTAGATCTGGCCCTGTACATGTCTCTCCTGCTCGCAACCTCCCGACAGCTCGTGAGGAGGTAGCTTCAAGCCAGCCAACGTGTCAGCGTCAGGTTTTACGTAGCCAGCTAATCACAGCTGACCAGTTCCGTTCCCCGCCACCCGTAAGGACACATTAAAGGAGCATAAATATGTTACAACACATCCAGCAAGCTCTCTGCATCGCTCTTTCAAGCCAGAGCGAGATGATGTGCCGGTTCCTATAAGGCTAGGTAAGCAACCTCTCTCCCCTCATTTTCAGGTGCCGAAACTGCGGACTCCTGGGAGGCAGTCTCCACCTCGTAGTCTCCCCAGTGAGAAGCTTCCTTCGTTCTTTTGAGAAGGAATTTCTGTTGTTCAACGCCTTGGTGAAGGCAGTGAATCGGGCTGTTTCAGGAGCTGCCCCTGCTACTAAGCAGCCTGCAGTGGCCAGCACATCCAAAATTCTGCTGGAAAAGTCTGGTTCTTCTACGTCTTCCTCTCCTTCGTTTTCCTCTCCTTCATCTGATCCTAGACAGAGACCCACGTTGCTGGACCCTTCCAGGGAACCTCCACCTCAGATGATCATCTCCCCACTTTAGAAGATGCGGGTAGCTGTGGCACTGACCACCAAGAAGAAGAGATAGAAGAACCCCACACCTCCTCTGGAAGACACTTTTGCACCCCCATACAAGCTGGTGTTTGCGATTTCCTGGGGAGATCTTAACATCAAACTACCATCTTTCCCCCATCGAGATCATTCAGCCGGAGCAGCGTACCACCTCCAAGAGTATGGACTGGTCCCTGGCAGCTCCAGTTTCCAGTAGGAGCAGGGATATCTCTAGACCTTAGCTGCTTGAGGAGTTCCTTCCTGCCCGAAGAGAAAGTAAGGATGCTAAGACGGCCCCCAAGAATAGCACAACAGATCTTCCCAGCAGATTCAGGAGAAGACTCGCTGGACGTCTCTGGCAGCAGCGGGAGCATGCCTTCAGTTCCTAGATATGATGCCGACCTGACCCGACCCACCCTGGGCTCCTACTGGGTGGATGACAACCAAGACTCAGAGATGAAGGGCTACCTTCCAAGGGTCGCTAGTCCTACATACACCGAGGCGGAATAAAAGGATTCCGAATGTGCCTTCTGGCAGGTCCTGGCCAGCATGAGAGAAATCAATGGCCTAGATGACTTGGCTGTGGTCCCTCAAGAGTGCAAGGACGTCATCCTCGACCACATCTAAGGCACCCAATGACCTCCCAAGGCCAGCACAGTTTTGCTCTGATTTTGGGGATTAAAGGGAGCCAGGTAGAGGGCCTTTGCCAGATAGCCAGTTGTACCAGTTCCTGCCGAGCAGGCTCTTCCTCAAAGCTGCTATCACCTCCTTTTGTCTGGCATAGAAGATACTATGAAGTGTCCGATGAGCCTCTTCTGCCCCTCCCTCTAGATCCAACCATACAAGCCCTTACAAGAGGGGTCTCCTACGATAGACTTTCAGGCCTTCTGGTCACTTTCACTGCTGTGAACACCCTGAACATGGAGAAGGTCACGAAGTTTGCCATGTAGGCAACATTGTGGCTGTATCTATGGTCGGGGTTAGTGGATCACCTAATCAGGATCGGAGATTGGTTTAAGGACACCATGAGGAAGTCGATGGCGACCTTTCTCTTGTCGGGTATCTGGACAACTGAGTTTCTCTCCCACCAGGTTGGCAACCTGTGGGCAAACTATTCTCAAGAGAAGGGACTCAATAATTGAAAAGTTCCGCCGACAAGTCCCAAAAACGGAAGTGACTAGGGTCAGGAATGTTATGTTGGAAGGACTCTCTCTTTTCAGGTCATAAGATGTCGAGCGGGCAGCTAAGTGCTAGAAAAAGTCCAACCAGGACGCTCTCCCTGAGAGGGCCATGACATTAAAGTCCTATGGAGCAGCGCCCCCTCCTAGTAAGCCGCAGACAACCAGGCTGCAGACAATCAGGACTGCTGGATCCTCTAGGAATTTGTCGAAAAAACCCTTTCCTGCCAGAGACCAGAAGGGCAGTAAGTCCAATTGTGGAGGAAGAGGAAGTAGAGGTGTTGGGCGAAGCCACTCCTGCTAGGAGGATGATCCTCCCACTTGCCCACCAGTAGGGGATGCCTGCAATGCCGGTGGAAGAGGTGGCTGCAGCACTGGGCCTAACCCTGGACAATCTCTGTGATTTGTTTGGGATATCGCATTCTGTTCACTCAATATCTTCCTCCATTGACTTTGAATCCGATTCCATCGAGTTCCTATACAAAAGGATCTGTAAAAGAGCTGGCCCTCTAGGCCAAAGTTATGTCTCCTAGGTCATCTGTCATCCCTGGTCTGTCTAGTTCTCAACGGCCACCTCCGAATTTGATCTCTTGAGTGGCGGCTAAAATCCAGGTGGGTTCAGCACGAGAAATCCCCGGATACGTTGGTCCCCATGGGACCCGAGCAGTGGACGGACTGAAGGTGGTGGGTGGCAGACGAGAATCTCCGCTGAGGGGTCGACTTTTTCGTTCCTCCCCCAGAATTGATGCTCTTTTGAGATGCATCAAAAGAAGGGTGGGGGACACACATGCTGCACCACACGACCTCCGGACTCTGGTCAGAATCCAAAAGGTACCAGCATATAAATCTTTAAGATAAGAGGGCAGCTTTTCTAGTCCTACAGCAGTTCCATCAGTTCCTTGCGGGGCACTCTGTAGTGTTGATGAGCGACAACATGGTTGTAGTTTGCGGAAAAGAGAAAGGTGGTACCTTTTTGCAGCCCCTTTGCCATCTATCAGTGGAGATGTTAAGATAGGTAGGAGATGACTGTGTCCCTATCAGTTCGCTCTATTCCGGACAAGCGGAATGTGCTTGCGGACAATCTGAACATAGCGACTTAGATATTTGGCTCCGAGTGCTCTTTGAATCATCTAGTAGCTAACAAAGTCCTGACTTTGTGGGCTTCCCGATTGTGGATCTGTTCTCGACATTCCTGAACAACAGGCTCCCGGTCTACTGCTCCCCAGTCCCAGATCCTCAGGGTTTCTGGCAAGATGCATTTCAACAACAGTGGGACAACATCGAGGTTGACGCCTTTCCCCCCATTGTCTGATGAGAAGAGTACTCAACAAGACCAGATCATCCAAGAACCTGTGAGTGACCCTCATAACACCACTATGACATTACGCCGAATGGTTCCTGGACCTTCTTCAGCTTCTGATGGAAGTCCCGAGTGAACTCCCACCATGAACTGATTTACTCGGACAGCCACACGTGAACATCTTTCACAAAGCTGTAGTATCCCTATGACTTCACGCCTGGAGACTATCTAGCATCTCCTGTCAGAGAGGCTTTTTGCAGCAAGTTGCGAAAAGCATATCTGAATACCTTTGGAGATCTTAGGCTTCAGTATACCAGGCTAAGTGGACTGTTTTACAACTCTCAATATACAAAACAATTAAATGGGCTGATATGAATGGATTTAAGTTTTCAATAAGCAAAACTGTTGTTGTCCATTTCATTCGTATTCAGCGAGTGCACCCAGACCCGGATATATACATCAAAGGTTAACGGACCCCTTGTGTAAGTGAAGTTAGATTTTTAGGATTGATATTTGATTGTAGGCTTACATGGGTTCCTCACTTGAAAGCTTTAGAAGTAAAGTGTCTTGAGGCTCTGAATCACCTGAAAGTCTTGTCCCATACATCCAGGGGGCAGACCACAAAACTATTTTTAGGTTATACAGGGCCTTAATTTTTTTTTAAATTAGTTATGGATTTGAGTATACTCCTCATCCACCCCAAGTCAACTAAAGATTTTAGATTCTATACACCATATTGGTATCAGATTGGCCACAGGAGCCTTTACAACTTTGCCTGTCCCAAACCTCCTTGTTGGCACTGGAGAGTTACCTAGACCTTTACCGAAAGTTTTCAATTGTTCGGTAATGGTTTAGGTTGCAAAAACTTCCTAATTCTTTAGCGTATCAAGAGTGCAAACCTTTGTAAGGCACTCAACATACTGTACTTTAAGTTGCACCCAAAGTCTCCTCAACCTTATGGTTTTTGGATGAAACAATTGATACACAGTCTTGATATAGATAGAAGTAAGGGGATTCCATTTAAGGTATCATCAACCCCTACATGGAAATTACCATAGATACCTTTTTGTAAATATTTTATTGGTGTTAAAAAGAATATGACTGACTTAAAAGCAAGGTCTCTTTTTAAAGAACATGTTGCAGAACATAAGGAATCATCTTCTATATATACTGATGGCTCCAAATCTGATGCTGGCATTTGATTTTGAGTATATAGTAATGCTTTTAATTATAGAGGTGCAGTACCTCTTAACAGCTTCTATATTTACTGCCGAAGTGTATGGCATACTAACTGCTATTGAGAAAATACCATTGGAGGAGAAGGGTAATTTTACCATGTTTAGTGATGCAAGGAGTGTCCAAGTTTTTAGAAGTTTTTAATTCCAGTAACCCTTTAGTTTTAAAGATTTTAGAATGGCTTTTTATTATTGGACTAAGAGGTATAACAGTTCGATATTGCTGGATTCTGGCAAACTTAGGTGCGTCTGGAAATGAGAAGGCAGATTTACTGGCAAAAAGTACTTCAGCTGAGTTACTACCAAGAAGGTATCACATTATCTGTGATGATTATTTACCCAGCATTAAGAATTTGATTTATAATAATTGGCATCTGCATTAGGATAGTTTAGTTGAAAATAAAATGAGAGAAATAACAAATGTTATATCCCCTTGGAAGTACAGTATAACATAATGCCCTGAAAGTGGGAGACTATTCTTTGTCATCTCCTCATTGGTCACAATTGCATAACATGAATTTCTGCTATAACTGGCCAATACCAGCCATAGCCATATTGTGACGACTGTTTGGTACCTTTAACAGGTATTTGTTGACAAAATGCTCAACTTATAGTACTGAAAGAAATAGATATCTGTTTAAGGCTCGAGGTGAGGATGGCAGGTTCATCCTTGCCAAGAATCTTGGACATGATATGTCATATTTTGCTAGCGGTATTTTTAGATTTATTTCAGAAGCAGGTCTTCTGGAAGCCATTTAACTTTTAAAATGACATCTTTGCTTTTATAGTTTTAATTGAATATTCTTTTATTCTTTATTTATAATAAATGATATCGGCGTCAATGACCTTAGATGTCAGGATGCCAGAAAACTTCAAATCAATCAATCAATCACTGGGATCTATGGTAGTTGCTCAGCAAGTTGTGTAGCATACCTAGCTTCTTCACAGGCCAAGAAATATCTCATTTAGAATAGCGGTCGCAACGTAAGTCTATCAATGAGGAGCGAGAGTGTCCGACCCGCTTTACTCTTTCCTGTTGCTTCCTTTGGGGAGCAGCGGTCCTGCTCTTACTGTATTCGCAGGGTTGGACTTGATGCAGGTAAGCTTCTATACCGAACATCTATCTTATATATATAGACTAGCAGGGTTACCCGGCATTGCCCGGGTATATTTACCCTTGGATTTTGAATGTGGTTATAAATCCCCCCTCATTCACAAATTTTGTTCCAAATAAAGTCATCTGGAAAGCATTATTTTATAGTAGTATGTTTTCAAGAAAACGTTTTGAATGGTGGGATGTTCCATTGAGAAGTTTATTTAGATATTCAGGAGTTTCAGCTAACAAAGCCAGTCTAATTTTCCCTTCAGTGCAACACAATCCAGGAGGTTCATTCTTCCATTTCTGAGCATCACAATGATTACATTGTTGTGACAATAAGCCAAATTGTACTATGTCTTCTAGAAATAGGAATGAATGGCGAGCGATTGTGACGCAGTTCCGGTAGGCCCTGCTGCTTCCTCCGGTGCCTTAGATGACCGCGGAGGTAGCAGCAGTAAGGGATTCAGCATTATGAGGCTTCTTCTGTTGTGGATAACGGGGAGGATGGGCTGTGGCACCCTAGCAGTACCAGCCGTACTCGGTTGAGTCCCTTGTCAGGCTGGGAGGAACGTAGAGAGGAGAGGTCCTTTTTTTTGTTTCAGTTGTTTGATGTCGGCTATCCCCCAAAAATTGGGGGAAGTGTCTTGGTATATGTATGTATGTATGTATCTTGGATTATAAGTGAAGTCACCAAGATGCCATTGTACAGCATTAAAAAGACGTGCTCTTGCTTTCGCTTGCATGGCTATCAACATGGTAACTATTCCCGGGTCCTTTCAATTTTTCTTGGTTTCAGTGGACAATCATTCTTTGCTGGTTATCCTGAAGTCGAGTCATTCTTTGATTTCTTGATTCCTGATTTCTTATAGCTCCTATTCTTTGTTTATTATTTTTAAGGCGAGAATTTCTTTAGTCTTCATCCTGTGCTTCACGTCTAGTTGCCATTCTGTTTGCATTAGTGTTCCTTCTTAAATACATCTGCTATTCGTCTTCTTCTTCTTCACGTCTAGCTGCCATTCTGCTTGCATTAGTGTTCCTTCTTAAATTCACCTGCTTTTCGTCTTCTGCTTCATGTCTACCTGACATACTGCATGCATTGGTGTTCCTTCTTAAATTCCTTTGCTCTTTGTCTTCGGTTTCACGACAAGCTGCCATTCTGCTTGTATTAGTGTTCCTTCTTAAATTCATCTGGTCTTTGTCTTCTGCCTCACATCTAGCTGCTATTTTTCTTGCATTAGTGTTCCTTCTTAAATTCATCTGATCTTCGTCTTCTGCTTCATGTCTAGCTGCGATACTGCTGGCGTTAGTGTTCCTTTTTAAATTCATCTATTCTTCGTCTTCTGCTTCATGTCTAGCTGCCATTCTGCTTGCATTATGTTCCTTTTTAAATTCACTTGCTTTTCATCTTCTCCTTCACGTCTAGCTGACATTCTGCTTGCATTGGTGTTCCTTCTTAAATTCCTCTGCTCTTCATCTGCGGCTTGACGTCTAACTGCCATTCTGCATGTATTAGTGTTCCTTCTTAAATCCATCTGCTCTTCATTTTCTGCTTTGTGCCTAGTTGCCATTTTACTTGCATGAGTTTTTCTTTGTTTTCATTCTGTATCTCACATCTAGCTGCCATTCTTCTAGCATTTGTTTCCCTACGTAAATTACTCTGCTCTTCTTTTTCCTGCTATCTTCTTTTCACCGAATTTGCTTTATTGGATCTACAGAATGAAAACCTCTTTTTGGGTGGCATCATTTAATAGAAAACTGAAAAATATATAAAAATTATATAAGACTCAACCATTAAATATTCTGTAGAATCTCTTTTTGTGTTATCATTCTTCTTGCATTGGAGTTCCTTCTTGAATTCCTCTGCTCTTCATCTTTGGCTTCATGTGTGGCTGCCATTCTCCTTATATTAGTGTTCGGTCTCAAATTCATCTGCTCTTTGTCCTCTGCCTCACGTCTAGCTGCCATTCTGCTTGCATTAGTGTTCCTTTTTATATCCATCTGCTCTTCATTTTCTACTTTATGGCTAGCTTACATTCTATTTGCATGAGTTTTTCTTTGTTCTTCATCCTTTGTCTCATGTCTAGATGCCATTCTTTTTGCATTTTTTTCCCTCCATAAACCCTTCTGTCTTCTGTTTCCTGTTATCTTCTTTTCACTGAAATTGCTTTATCGGAAATACCAAATGAGAACCTCTTTATAGGAGGCATCATTTTGTAGAAAACTGAAAAAAATACATAAATTTCATAAGACTCAATCATTAAATATTCTGTAAATTTTAGTAATTTTTATCACATAAAGAAAATCAGTGTATACTGTGTGTGTGTGTGTGGTGCCAACACCCAAGGATCCCCTTTTTTGGGGTAAATTCCAAATTAATGTAGCCCTAAATAATCTCCTATGTTCATACAATCGCTATGTTGAAATTCATTGTAATTGGTTCATTATTTTTTTAATGCAGTTTTAGGGGGTTTGTAATTATGAGGCCCATAGACCCCCCAAGGTAGTTCTTGATCAAAATAAAAATAGCAACGTTAGATTTCTTGATTGTTAAATAATTATGTTTAAAAAGTTGAAGTCTACGGTGGCAGCCTGCCCTATTTGGCCCGATTTCATGGAATACAGTTTTAGGGGCTCTGTAATTATGGGGCCCGTAGACCCCCAAGGTGGATTTTGATCAAAATGGAAATAGTGGCGTTAGCTTTCTCGATAAATATTACATAAGATTCGATCATTAAATATTCTGTAAGTTCCTTGTACAATTTTTCTATAGCGAACACGCAGAAACACACACACAGACAATCACCAGATTTATTAGTATAGATAAAGAACCATTGTAATTGGAGCAGAGTGAATCTAATACCAACTATATGATTTGTTGTTTAGTACTTGTCACTCTACAAAGGGAGAGGAGTTCCAGATGAGAATGCATACATATATAGGTAGTATTAAAATTTGAGAAGCAAATGATAATGAATTAGGCCAAACTTTGATTCTTATAGGTGGCCTGCAACTATAATTGTAAACCAGTTACTGTTATGGAAGTTAAGTGTATTTTATTTCAAAATTAATGTAAATTTTTTAAACTATTACTATAGTAGGTTGACTAATTCCAGATATTCAATGAATTTTGTATTCATAACTTTTGATTTGAATCTTTCTGTACAGTTATTAAGAGAATTAACTTCTTTCCATAATTAGGCAAGAGATGAACTACTCGATGTTGCTATGCTGTATGAAATTTTGGACTCTTTAAGACAAGAGGTGGGAGAGTGTGGCCTTACTACTAGGTCTCAGCGATTTCTGATGTGCTCCGATAATGCTGCACAAGTTGCCTTCCTTGATCAACACAAAGGGTTCATTCTTAAACGACAAGTAAGTACAGTATAAAGAGTGCAAACTTTTATTTTTTATTTATTTTCAATAATTAATGGGATAAGATGTCAACAAATGTATTTTTCTAACAAATGTTAAAATCTGATTGTTCCGACATGAATACTCTTTACAATGGATATTATTTCTGCGAATGCTGAAGACTAGCCAAAAGACATTTTAGCGAGGGTTAAACTAGTCGCCCGATTCATACACTCACTGTTCGAGTAACATCACTTTTTATTTAGGCTCGGTAGAGATCGGACGCTCCTTCCAGTCTCTCCCATCAACCTTTGATGACTGACTAATTCTCTTGAAATCTTTTTTTCTTTTCAGGAGTGAAAGTGTTGTGCTGTGACATTTCAAACTATGTGGGTTTGCCCTGGTATGGAGGGGCATTGTTGCGCATTCTACAACTGTGTCCTTCCTGCAGGAGCCATCCATGCTTAAAAGAATCTCCATGTAATTTATGTAGGGATTGGCCATCCCTCGAGTTGCAGAGATTTGCTAGGCGGGCGAAAGAAGTCTAAGCGGGACGCTTCCCCTTCTGGTTCATCCTTGAAAGGGAAGAAGCCCAGAATAACTTCTTCGTCGGCTTGATCTTGCTGTTCCGAATCTGTTCGATTGCTTTCCTCTGGGGACTGTTCGAGTAAGAGTAGTGGCCCTTTGATGGCGGACAATCTTGCGTAGAAGGCACCGTTGTTTCCCCTTGTGAAGTGGTGTCACCCTCGAATGTAAAGTAGTCGCATTCTTCTGACATTCTGCGGAAGTGATGGCCTTACTTGGGGATTTCGGGTTCCCCCTATAAGGAACTGCTTGTTGAGGCTTGGGCTGGGACACAGGAGGAATGCACACCTGCCCTGCAAGGGGAAGAGTTTGGTCTCCCCCCCCTTAGAGATTCTAAAGGCCATATGCCTAAGGAACCTCCAGTGTCCTTACCAGCAGTAGTCTTAACTTCTCAATCTCATATTTGAGCTACTTTGGTAACGAGACAAGAGACATTGTTGACGAGTACCCCTCTAGTGCTCCTGTTGGAGGATCCCTTCGTGGTGAATCCAGAAACTGGCTGCGTCCAGATTACCTGTTGCTTTCAGTGCCCGCCCTCAGCCTGAGTTTTCTCAGGAGGCTGAGGGTATGCAAAGTTTACTTCCTCTATCAACAGATGTCCGCCCGTCATGTCCACAAGTTTGATGCCCTTCTCGTGGTAAGTCACCACCCAGAGGTTTACACAAGAGAGTACGAGACTCCTCCATGCTGCCTTCAAGCTCTTCAGACCTTAGCTTGTCAGAATGAGATGATGAAAGGGTCTGGTGGTGGGTTATAGCTCCCGCTTCTCGCCAGTTTCCGTCCTGTTACGCTTACTTCTCCGGGAATAGCACCTAAGGTCCTTCTGAGAAAGGGTACTGTCTGAAAAAGGAGGCAGTTTATAGGTGTATAAGAAATAACTTTATGGGACTTGCTGAAGATATGTACCCTGTTATACAGTCCATACTTAGAGAAACTTGGCATTTTTATTGGGAGTTGGAAAATCAGAAAATGAGAGAAATTGTTGTTATCTCGTCCAGGGGCGAGTGTTGCTGTGCCGAATGAGAATTGGTCACAGCAGATTAACATACTGTACAACTTTTTGATGAATTGAGAACATCGGCCATTCTTTGAAGATTACTTGGTGCCATTGACTGTAAAGCCTATATTAACCAAATGTTCAAGTTACTTGACCGAGAGATTGCGCCATTTTCATAATTGCAAGGATAGCAGTGGTATTTACGTTATCTAAAATTTTTGGACCTGAATGCAATGAAGATTGTCTTTTCAATTTTCTTGTGGCGATTAATTTATTTGATAAGATCCAATCATGATTTGAGATAGGAATTATATACTGTAGTATAATGATCGTTAAGTAAATATTTTGACATCAATAACCATTGCTGTTATGATGCCAGATGATATCTAATAATCAATCAATCAATCATGGCAGCGTGAACCTCATCAGTCAGTGTCTAGTTCGTCTCTCTACGAGCAAACTGACACAGATTCTCACCTTGCTGGAGAGCGTGCCCATCCACCTACTCTTAGAGAGGGGGTGGGCAAACTTTTCTGCTTGGCAAATGTTTTAACTCTTTTACCATATCCTCGCTGTTCCAGAGTAACGAGTTTGTCTTACAATCCTCGCCTCCTCGCAAACCTTTGGCTTCGATGTCTTCCCAGATATGCTGCATGCAATCAACGAGGTTACTTCGTTCACCTCATCAGTATTCCCCTCGCTAGTGCTCACCTCGGCAGCATTCAACGTGACAGAGGTTTCCCTGTCAATAATCGCCTCAATAGCATTCTCCTGACCAGTGTTCACCTCACCAGCAATCTCCTCACCAATGCTCTCCTCGACAGCATTCGCCTTGCCAACGCTTTCCGAGACAACGTTTACCTCACCAACAATTATTATTATTATTAGTATTATTATTGTTAAATGCTAAGTTACAACCCTAGTTGGAAAAGCAGTTACAACCCTAGTTGGAAAAGCAGGATGTTATAAGCCCAGGGGTCCCAACTGGGAAAATAGCTCAGTGAGGAAAGATACAAGGAAAAATTAAATATTTTAAGAATAGTAACATTAAAATAATTATTTCCTATATAAACAATAAAAACTTCATCAAAACAAGAGGAAGAGAAACTAGATAGAAGTGTGCCCGAGTGTACCCTCAAGCAAGAGAACTCTAACCCAAGACAGTGGAAGACCCTGGTACAGAGGCTATAGCACTACCCAAGACTAGAGAACAATGGTTTGATTTTGGAGTGTCCTTCTCCTAGAAGAGCTGCTTCCCATAGCTAAAGAGGCTCTTCTACCCTCACCAAGAGGAAAGTAGCCACTGAACAATTACATTGCCGTAGTTAACCCCTTGGGTGAAGAAGAATTGTTTGGTAATCTCAGTGTTGTCAGGTGTATGAGGACAGAGGAGAATCTGTAAAGAATAGGCCAGACTATTTGGTGTCTGTGTAGGCAAAGGGAAAGAACTGTAACCAGAGAGAAGGATCCAATGTAGTACTGGCTGGCCAGTCAAAGGACCCCCTAACTCATATAAGATTGTCTTGGCAACATTATTAAAATGTGAAGCTTCAATTATCTTAAAAGTTACCTATGAGGCTTCACAAATTGGTGGCAGCAGTGGGATGAGGGTCAGACAGAGGTCCATTAAGAGGTGTCAGGATATGAGTTATTTCATATATATTCATATTGGATGAGATATAAATGTATGTAATTAATTATTTCATAACTTTTTTCATTAAGAGTTAGAGAGACAAATGAAGTTAGTTGATATCGTAAAGAAATACTGTAAATTAGATTTTAGAGAAAGACGAGAGTGAGTGAGTGAATAGGTGTTAGTTGTGACGTAATACGCTGAGAAACGCAGTTCAGTAGACACGACATAATCTCGTCTTGTGTGTGAAAGCATTGTGTCTAATTGCCGCCGAGAAGCAGGTGATTCACGGTCATAAAGGAGCGGCTGTTTTGCGAAATTTTTTGCAATAAAGATAGAATTAAATAGTCTTATTTTTAATAAACTTACCTTTAAATACAACTATATAATTGTAATAAGCATATATGATTCTAAGTTAATCCTTCCAAACTGCTTTCTCGATAACTAGCAGTACAGTAGTTGTCTGGCAACTTTGCTATACCTGATTGCCATAGCCCTTAAATGGCAAACAACCATTTTTATACAGCAGCTGGTGCTTACCTAACTACCGGGAATTTCAAGTTTATTAAGTTTAATTTTTTTTCCTTTGTTTAAACTTCTTTGCATTATTGTTTTCCTGTATATCATAGTAAGGTACTCGTAACCTGCAAATTTTGAGGTTTCGGACAACCACCCCTCTTGGCAAATAATGTAAACATTCCTAGTTGTCCAAAACAAGTTTTTGGTGACGGAAGTATCGTAATAAATAAAAAATTATTGTTATTTTTATTTTATTTAAGCACACAACTACAGTGTATAATTATGCTGAGCATATACGCTGTTAAGTTAATCCTTCCCAACCATTATGTAAGTTGAAAAATTAATTACCGGTACAAATGTGGAAAATTCTAGGTTTCGGACAATTAGGCTAGCCTAACATCAGATTTACACAACCGAGCCCGAATACAGCACTGTAAATAAATAAAGATAAAAGTACTGGTAAATATTCTTATTTTACTTAAACATAAAACTATATACCATAATTAAGATGAGTATATTATATGATTTTAAGTCAATCCTTCCAAAATACTAGCCTATTAATGATCCTTATGCTATTAGAATACCCTAACAACAACAAAACAGATGTCAAGAAAAATAATATTTTCATAATTCCAAAAGCATCTCTCGTGTTAATGAGCAAACCCTGACTTTTTTCATCCAAAACTGGTCTTAAAATTTTGCCCTTTACAGAGTAATATATAGTATTTCTAAATAGAAATTCACTCATATTAACATTATTAAAACGTGAAGCTTCAATTACCGTATCTTAAAATTTACCTACAAGGCTTCCCACTTGCTCTAATCTAGAATATGCTATTTGACAAGCTGGCAGCTCTACCAGTGACCTTCTTGGGTGCCGACGCTGCAAAGATGGAGTGGGTTGTAAAGTGCTTTTTGCAGCCCACTTCATGGTTGATTTTTTGTTAGGGACAGTGGGTTACCTCTTCAAGAATGAAAACATTTCCCCTGACCAGAAGGAGGCTATGTCAGCATTCTTCCTTTTAGGCACCAGGATGGTGGAATTCCTCAACCACAATGTCCTCAACTAATGGGTCAACTGGATTTTGAGAAGACTCTCGCTCTCAAAGTTCAAGAAGCAGGTATCTCGGAGAGAAGCAATGAAGCTTCAAAACTCCTCGATGGACGACACCTCCTTCTTTAATGTGGACATTGAGCCTGTAAAACAAGGATGGAAGAAGGCGAGCTACGACTCTCCTCCATAGGGTAGTGACATCTCGCCAATAATCCGGAGTATCGCAGCCAGGGAAGTCATCACCAGTACCACGACAGGGGCAAAAGAAAACTCAACCCCCAAGACAACCGACTTCTAGGAAGCAGGGACCCAATCTATCTTTTTGCTCCCGAGGCCCGAGAGGGAGAGGAGGCAGAGGTGGCAAACGCGGTCGCATCCGCTAGGGGGTTCATTTCTCTGACTAGTCCAATGGTGGGAGGATGCCTGAAGAGCAGGTAGCAGAGACAGAGTCTTTACGGGGCTGAGCCTTGGTCAATCTCCAACCTCCAAACAGTATACCTCATTCCATTCACGCTCTCTCTAACACACAATCAAGCAATGTTGAGCTTCTATGCAATGGGATCAGCAAAGGAACAGGCCCTTCGGGCCAAGGTTCAGACCATGCTAGAGAGGGATGGTATCCAAGAGGTCCAGGATAAGTCTCCAGGCTTCTACAGTTGACTCTTTCTTGTCGAGAAGGTGTCTGGAGGCTGGAGACCAGTCATAGACCTCTCAGCTCTGTATGAGTTTCTTCAGCAGACTCAGTTCAAAATGAAAATAGCTCAAACGGTCAGACAGGCTGTCAGACCATAAGATTTCATGATAAGGCTAGACCTCAAAGACACATACTACCTGATCCCAATCCTTCAGTCATCAAGGAAGTATTTAAGGTTCGTCTTCAAAAACAGGATATAAACAGTTCAAAGTCCTGTGCTTCGGCCTGTCCATAGCACCTCAGGTCTTCACAGTGGTGTCTTTCCTGGTGTCAACATGAGGGCACAAGAACAGCATATAGCAGACTTGATGGAGATCCTTCTCCTACATCGAGACAAACTTCTCGAGTTTTACTACAATCTGCGAATTGTGGTAAATCACAAGAAGTCCTCTCTACTCCCTATACAGAACCTGGTATATCTTGGAATGAGTATCAACACAAAGCCAGGCAAAGTCTTCCTGTGCTTACACAGAATATAAAGATCGAGACAGGAAAATAGCCAATTTTTAATACATTATAAGACAAGCTACCAGCTTGTCAGTGGCAAAGGCTACTAGGTCACCTGTTCTCACTAGAGAGGCTGGTGCCCAATGGCCGTCTTTGTATCCGTTCTTTACAGTGGTAACTGAAGACCTATTGGTCTCAGGGCAAAGACCCTCCAAACCTCCGGGTTCCGATAGGATTAGAGCAAAAGTGACACCTAATTTGATGGGTGTCAGACACCAAACTCCTCAGGGGAGTAGACCTTCTCTCTCTTACCCTGGAATCAATGCTTTTTACTGATGTGTCTAAAAGAAGAGCATGGGCTCACATGTTGCACCACACGGCCTCTAGAGTGTAGTCCGAGTCTGAGTGACAATGCCACATAAACCTCCTTGAAATGAGAGCAGCTTTTCTAGCCCTGAAGCAATTCCACCAGCTCCTTTCAGGATACTCGTGGTGCTGATGAGCATCAATACCATGGTAGTGGCTTACATTAACAAACAAGGAGGTACTTTATCACAGTCCCTCTGCCATCTAGCTGTGGAAATGTTGAGATGGACGGAGGACAAATCTGTAGCCCTCGGCCCGATTCATTCCAGGCAAGGGGAATGTTCTGGCAGACAAACTGAGCAGGAAGACGCGGATAGTTGGCTCCGATTGGTCTTTGAATCATCAGATTGCAAAAAAATTCCTGACTCTATGGGGTTCTCCGACAATCTACCTCTTCGCAATGTCCCTTAACTGGAAACTTCCGGTATATTGCTCGTCAATACCAGATCCCCAGGCCATCTGGCATGATGCCTTCCAACATCCATGGGACAGGTTGTACATTAAAGTTTCCCCCATTTTGCCTAGTAAGACTACTCATAAACAAAGTAAGGGCACCACAAGATCTCTCAATGACCCTCATAACTCAGATGTGGCAGAATGCAGAATGGGTCTCAGACCTTCTACATCTGCTCACAGAAGCTCCGAGAGAGCTACCACTTCTTCCCGAGATACTCAAACAACCATATGCCAAAATATTTCACAAAGCCTTAGCTTTGCTACAACTTTACACCTGGAGGTTATCCAGCGTCTCTCTAGGAGAGGCTTTTCACAACCAGTTTTGAAAAGTATTTCTGGATACCTCTGGGACTCTTCAGCTGCCGTATACCAGGTTAAAGTCAAGGTTGCGCGTTTTAGGTCTCCCCTGAAACGATCTTCATCATCTCTTCGGGCAACCATGAGCCAGCTGGGACTATCACTAGCCCCCTATAACCTCCCCCCCAGGCGCCACCCTGAGGAGTACCCCCGGTAGAAGGTCTCGCACTATTCGTGCCTAAGGGGGGATGCGAACTCGGGACCTCTGAAACAGAAGCCCGCGACGCTACCAACCTAGCTATCTGTGAAGTAGTCTATTCTTTTGTGATTGATGTTGTGAAAGGAGTATTGCTTCTCTTGAAGCCACTATCGCTGTGATAGTGTAGTTTCTATTATACCTCGGGGAGGAAAAACTCTGCTCGATCTTGGCGGTGAAATGCTATCGCTCAGCCTTGAGCCTCGCCTTGAGATTGAAATGAGTTAACATTTCTTCCTTGATGGAATTGTCTCTCCTCATATGGAGCTTTGAGTGCTCCTGCCCTCAGTTAGAAGTTAGGCCCCCTCCTTGGAACGTAGTATGTGTACTATCAGCACTGAAAGGAGCACCTTATGAGCCTTTACATCAGTCGTCAGATCGTGACTTGACACTCGAGACAGTTTTTCTCCTAGCCCAAGCCTCTGCAAAGAGAGTCACATGTATATCATACGACATCGTCCACTCAAGGGGATTGGAGCGGGTGACACTGAGTTTCGTCCGTGAGTTTGTTGCTAAGACTCAATATCCAGCTGTACAAGGTCCTAGATTCGGTCCCTTCCATATTGAGAGAGTACTTTATGTAGCAGACAATCCAGATCACCTACTATTATGCCCTATTAGGGAGCTGAGGTCTTATCTCAAACGAACCACAGGAGCTCGCCCAGGGATTAACAGACTTTTGGTCAGCATGGGCAGGGTCAAGAGGAAAATAACATGCAATACTATCTTCGCCTGGATTAGGCAAGTGATAGAAAGAGCTCTTATTCCAGACTCGAAGACCCAGGGCTCATGGCGTCAGGGGTATAAGCACATCCTTGGCGTTCAAAAAGAACTGCTATTTTGCGCAGGTATTACAAGGTGGGGTGTGGAAGCATCAAATGACCTTCTCAGCTCACTACCTGCAAGATGTAATCCACAGGAACCTGGACACTTTCTCCATAGGTCCTGTGTGGCGGCACAAAATGTGGTCACAAGCACCTCTGCTCCCTTGTAGGACAAATAGAAGTTGGTTGAAGGCAGATATTATCCGGTATAAGACTAGAATTAATGTATGAGTGACTGGCCTTTTCATCTTTCATTCTCCTCTCTTGAAGTGCAGCAACCAAGGAACTTTACAAGCTGACCTCTAAGTGCAGGTGGGTACCATCATCCCTTGGGCAACCTGATATAAGCATATATTTATGTCCCCGATATCCCTGCGAGGTGGAATCAGGCAATGTCTAGGTAGGTTAAGTGTGGAGTTTAGCTCCAAATATTACCTTACCTGGTCAAGTCACATTGCTGAGTTCTCACACATTCACTAGATTGCCCAGGCTGTTAAATCTCTCACACATTTGCAGAATTAGCGAGGTATCAGGGTGTATCTATTAAGCTTGTGCGAAGTACAAATTAACACCTTGGGACAAGAACCAGCCAATTGGTTTTAGGACTTCCACCCACCTAAGGATGAGTCTCCACTGTAAAGAGCAAAAGAGTTTGTAATAGTGTCAGAACAAATGACAAATTTGGAAATAATTTGTATTTTTCCTAACTATACAAACCTTGAAGTTCTTTACATATACCTGACCCGTTATCACCTATCCCCCGGGCGAGTCCTTTCTGCAATTTAAAAAGTGACTTTACTCAACCGGTGAGTGCATTAGCGGAGCATCTAGTCTACCTCAGCTAACCCCCCTCCCCCCTGCTAACTAGTAGCTGGTAGTTATACCTTGCTGTAAAGTCTTATAGCTAGATTTCAGCATTCGCCAAAATGATATTCATTGTAAAAACCTCAATGTTTATATAGTCAGGAAAAATAAAAATGATTTCCAAATTTGTCATTTTTCCATCTTTATATGCACAAAAGTATTCCTATAGCTTATACATGTAACTTAAGATAGAAATATTCTTTTCAATATTGATTACATCACAGGAAGTTGATTTAATAAAAAGCGAACATCAGTACTGTACTGTATTTAAGGATACATTTGGTGTGTGCTATAATTGTAAATTCGATCATGTAAGGTTATTTGATAAAAAGACATGGACTGTATAGAGGTATTTAGGATTTGAAATTTCTTTCATGATAGTATAAAGGGTTTTTTTTTATGAGACTGAAGTAGATATTGAATAGTTTTAATGCCTAGTTAGATGTAATATTCTAATGAAATACAGTATGAGATGTTCAAATGGCATAGTTAAAAATTACAGCATAGGAGAAATTATTCTACAGCCCTATTGTCAATATTGGCACTTGTGTAGAAATAGCAAGCACATACTCTTCACAGATAGGAGTTTAATTTGGCAAATCAAATTTTCCTTCAAAGGGCTTTAAACTGTAATTCTTGCTTGGAATATGGAGTGCTTAGGTGGTATACTGTGTGTTGTAAGTACCTTTAGATTTCTAGCCCAATTTCATTTATGTTTCCTTTTGAGTAAAAGAAAAAAAGCTTTGGCAGTATAGTGGAGTATAATACAAAATTGTTATTAGAGCAGGCTCAAGCGCAGAGCTTACATGGAGATTGTTGTAATTCTCGTGACTCTACTTTGCATCAGCGTTTTGTCATTCCCTGCCAGGCCAGGATTACCCATTCACTGCTTCTCCATCCAGGAAAGGGTAGAGTGCACCAAAATTCTTTAGCCCTGATTGAACCAGATTATAACTTAAGGGCCACCTCATCTTTGAACTAGATTATATCTTAAAAGGCCCCCTATTCATTGAACCAAATTACACGTCAAGGTCCACCTCCTCTTTGTTTATCAATAGTTGATCCTGTGTTAGAAATATCTTCTGCATTAGTAAAAATTAAAAGTAGTCATTTAAATACCAATGGAGTAACAGACCACTGGACTGTAACTATCAGTAAAATCCAGCATGCACAACAGCAGCAGCAGCAACTATTACTAAGGCAATGGATCAATGTTTTGAGGCAGATGGATGGAGTTGCTCTGGGCCCATAGGATCATATGTTGTGTTCAGTTAAATTCGGTAGTCTGATGACACACTCAGATCATTACTTCACATGTACATAGTAATGGTTTTAATTATAGAGGTGCACTTCCTCTAACAGCTTTCATATTTGCTGCCGAACATTTTTAGTGATGCAAAGAGTGTCCTTCAAGCTTTAGAAGTTTTTAATTCTAGTAACCCTCTAGTTTTAAAGATTTTAGAATGGCTTTTTATTATTGGACTGAGAGGTATATTGGGTTGATTTTGTTGGGTTCCAGCACATGTAGGTGTGTCTGGGAATGAGAAGGCAGATTTACTGGCAAAGAATGCTGCATCCGAGTTGCTGCCAAGAAGGTATCCCATTCCCTGTAATGATTTCCTACCTACCATCAAGAAACTGTTTCATAATAATACGCAACAACACTGGGATAATGTAAATGACAATAAAATGAGAGTAGTAACAAATAGCATATCTCCTTGGAGGTATAACATGATGCCCCGAAAGTGGGAGACGTCTCTGTTGTCTCCGCATTGGTCACACTCGGTTAACACACAAGTTTCTGCTAAGTGGCCAACACTAACCCTATTGCGAC
The DNA here is from genome assembly GCF_036898095.1 of Palaemon carinicauda. NCBI lineage: Eukaryota > Metazoa > Arthropoda > Malacostraca > Decapoda > Palaemonidae > Palaemon > Palaemon carinicauda. The sequence goes on from NC_090743.1 coordinate 12,805,231, forward strand.
AACTGTTTGGTGCCCTTGACAGTGAGACATTTGTTGATAGAATATCCCATTTATAGTACTGAAAAAAGTACACATCTGTTTGAGGCTCAAGGTAAGGATGGCAAGTTCATCCTTGCCAAGATTCTCGGACATGTGTCGTACAATGATAGTGGTATTTTTAAATTTATTTCATAAGCAGGTCTTCTGAAAGCTATCTAACTGTTATAAGGATGATTTTGCTTTTATTTTTTTAAACTGAATAAATATTTATTTATTTAATTATTAGAAATATCAGCCTCAATGACCTTAAATGTCAGGATGCCAGGTAACTCATAATCAATGAATCAATCAATCAAGTATGCACAACAGTAACAGCAGCAACTATTACTAAGGCAATGAAGGATTAATGTTTTGAGGCAGATAGGCAGATGGATGGAGTTGCTCTGGGCCCATAGGATCATATGATGTGTTCAGTTAAATTCAATAGTGTGATGACACACTCAGATCATTACTTCACGTGTGTAGAGATTGCACTATGTTCACCAACATAGAAAGGAGGACTTATGAATTTGGCTTTACTTTTAATGCTCTGTTAGTCTGTAATCCTCTACTATTCCTATATTTTTATTTTAATACAAAATGGATAAAATACCTGATTTCCTAAATATTGTCTACTTGGTCGCAATTATTTCTGGTTGTAATGTTTTAGTGATCTCCCATTCATCTGGAAAAGAATGACAAAGCTCAGACAAACTGATAAGGAATGGAAGATAACTAAAGGTCTGATTCTTCTTTCATTCTAAATGTTAGAAGCATTTCACTAGAACTGAAAGTTTTCATCCTTGGAATTGATGTATATCTGAGTAAACTTCTGTGGTATGTCAAATTTATTTTGAATCACACGCTTTTTCATTATATAGTCTCAACCCCAACTAGCCTCGGTAATAAGTTAATATATGAGATTGTGGATCTTATTTATCAATATATACAGCATTATAGTTTAGGAAGACTTTTTTAATTGCCCCAAATACCATTGTAAACATTATCTTTTATACAACAAAGTACACATCACCACTTCAAATTTTATATTTCAGACTGTGGTAACATGTTTTTCTACCATGAAAAAGAGCCATGCTGAAGATGATGCAATATCCTGTTTAATACTGGGCACAGAGAGTGCCAATATATTTATTTTGGATCCAGAAGCCTTCACAATTTTGAATAGTGTAAGTATGACATAACCTTTTAACATTTTACATGAGAGGAAAGTGTATGGGTATAAGAAACTGTTGTGAGCAATTGTAAAAAAGTGTGGAATGGTGATTGGTATTTATTATTAATTGTTTGTATGTGTATACAAACCTTTCATCCTTTCAAATAGGAATGTCTTCAGTTGGTGTTCGCGGACAAGTAGTCCTATCCACCTGCTTGTCGAAGATTTAATTTTTTTTCTTCAGTCTCAATGAGGACGGATGTACTGTTGCGACCGAACCGAAGGCTTTGATCTTTTTATTTTATATTCCTGAAGTGAATGCTGTTTGTTGACAATTTATGTAAAGCATGAGATTCGTATTTGCGAGGGAAAGATAAGTGCTGCAATCGGTTTATGGCTAAACCGTGGATCCACTCTCCGCTTCTTGTAGGAGGCATCAGTGTTTGCAATCATTCTTTTGTGCCTAGCATAGATCGTGGCCTCTTGTGTAGTGGCGAGAGCATGCTTTGAAGGGTACTAAGAGAGCTAAGCCTCCTCTGAGGTAGCTCTTGCCAATGCCCAAGAAGACATCGAGTAAATTTCTTAAAACTTTTGCTTTCCCCCATCCATTGTGCAAGCAAGTGTGGCTTCTTTAATATACGTCCCTGGATCAGTCCCTGGAGAGTATGCAGCAGGGACAAAGAGGTCTCGTAACTGTGTTGGTGGATTTTTAAGGCTTTGGTGGTGTGTATGGAGTTCCCTCAGTGATCGCCGCACCCTAACAAAGGTTGGAAGCTCTTCTCCTGACTGGCAATGAGTAGTTTGACCTAAAGAAGGGATTCCTTCTTTGACCACATGCCAATGTTTTTGGTACAGACCAAGCCATATTGGCCTATTCATCCCAATGATAGGCAGATAGCGGGTTGCTGGAGTCATCTCCTTTCCACCCATACGGAACCAGGGAGACTGACATTTCCAGGGAAAAGAAACTTATCAGTTCAGTTCTGGGGATTTCCGACCCACCATCAGTACAGCTCTCTGGATTGCCGACACACCAATTAGTGTATCTCCCTATTTTAAAGGTTGGAATGTTTATACACATGTAGGAACATATAGATTTTAAAAGTAATTTGTAATTTTTCGTACTTTACAAATCTGAGATCTTTATCGTTAAAATTCCCATCTCAACTACCCCTCTCAGTCCTGAGCCAAAGGACAGAAGTTGAGAGTCTTCAACATGGGGTTGGGCTGGGCTACCTGTCTTCCATTACCGCTTGTCATCTTCACTGAGGATATTCCCTATTTTAAAGGAAAAATAAAAATTGCTTTTAACATTTGTTATACTTTATTCTAGAAGTTCTAACAAATTTCCTGTTAACCACCTTGCATTGCACTTATCAATCATAGCAGGTACAGAGGTACAGTATGTGTAAATATTTCACCCCTTGTGGAAGGAGATAATAATATTAGCTAAAAATTCTGTTAGAAATTTTATTTCTTTTGTTTTGTGTGTTTGTAACATAGTTTTACTCAAAATTTTAGGTATGGAAATATTCATTTTTAAAATTGAAATTGTTTACAATACTTGAAAATCTTTTCAGATGACTCTGCCCAGTGTTCCTGTATTCCTATCAGTGTCAGGTTTGTATGACGTTGAATATAGAATCATTGTAGCCTGTCGTAATGGTCATGTTTATACTTTGAAACGTGGGACTAAGGTAGGCCGTCCTACAGCAGAGTTACCATCGCAACCAATTGGATTGCTTCGTAGAGACAAAAGTATTGTCGTTGTCACAATGGACCAAAATCTTCATTGTTTCAATAACAAGGTAAGATATATTAGTTAATTGATATATATGTTAGTTTAGAATCTCCTATATATGATCATGAACAAATGGAAATGCAAAAGTTGTAACTTTTGAAAGGATAATACGGCACACAAGTGAATAGCATTTAAGTAGTTAGTATAATACAGTACTTGTGATACCAAAGTCATATCCCTTTTGTATACTATGTGTTTAAACTTAACACCCCTCCATCCCTAACTGGGCTATTTTCCCTGTTGGAGCCCCTTGGCTTTTCCAACTAGTGTTTTAGCTTAGTAAGTAATAATAATAAAAAAAATTTTCCACTGAAGGAAGGATGGAAAGATGAATACTATGAAGAACTGCAGTGTAATAGATGAGATCCCAGAGAGAGATTTGAAAATTGTAATTGGTGACCTCAATGCTAAAGTTGGAATGAATAATCAAGGTATAGAGAATGTGATGAATGTTGAGGGTCTTGGCAAAGTTGCAAAAGAAAATGGAGCATATTTTATAAGTTTTTTGTTCAATAAACAATGTTGTTATTGGAAGTTCTATTTTCCAGCACAAGGGCATCCACAAATATATATGGATTTCACCATGATGCAATTACAAACATCAAATAGATCACATAGCCATTAAATAAAGAGAAAATGAGGACTCTAAGAAATGTAAGAAGCTATAGAGGTGCAGATATTGGTAGTGATCAACAGCTCCTCACTGCCACAGTGAAATTAAAACTGAAAGCACCAAACAGAAAGGTAGATAGAATACCTAGGTTTGATACAACTAAGCTTGTAGAAGATGAGCTCAGAGAAACCTTTGCAATTGAATGTAGGAATTAATTTGCAGTCTTAGAGACTTCAAAAGATGAAGAGCAGACAATGAAATAAGAATGGTGTGATATTAAGGACATATATCAGTCAGTTGGAAGTGAAGTTTGGGACATGCAGTTACAAGACAAAAGCCATTGATATCAAATGATACTTTGGATACTATAAAAAGGAGACAAAGACAAATTTAGTGTTGAAAGTTTTTGAGGAAGTAATGAAAATTACAAGGTAAAGCCTGCTAAGTATTCCAGTATTGACAGGGAGGTCAAAAGAAAAATCAGGAATGACTGGAAAGGATATTTAGACAGGAAAGCAGATGAGGCTGACAAAGCTATGACTTCAGGGAGTGGCTATGGGGTAAGAATTGCTCTTAAAATTATCAATGAAATCTCTACTCGGGGCAAAGAAGAAGAAGCATATACCTATCAAAAAGAGAGATGGATCTGTTATAGCAACAAAAGATGAAGAAAGGCAATGTTGGGTGAAACACTTTAGTGAGGTCATGCATAGAAGATATGAAAGGAATAATTTGATTGATGTACCAAAGCTGAGGAAGACCTTGATGTGCCCATGAATGAATTCAGTGTGTTTGAAATTGAAGCTATCATTAAAAATCTCAAGCGATGGAAAGCCCCTGGATACGATGGAATAAGTGCCGAGATGATATTGGCCGGAAATGAAGTGTCTCCCAGAATACTTACAAGATTATTTTGTAGGATGTTGCATAAAGAGGCAAAACCTGATGAGTGGGAGCTAGGAGTGTTGGTGAAAATGGCAAACAAAGATCTGGCTGATTGCAATAATTACAATGGCATCACACTTACGTCAGTTGTCATGAAACTATATAGTACGCATATTCTAAAGAGACTAGAGGGAAAGATTGATGAAACGCTGAGAGATGAATAAGTAGGATTTAGAAAAAGTACAAGTTGTGTGTAGAATGTAGAAATTAACTTTTGATGGCATTTGTGGACTGAAAAAGCCTCTGATAATATGCACCGGCCAGTTTTGTGGAGAGTCCTGCGTCATCATGGAGTTCTCCATAAATATGTAAATTTGATTAAGTCTGTTCATGAGCATACCATGTGCAAAGTTAATGTTAATGAAGTCCTATCAAATGAATTTCCAGTGAAATGTGGAGTACAGTACTTCAAGGGAATATGTTGTCACCTATGTTACGTATTTATCCTTTTCATGGATTTTGTAATGCGTAAAACATTTGAAGATGGTGGAGAAGGATTGGACTGGATTGGTAATGGGAGATTAGCTGACCTAGAGTATGCTGATGACGCTATCATTGTTAGAAGATCACCACAGGATTTGCAATGTATGCTTACCAGAATGCATGAAAAATCACATGAGATTGGGCTCAAGATAAATAGAAGACAGACAGAGGATGAGAATGGAAGATGAAATATCATTAGAGGGAGAAAGGAATAATGAAGTAAAATAATTTAAGTATTTAGGAACTATAGTCTCAAATACTGGGACTTTAGAATTGGAGTTTAATGAAAGATTAAAAAAAAAAGCAAATCAGACAATGGCTAGGCTAAGTGAAATTTGGAAATCAAATTGCCTGAAATTACATATAAAAATTAGATTATATATCAGTTTAGTGAGAGCAGTGTTAATATATGGACATGAGTCATGGTATGACAATGAAACAATATCCATCAGATTTTGTCGATTTTAGAACTAAATCCTCGGAAGAGTATTGGGAGTTAAATAGCAAGACAGGATTAGAACTGAAACTATAATAGAGAATGCTTGAGTGCCATATGTGAATGAGATCATGTTGATGGGTAAATGGAAATGGTTTGGGCATGTTCTTCGCACTCCCTTACGGAAGATTAGTTCAACAAACTTTTAACTGGGCTCCACAAGGCACTAGAAGAGTTGGAAGACCCAGACCTACATGGCTGAAGACTATGAAGCGTGAAGCAGGAGATGATAAATGGAGAAGTATTGAATTAAAAGGTCAAGATAGAGATGACTGGCGAAATCTAAGTAAGGCCCTTTGCGTCAGTAGGCGTAGAAGGAGATGATGATGAATTTTTAGGCGGATTTCATCATCATCATCTCCTACGCCTATTGACGCAAAGGGCCTCGGTTAGATTTCGCCAGTCGTCTCTATCTTGAGCTTGTAATTCAATACTGCTCCATTGATCATCTCCTACTTCACGCTTCATAGTCCTCAGCCATGTAGGTCTGGGTCTTCCAACTCTTCTAGTGCCTTGTGGAGCCCAGCTGAATGTTTGGTGAACTAATCTTTCGTAAGGGAGTGTGAAGAACATGCCCAAACCATCTCCGTCTACCCTTCATCATGATTTAGTATTTATTATTGATATAATGTTGATGGGAATAGTAGTTCTGTTGTATTATAAATTTTAATGACTGGATTATTTAAAAGTAACTTCTTTTTATTGGTAATTTCTTTTGTAAGGTCTGCTTACAGATTGTAAATCTAGGTTGAACAAGAAGACATGGTTTATGATCATTTGTAGGTGTAGTAAAACAAAGAAACTTGTTGATTCTTGTAAGACAGTTCTGTATTCACAAGAGTTTCCTTTCCTTTCACTCATTGGTTGCCATTCTCATATCACCATTCTATGGTATGACTTAGATATTCCGCTTTTGTTGAGCCAGGATAAATGCAGGTAGAAATGTGAGTGATTGGTGATATTTCCTGTTAATAGCTTCTAATCTTTAGGCAATACAAGTAACATTTGAAATGATTTAATTTGTTACTTTATTAGAGCCATTTAACTTAATGTTTGTTCTCTCCTTAACCATTAGCAATGATGTTACTGTTAACCAGCTTATGCATGCAAGTAATTTAAGTCCTATGTCTTAAAATACTTCATTCATAATACAGGATAAAAATTATCCATTCACACTTGTGAGCACATACCATTCAACCCTTTAAATCGGTTAATTGATAATATAGCCAAAAAGAATTAGTGATATATAGGACCACTGGCATCAGGTTCTACATTACTAGCTACATTCAGTGATTCTCATATGTCTATCGATCTCATATAACAGATTGGATTTTTATAAAACATTTTGTAGGATTAAAAAGAATTGAAGTCAAGGGAATTTTAGCAGAAACACTAACACGGAAATACTTTGTAGCTCAGAAATAGTTTATGTGAAATACATATTACCGTGAAACTACTCTTTGCCATGGCAATATACTGTGGTTTGTCTTTTACAGGGTAAACGTTTGTGGTCGTTAAACTTGCCTGCCCCTGTTATGTGCATAGAAACCTTAGAGATTCGAACATTAGGCCTCAAACTTACTGCCTTAGGGATGTCTGATAACAGAGTGCTGATTTATCGGGATAAACATCTAGTTGATACAATCCATACAGAAGACAGTGTAGCAGCAATGCGGTTTGGTCGCTTTGGAAGAGAAGATAACACGTTGATACTAGTTTTAAAAGGTAATGTATTATATGCAGTAATATAATTAAGTGGGTTATTTATAGAAAGAGTAAATATAACTTGATAGCGTTTTGCATTCTGTGGCTTTTGATAACTTCCATTTAACCCATTAATTAGTAGGTGTCCTCATGACTTAACAGTTTGAGAAAGCTCTGTCAGGAAAAAGATCTATATAATAAAGGATCTGTGCTGTTTTTCTTTCCCATAAAAGTTGTGTAATAAAGGTGACCAAAAAAATTACAGTATGAGAAAAATAGTTTACTTCTTTGTTTCAGGTGGAGGACTCATCATCAAAATATTGAAGAGAACTGCTCGTTTTGAGATAGATGAGAATCAAGGACCCACTCATGCCAGTGCTCTCAAGCTTAATATCCCTAAAAAGACTAAATTATTTGTTGACCAGACAATGCGAGAAAGAGAGAATTCAGTTTGTAAGTACAGTACATTGATAGTTTTTTATACAGTATTAACTTTTTTTTTTTAAATTTATCCATCTGTACCTCAAGCGTATTCAAAATTTCTTTGTGGGTCATTCAACATTTATTCAAAGACTATTCATGTATCATATGATTGTATAGTATGTATAAATTATGTACAGTATACTATCCTACTGTTAAATAATTGGAAAACTAACTGGTCTACATATACATACATACATATACCAAGGCACTTTCCCCAATTTTGGGGGTAGCCAACGTCAAACAAATGAAAAAAAAAAAAGGGGGACCTTTGCTCTCTACGTTCCTCCCAGCCTGACAAGGGACTCAACTGAGTTTGGCTGGTACTGCTAGGGTGCCACAGCCCACCCTTCCCCATTATCCACCACAGGTGAAGCTTCATAACGCTGAATCCCCTACTACTGCTACCTTCGCGGTCATCCAAGGCGATCGGAGGAAGCAGCAGGGCATAGGGGAACTGCGTCACAATCGCTCGCCATTCATTCCTATTTCTAGCACGCTCTCTTGCTCCTCTCACATCTATCCTCCTATTACCTAGAGCTTTCTTCACTCCATCCATCCAACTGCAGTATTAGAACAAAACCGAATTTGTTCATGTAAGTAGGCGAAGAGAACGAATTCATCGAACCAGCTGCCGCTTAATCAGAGACTAAGGACAGTAGCCTAGAAGAAGGGTAAGGCGGCAGGAAAGGAAGGCCTACCTGTTGATATTAGAGCCGAGTTTGTTCTAAGGGACCAACAGTAAGTAGGCAAAGGGAACGAATTCGCTCAACCAGTGCCGCCTATCCAAAAACTAAGGCTAGGATAGACCTAGGTCGACAGTGAACCACCTATCTATAAACTCCCAAGGGATCCCTTCAAGGAGGTGAATCATACAATCCTGTGGCAAGAAGGGGAGGGGGTTTGGAGGGAAAAGCTAGCCCAGGCATAGACTAGGAAAGACAAGCATGCAAAAATGCAAATGCCTAACCTAGAATAATGACAAAAGTGTTAGCTAAGAAATTCATATGAATCACTGAGGAATTTGAATTTATGAGCCCCCGGCCTCGACCACACGATGGAAGGGAATAGAAAAACGTACGCATCACGTAAAATGAAATGGGGGAGAAATTAAATTCTCACCCAAAACAAACCACAAAGTACTCAACTTAAAAGGTGAAGCAGAAGTAGAAGCATCCTTCGTCAAAATTCACCAAAACTTTGAGAAAACAAAGCCGAAAACTTCCAAGTACTTAACCAAAAGGGCACTGCTAAAAGGAATGGCGAACCAGCGAACGCGTTTACAGTAATACACTAGTATCGGAATCGTAACGGCTCTCCCACGTATCCAATCCTGTCCCATATCCTTCTTGACAAGGTTAACTCTATTCGGGGAAGGATAGCCATGGTTGTTTTAAACATGTCCTTGTTACATACACATTATCTTTCGAGATATTTGCTCCGGGGTTATAACCCTGTGATATCTCTACAGGTAAAATTCTCTGGTATATCACTCGCAAAAATATCCCAAGTAGAAAGCTGTCCTTTGTATGTTTATATATAAACTGTCACAAACAAATCTAGGCTATGCTAAATCTACTTGTTATGAAACCAAATTAAAACTCATAGTAAGAGAATGTAACAAAATTAAAATTGATTTTTGTAACAAAATAGAATTAATCTATCATCATCAATTCCTGTGTTGTCTGAGAGCTGGAATTGTAATGGCTGTCACGTGCGACTGTGTTTTCATTATCAAAGCAAAGCAATCAAAATAGCAGTGCATGCTTACCCCTAACTATGATCAACACTACTAACTAGCACTAAAAACTTATCAATAATAAATTCAGAACCTAATTAACTGTACTTAGCTTAGAAGTTGAGGTAGAATACTATGAATATCGAGTAAAGAGGCCAAAGTGATATAACTTCTCAGAGCGATGGCCAGTGAAAAAATGGTTTCCCGGGAAAAAAACAATCTTGGTAAGCCGTGTCTTCAGCTTTAGCATTGGAGAAGCTGTGGCTGGTTCAGTAGAACTTGAACTCTGGATCTCTGTTAGACACACTGAGTCTGTGCTTTATACATTGATACACTGGTCCCAATATTTATTTAATATACTGTATACTGTATTGGATTCCCTGTTCTAGCGTTAACAGGACAGAATCTGCTGACCACACAACAGCCTAACCCCAAAAATATTGGCTCTGTTTTTACATTGGTCCTGCTGTTGGGACCTTAAAAAGTTTATAAATGGTATCCAGCTTTGTCAATTGGGGATGATCAGTTTTGTACTTAGGAATTTTGTTATCCATTATCTGCAAAGTTTTAGCTATTGCTTTATATGAATAAAAAGTCTTGAGATGCATCAAGAACCTCAAACTGAAACTTGAATTTTTTCTCTTACAACTGTTTGGGTATATATATTAATGTTAAGAATAACAATATTTACCTTTCAAGAGAGGAAAGAGATCAGTATTACCACTTGTGTGTTTTCTATTTCTATAATGACAAAAGAATTTGAAGTTAAGACTAATTATCTTTTTAATTTCTTTTTTCCCTTAGTGATGCATCGAATTTTCCAGCATGATCTGTATCGCCTTCGACTGAACACAGCTCGAGCATATGTGCAAGCTTTAGAGACAAGTAGCAATCCAGTTTCCTTATCACAGACAGAACCCTTAAAATTATCGGCTCAGGTAAGATTATGGTTTTAAAAGTTACATCACTCCTAACTTGATGAAAATTGTAGAGTACAGTATTAAAAGAAATATTATTTTACAAAAAATTTTCTTCATTATTGATCTCTTGTCATAAATCTTCAGACCAATTTTGATTTATGTACTTTATGTATGTGACATACCAGTATGAGCCAAACATCAAATAAGTTAATATCATCTAAGTTACTGTATTGGCCTTTTTGTAATGCTCATACTGTTCAGTATTTCCAAAGAATGCAGCTACTTATTGTAAACTTTCTAATCGATTAACCGTGTTGTAGAGTTGTGAAAGCGTCTCTGAGTAGCAATTCATTTTAAGCGAAGTCTGATGTTTGTACATTGTATGAATACAATAGTAGGCAATTTTCATGTTCCTCGAATTCAAGCCTCTTAATTTCAATGGGAGTGTTCTCATCTGCTTCAACTCTCCAAGGAATCAAATAATGATGAGTAGAGAGTTCCTCTTATGGTGAAGGGCTCCTCTTAATAGTTGGATACCTTAAAAACTAAGCTCTCTTTAATATACAGAATGATCTGACTTTTAATTAAGAAGTCCTGTCCTGTAAGGCAAAGTTAAGATGGAGATGTTTGTATATAGTATAGGATAAATAAATAAGAGTTATATATTATTACCACTTCTTGTCATCGGACAAATTTTTAAGCCTGCTCATCCTTCTTTTGAAGCCAATTTTCAGATACTTCTCAGAACTTGTGGATGTAGATTCATGTAATGCAAAATGAAATTTTAAGGGCACAGCATATGGCCTGCTATACTGTATAAGGACAGTTTCCCTAATTTCCATGCATAATACTTTATTCCCCTTATCTCATAATGTATGAAAGTAAATATTTCAGACTTGATTATTAACAGTATTTTTTTAAGGGCCATATTCTTATGATTTAGTAGCAGATTGATTTTTTTTTTGTTCTTGTTATGCCTCTCCAGATAAATGTCCTCTTTCTCAAAGTACTGTACAGTATTCCAGTACCTTATAGGTGTCTCCATTCACGATTTTTTTTTATTTACCTGTAGCCTCTCTCAGTGGAATCCCTAACTTTAATCACTTTTATTTAAAAGTTTTGTCTCTACTGTATACAGTATGTTTCACTAGCCACTTCTCTTCAGTCATATAATATTTTGCCCCTCTTGTGTGCTATAACAAGTGCCAGACCTTGCTTCTAATGATATTTTATTGTAGCAAAATTGTTACCATAGTAATGCAATACTTTGAAACTTGAGAAATTCACAAGCCTATTAGATATATTAAATATACCTAAGGTTGAGCAGCATATTTGTCACCACACATAAGGGCAATTCCACTAACAATTTAACAACATTGTTTAGGCCATTCTTTCATATTTTTCACACCTGAGATTATTGGAATTAAAAATTTCTCTTTAGAATTCTTTGTGAATACAAAATACAAGTTCTAGGTTGAGAATCAAGTGTATGATTGAGAGTTTTTTATTTAGAAAATAATTTGTCAGTTGCACACTACAAGGTGAACCCAAGGGAGGTCAAATGCCTTCAGTGCACCTCACTCAGTGCACTCTAAAGATTACTAGAAAGTCCTTGTAGCATCCCTTTGACCCTAAAATATCCACTTTTTAGTCGTCGATTTTACTTTTGTTCCCTCGTCCTTTCTTCCATATTTCCATTTGACCTCTTCAACTTTTACTTCATAATATAACTTAGGGGTTTTGTCCTGTGGTGAATGACTGCCCCTAATACCAGGTAAATGGCTCAAATTCTTGAATCCATCTCATCTTAACAAGACGTAAAGTGGCTGCATTATCATTATGACAGTAACAGATTTTAGCCCTGAAATTTGCAGATACAGTAGTTCATAAAGGCTCATAAACTAAGAAGAATTTCCTTAGAAATAAAGGCTTTATAAATCATTTTGAGGTAGCTGGCAAGGTGGAATTGTTCTTTCCAAAATTCTTGGAAGGTGGAGCTTGGTCCCTTCGTTTACCTCGAAATATCAGTGGAACATTGTCTTTGTGTAAAGGTTTTTAAAATTTGAGATCACCTGCTGATTCTTGGGTTGGAGAATTGGAGGGGCGTTGTGCAACAGGAACTTGATTCTACTGAATTTGAATTCCTCCATTAGGACTTTTCAATGGCTGGATGATGGGTAGGATCATTGTCCATAAGCAACAAGGCTTGGAGTGGGAGGTACTTTTCGACCTCAGGACCAAAAACCTCATTGACCCATTCAGCAAACAAAATGCCAAGCCTTGTAGTTTGACCTTCATTTAAAGTTCAGTTACTTCTTCAGCACCTTGTATTTTTGAAGGCTTGTGCATTCTCAGAGTGATACACCAGGAGAGGTTGATTTTGGAATTCCCCCTGGCATTAGCACATAACATCAGGGTTAGACGCTCTTTCATGAGCTTGTGACCTGAAATTACCTTTTCTTCATGTTCCTTTTTCTTTGTCTGCTGATGTACCCGACTCATTTTTCAAAAGGTCAGCATACAAAATAATGTTTTCTGTTATCTCCTGTTAAATACTTCTCGTTGATCCAAATGAGAAGTACGTTGTCCACATTATGAAAAACACATGGCTGTTATTTTTTTATTGTAAGCACTGTTTTTGCAGCATCAATTGTTTGTACTTCTTTTTTTTTTCTTAAAAATTATAACACATGTACGTTATATGATTGTACATTTTTACCAGGTCTGCCATAAGCAAATCTTTTCACTTCTATAAGGTAATCATACTGTTAACTTGACCTAAACAATAGCAATCACAATTCTTTAAAAAACACGCAGTCACAACATTACAAGGAGCACCTCTACAGACACTTGAAAGATAACATTAGGTGATGCTTGTATGAGTACTGTGGAGATAGTGAAGGAGTTCAGGTTTGAGTGGGGTCCCATGTGAGCTAGGGTGAAACAAAATAGTTTTAAAATTACGGTAACACTGCTTGGGTGGTGTATGGGTACTGCATGACTTTTCTATGCATTGCATATTAGTCTGATTAATACTTGTCCACAAAAAAGGCCTATTGACTTGCTGGTATTTTTAGTTACATGTAAATCAATATATTACTCTACAGTATGAGTTATGTACATTCTTATTCATAATTAGTCATATTTTGTTTAGAATATTGAATCCGAGTTCTTAACATCTATTTCTTTTCCTGATGTTTGGAAATTATCTCAATACATTGCTTTTTAAACAAGGTTTGCTTCTTTAGGTACTTGGTCTTGGTCCAACATTCAAGTTAAGGGTAGAGCTTCAAAATACTTCAGTTTCAGTGCCTTCGCTGCAGGTTGCAGTTGTATTCCACTGTGATGACCGCATTTACACAGTTAACAAATCTTATATTCAGGTAAAGTACTTATAGTATAGTATTCTTTGATAAAATTTTAACATTTTTGGCTGAACATCAATCACCATCTGGGAAGGCTATGTTTGACATTGTATAATACTGCAAACTATTATATGGATTGGGCCATTTCTTCCCATGATAATAGAATTGTCTGAAACTTCCATGATGCATCATATTTGTGAGCAAGAATCGACTACTTAATCCATGTATAGTTACGTAACCTTTTTTTTGAGTTCCCATAAACTGTCCTATGTTATGAATAATATTTAATGTCATGATTCACCACATTCATCATGATGTCAGTAGTGTTTACTGTACACACTTCAACTTGCCAGAAGCTCAGTTTTGATGTCATTCATTCCCTGATATACCAGATATTTTTCTTGTTATTTTTTGCGTACTTAGTTCCAATATAAAGATAGATTTATTCTAGTCATGCTTTTTCTACTTCATTCCATTTCCTTGCTAGACTTTTCTACGAGTTTATTTCAGTTCAAACTGCTTTGCCTGTTCAGAGGAAACAATATTGCGTATTGATTTTATTTATTGTTATGTTTAATTAGGGTTTGGTAAGTTGCTCACTTTAACCTAATTTCTAACCTGTTAGCTAATGATAAACTTGCCGTTATCTTCAAGTTAGGTGTTCGTACGAGAATACAGTACAAACTCATATTTTATACAGGAATGTTGCCTGGTTTGTTAACATAGGAGTTAATTTATAGCGTGCAGGCGAGTGGTCCACCCACCACTTGCCCGACTGTTGACATCTGTTCTCCAGCTGCTTTTAAGTACTATTATCTTCATTGTTGTGGAAATCTTTTAGTTTGTTGTTGGAGGTATTGTAGGAGTGTGAATCATCTTTGCTTTATATTTTATTAGTTGAACAGTGAATAATAACAAAGTTTTTCATACCATCCAGAGGGAGTAGGTGTCCTGGGAGAGTATATGGTTACTTTGTCTACTTTTATTTTAGATATACAATTTTTCCTATAATTTCAGTAGGATTTTATTACAAAAGTAAACTGGCTAGTCTTGTTCGCAGTGATTGAAGTATGGAACTAAGCGTAAAAGGCCAAAAGGTTTTTGCTTGAATCTTTGGCAGTAACATCCCCTCCCTTAGACCTGGAGTAGAAAATTTCATTCCTATTCTGCTTTTCTAGCTCATTCTCTCTAGGCTCACTGGTCCACAGGGGATATTGCCAGACAGGAGGAGATTTTGATCTTTGCTGGTTTCTTGTGTAGACATGTGACTGACAGGTACCCATCCCATAGGGTCCTTACTACTGGTAACTTGTCATTACCAGTGGATAGCTGCAGCTGCTTTTGGTTTCCTATCACAGTTCTGTTGGTTTTGAAGGCAGTATGGCTTTACAGTAATGCCTTAAAATACAAAATTAATTGGTTCCATAGTGTTTTGTACCGCAATTTTTTCACATAATGGGTTGCCTTCTAGGAGGACACTCCAAAATCAAACAATTTTGACCTTTGCTGGTTTCTTGCGTAGACATGTGACTGACAGGTACCCATCCCATAGGGTCCTCACTACTGGTAATTTAGCATTACTAGTGGATAGCTGCAGCTGCTTTTGGTTTTCTATCACAGTACTGTTGGTTAATGAAGGCAGTATGGCTTTACAGTAATGCCTTAAGCCCTGTCCACACGATCGAGCATGCCCAACGGGCAAACAGTGATACCAGACCACAATAGTTATTAAGAATGAAGGTTAATGACGTCAGAAGTGGGAAAACCACAGACAGGGATCTAGCATCATAGTGTGTTGCCAGATCCCTGCCTTTAGTTTTCCCGCTTCTGACGTCATCAACCCTCATTTTCACCAAATATTGTGGCCTGGGTATCACTGTTTGCCCGTCGGGCATGCTCAACCATGTGGACAGGGCTTTACAATACGAAATTAATTGGTTCCAGTGTGTTTTGTACCGTGATTTTTTCACATAATGGGTTGCCTTCTAGGAGGACACTCCAAAATTGCATTGTTCTCTAGTCTTTGGTAGTGTCATAGCCTTCCATTGTCTTGGATTAAAGTTCTCTTGCTCTAGGGTACACTTGGACACGCTGTTCTATCTTATTTATCTTGCTTTTTAAGTTTTTATATGACAGATCTAATTTAATGTTGTTAGTTCTCAAAATATTTTTTTTTTGTATTCTTCTCTTGTAATGTATTCATTTTCTTGCTTCCTTTCTGTACTGGGCTATTTTTCTCTGTTGGAGCCCTTGGGCTTATAGGATCTTGCTTTTCCAATTACAGTAGGGTGGTAGCTTTGCTTATTATAATAATAATAATAATAAATAGCCTAATTTGTTCCAAGCCCTACAAAAACACCTCATTGAATTTTTATAAGGATAAACTGTACTAAACACAATGAAATACAACCATTTGGATTATTCAATAATAACCTAACCGTTGATAACCTGCACTGATCTTGTGGGCCCCAGTGGACACGAGGGTAAAAATCCGAGTAAACACCCTATGTGCTGTGGACAGCACCTTGAACTGGTACTTCTTGAGGATGGATAAATGGGGATCTGGAAGAACGCATCCCTGAGATCTAACGGTATCATGTGGTCCTCTGGTCTAACAGACTGCCTGATCGTCTGGGCCATCTCTATCTTGAATGGAGTCTGTTGGACAAACTCGTTCAGGGCCGAGAGGTCGATACTGCAGAAGCCTGGGGACCCACTGTTGGACAGTGTTTGTTGGACAAACTTGTTCAGGGCTGCAAAGTCGATACTGTAGAAGCCTGGAGACCCGTCCAGGACCTCTCGGAGAGCGTCCTTTTCTAGCTCAGTCTGGAACTCGACTTGAAGGGCCTGTTCCTTTGCGGATCTTTTACGTAGGAACCTGACATAGTTGGAAGGAGGGTTAGAGTTAAGCGAGAGAGCATGAACGGTACGCTATATCCCTCTAGAAGTATGGAGACCGACCAAGCTTCAGCCTCGTGGAGCATCCCCACCCTGTGGACTGGTCAGGGGAATGCCCTTCCTTATTAGGAATGTTTGCATTTCCCCCTTTTGCCACCTCTGCCCTTTTTTGCATCCTTTGATCAAAAGGGCTGCTTAGGGCCTTGAGATTGTGCAATCTTCTTTGCACCCTGGCATTTCGTTTGGTACTATCTATGCGGTAGTGGTACCACGTAGTAAGGGTGTACTGTAAAGTCTTAGCCCTGGATTTTGAGATAAGTGCGTCATGCCTTCTCAAAATTCAATTGACCCACTGGTTAACGATGTTTTGCGTCAGGAACTCCAGTATTCCAGCTCCTAAGAGGATGAAGGCTGACATAACTTCCCTCTTCTGGGTAGTGAATCCTCATTCTTGACGAGGTAGCCCACTGACCCTAACCAGTGGTCAAGCCATGTAACATATTGCAGAGCACACTTCGCAACCTATTCCATGTTGACAGTGTGCGCCGTAGAGAAGTTCATTTGCAAAGTAAGCAGTTTGTTCATAGAAGAATTTTGCATAAAGGCCAGAATGGCCAGATCCAAGGGTAGTGGAGAATGAGAGTCCTCTACTATCTCGTAAAACTACTTCTGACGTACCTAGGCAGAGGAAGTAAACGAGACAAGTTCACAGGCTGGAGGGACTGCGATGTCGTAAAAAAAGTCTAGGACTTTGCCCTTGCCCTACTCTGGAAGCTGATCCTGTTTACCCAAATGCAAGATAAGACTTGCAGAAAGACATGACTATCTTTCTATTCCAAGGGGGAGATCTTCGGGCTGGCTGACACAGGCAGCACCCCATTGGAGTGTTCTGATCTGTCATCATATGGTTCTTCCTCCTCCGAGCTTGCACCCATAGCTCTGTCCGGGGAAAGGTCTAGGTTGTTAACTTAGGTCCTTCTCGCAGAGGAATGAGCCCTCAGAGGAAGGCCACTATGTTCCAATCTTACGTAAACAGACACTAAAACCGATTGACCTTTCCCTTGAAATGGGATCTCAGGCCTAGAGTGCCAGTTCTTAGGAATAGTCTTAATTTACTTCGTTTCTTGCGGGTGAATGTTGAAGTCTGCGAGAAGAGAAGAACTCTTAGTCTCCTCTCTGCCTCCTTAGACCCTGCACCTTCCAAGGAAGTGGGAGGAGGAGCCTCTGCTACTGCAGCGCAATGCTATGGTAGGGCTTCCTCCGTAGGCGACAGACTATAGTTGAGGTGTTCATGACAGAGACCTTCCTTAGAGATCTTGATCCTCTTCAGGTTCGGGGGTGAACCGAATCCTCCGGCGGGGAGAATCTCTACCCTATGACCCCATTTACTCTTCTGCAGGATGATGGGAATCGCCCAGGTTCTCCCAGATAAGGTGATGGCCGATGGAAGATAAGCATTGATAACCAAGTATTTCTGGTTTGGGAGCCTAGTATTTCTGGTACCTCGAGCACTTCTGAGAAGGAAGTCTGGTGGCAGTACGAGGAGGAACCTGTGCAGCAGAACCACTGCATTAGGGTCAGTAGAGCCTCCACTCCCTTGGAGGAACTCAACACCTCCAGTGGGATGGTTGGGGGTGTCCGGAGGTGGGACTGTTTGAGGAAGGTTAGCCATTCCGGCGACAGCCTGCTTCACTGCCTGGACTAGGTCCAGGTGTGTCCTTTGAGAATGGAATTGTTCCTGAAGGGGCGTCTGAAGACTGCTTCCTTAACTTCAGTGGGGTGTCAAGGACAGGTAGAGCGTGAGTGGATGTCTTCTTGTGCTCTTCCCTAAGCTCAGCTTCCATAGTGAAGAGAGTGCTGTCATGATGACTACTTGGCCGAACAGGTAATGAAGGCACATCATTCTCACTCTGTAAGGGAACTTGCTGTTCACCCTGGTAGGAAGACTGATGATAAGGTGTGCACTGGTGAGGCGAAGGCTGATAAGGTATGCTAGCACATGCAGCCTCATCTGTGAGCACAGGTAAAGTGTCTACTACCTGTTTTTGCCTAGTCACCTGCGCCGAGCGTGCTAGCGAAGGAGAGCTCAGCTGAGCTTTGGTAGTCAACCCTTCTAGCGCTCGCTGTTCAAGGTGGTAAGACTTGTCATAACGAGTGAAGCGCGAAGTAGACGTAGAGCGCGTAGTCAACCCTTCTTGCACTTGCGAGTTAAGGTGGTAAGATTTATCATAATTGGCAACGCGTGCATTGTAGGGGTAGCACATGCACCCCTATCAGGAATAAGAGCTCGCCTGCCCACCTCACTAGGTGGTTCAGTGCACAGCAGCGCGCGAGACCTGTCCATTAGACTGAGGTTAGCGTGTCAAGGAGAGAAAATCTGTTGCTCTTCTAATCCTATCAAGGGAATAGGCAAGCAGCCTTCCTATCCAGCAAGGGAAAGGAAGGACATGCAGCTGCTGAATGCTTGTGCGCAAGTAGAGAAGCAGGTTTTACCTCGCGAGAGCTAAAAGCCAAAGTTGCAAGTTCTTCAGAACCTGGCCTTGCAGATGGACAAGCACTGTCACAATGTTGACGAGAAGGAATTGCAGGCAATCACCTCACTCCTTTGTCATCCAGCTGCAAAGAACTAGAGCAGGGCATGGACAAGTCCAATGCCCTTCAACGGTATCCCCAGGGGAGTGAAGACGACTACGGGGAAGGCTGCCTCTCCCTCAGACGGGATGGTTGGTCAAAAGCTGTTCGCTTCTGCCAGCAGTTCTTGTAGGGTAACTCCAACTCTTAAGGAAAGTTGCCCGACACCTGGAGGCAGACTTCAGGGCAGCTCACTCTACTTCTCCTCGGTCCCAGGGTTCAAAGAACTAGAGCAGGGCATGGACAAGTCCAATGCCCTTCAACGGTATCCCCAGGGGAGTGAAGATGACTACAGGGAAGGCCGCCTCTCCCTCAGACGGGATGGTTGGTCAAAAGCTGTTCGCTTCTGCCAGCAGTTCTTGTAGAGTAACTCCAACTCTAAAGGAAAGTTGCCCGACACCTGGAGGCAGACTTCAGGGCATGGACAAGTCCAATGCCCCTCAACGATATCCTCAGGGGAGTGAAGACGACTACGGGGAAGGCCGCCTCTCCCTCAGACGGGATGGTTGGTCAAAAGCTGTTCGCTTCTGCCAGCAGTTCTTGTAGAGTAACTCCAACTCTAAAGGAAAGTTGCCCGACACCTGGAGGCAGACTTCAGGGCATGGACAAGGCCAATGCCCCTCAACGATATCCCCAGGGGAGTGAAGACGACTACGGGGAAGGCTGCCTCTCCCTCAGACGGGATGGTTGGTCAAAAGCTGTTCGCTTCTGCCAGCAGTTCTTGTAGAGTAACTCCAACTCTAAAGGAAAGTTGCCCGACACCTGGAGGCAGACTTCAGGGCAGCTCACACTACTTCCCCCCGGTCCCAGGGTTCAGCCCCCCCCTTCCCCCCCAAACTCGCGCCCGTCCACCCAGGAAGAACTAACGTTGGGGTTGAGGTTGAGACGGTCGTGCACATAAAGACTTTCGCTTCACAATCTACGAAGTTTCGAGGAGGAAGATGGAAATCAGCACCTGGACACTATATGGTCCCGCTGCGTGTCCAACCACAAGAACTCTGAAGCCTTATCCTAACAGGGGACCGTTGAGCCCTAAGGAGGGCCACAGCTGATGCGACTCCCATGCAATCCTGGCTGGCGCTACCTCGCTAGGGGAAGCAACAGATTCCTCCGGAGTGCAGGGTTGTCCCAGTCATATGGGCGACACTAATACTCAACCGACCCCCAGAGAAAGTCTAACTGAGCAGTCGGAATGGCAAGGTTTCTTCCTTTTCAATTATGAACCTGAAAGGGAAGAATCCTTCTTTGCCACCTTCTTCCGTTGCCTGCTAAACCTCATCTACTATGAAGGCAACTACTCCCGACACTCCTCACAGGGAGAATCCTGCGTGCAAGGGTGATCCCTACATGGAGGGCAGAAGCAGTGAGGATTGGTCTCCACAGCAGACATGAAGGTGCTGCAACTGTGCCCTTCAACACTAGGACAAACTTGCATGGTTACCAATCCCATGGACAGGCACACCTGAAAAGAAAAAGAAAGAAATTTTTGCTTTTATGTCTGTTCTTCAATTGTATTGGTCTTGTGGTTTTTAATGGGAGGGCTGAAATGAAAAGTAATGATTTGCTACTAGTGCAGGTGTGAGTGGGGTGGCTGGTCTACACCCTGCTCCTTCCAGAGTGTAATTACATCTTGTAAAAAGCTTAACCGGTGGTTTTCAGAGTAATGGTTTGTATATAGTGTCGGAACAAATAAATTTCCAAATGAGTAGACCTATTACAGTATCCTCTTGTAATTTTCTAATTCTCTATTTTCAGATTCCAATGCTTGTGCCTGGCATCATCCATGTTGCAGAAACACTGGTAACCTGTATATCTGAGCTAGGAATCTCAGACACTGTACGCGTATTTGTGGTAAAGGGCAAGACAACAAAACCATTACTTACAGCAGTTATTAATATGCCTGTTGCAGAAGTCTTCATGGCATCCTAAAATCTATGTCAATGACAACTGTGATGCTGACAAGAAATTATGATCTCATGAAACTGGTGAGCATATGATATAGCAAAGTTGAATATAAAAACACTTACTATTTTAGATATAACAAAGTTACCATGTTACTTTTGTACAATGTATACTGTATATTTATATTAATGCAATAGGACAGAGCATTTAATTGAATGCACAAATTTTAAAGGAACAAACTGTTAATATTAAAATGTGATGGCAATTACACAATTGTAAGCACTAAATTAATATATTCTCTACACTTCTTACTATTTGGGTTTCAATTCCTTCCAAAGTAATATAAATTACAATCTTTAGGTAATTTTTCAACATGCAATGAGGTAACTGACAAAAAATTCAAATATTAGCATATATTCTTTAACATGTACATCATATGAATAAAAATAATAATGTGAAAAATCTTATATTAGGTTATAACAAAACATCACAGACTAAACATATAATTGCAATAACATCAATTCAGTTTTCAAACAGGAAATCATAATAAGCTTTAATGACTATTCACTTCTACATACTGTATTAACAAACTTAAATAAACTAATATACTTTTGACAACAGAACATGCTGTATTCACAAGTTTCAGTAGGCAGATAAGAACCATTTATAACAAATGGCAAGCACTATTAATTCAGGTCACTAAAATGGGTGATAGACTAACATTAATTATTCCTATATAATTCACAAAAGTGTAGTGACATGAGTGTGACCAAGTGCTTTACTGAAAGATTTATTCATAAGAAAACATTTTAGGCCTGCAATGTCCATGATTCATGGTAATAGCACAAAGTTCTAAGGCTCAGACAGTCCAATCAACACACACCTGCTTTCATATACTGTATATACAAATGTGTATACATATATATAGATTTTATATTCTGCGCAACTCCTGAACTAAATCTGGCCCAACATATTTTGTGTGTGTGACTTTATCTACATGTACTATTAGCATATATAGTCTCTAGGGTCAATATATTTATCAGATCTTTCTCTTTCTAATTCTACATGGTATTTTTAAGAGCTACGTTAGAAATATTTCCTAAAAAATATGTCTTACACGGTCAGGGTCTAGCAAAAAGCAAATCAAATTTTGTAGAATAAATTTGGTCTAAAAAAGTTTGTCATTGCCACACATGTGGTTAAGAGCTAATACCTCAGAGAGATAAAAATATGTACATCAGGGAGAAAGGCATTTCTTTCAGCCTTCATTAATTGCACCACACTGAATACTAATCACATCAATCAGGTTAAGTAATCTTGGAATATGTTCAATGTAAATGTTGTTGAAAATACAAATTACCTGATGGGTTACTATGTTGTCTTTTCATAATCTATTAGGAGTCAAATATAAAAGACCATTTATAAAAATGCTTAGAAGTAGTTAACATCGTCTGACTACAGAAAAAATTGGTAACAGTTAACTAATTCTAACCATTTCCGTCGGGATTCTCCTATCAACCTGTAAACGAGACACCCTGACCAGCTACCAGCTACCAGCAACTTGGAGCACTAATACGTGCTAATTCACTTAATATGTAATTCTCATGAATAGCAACCAACCTGTCAGACCATAAACTCTGGCGTTGAAGCTTAGAAGTTCATCATAAACCTTCAATAATCTGTGATGGATTACAAAAAGATGACCAGGCATTCTACAACAGTCACAAACCTAACACAGGCACACTTACAAGCCAAAATACACATACTTATGGAGACCAGACATGCACCAGACAAAAACACAGAGCAATTGATATGACAACTTCAAGCCAAGTGCTGAGGAATGGTCCACTCTTTCTATTAAAAGAGAGCAAGAAGGAAAAAGGGGGCTATGTTCTATAAAATAAATCTTTAGCTACTTTTAGAAAAATTATTTCTTCCATGAGATGACCTTAGTTAACTCATTTTCACAAATTGCCAGTGTGGATTTTAAATTGGTTATACTGTACTACCCAGATACAGGGCAAGACACTAAGCAATATTTCCCATACTAAAGGTAAATTAAGAAATTATAAACAACTGTACTTCCAAATTACAAATATACATAATCTAATAATGAATTATACACTTAATATTCACTTATGCTGTATATATTCAGAAAAATTCAAGGAGACATTAATAAAATACAATTAGGTACTGTACTAGTTACATTTCAAATTACATTTAAGCGTAAGTTAAAAAATATTCACAAATTTCTTAAACTTAATAATGGCTTTACAAGAAGATTAAGAGAAAAGTTGCAGAATTGAAGGAGTACGTAAGGGTAACACTTGCAAACTAAAATGCACTGATCCAAACCAACAGCAGAAAATACTGACAGTATAAAAGCTATACAAAAAGATACATGTAATTTATTTGCGCTCACAACACGCTGCAAGTCCCTCCTCCTAAAAAGTTCGGTTACTATCATACTACAGTATTATGTCTACCTCTATCTCTTTAAAGGTGACCGAATATCCAAGTTTGATAAAAAAATCTTTAATTAAATTTCCTAAATTTTCATTCCCACTTAATTATTTTCCATGTAATGTAGTTAACTTAAATTGTCAATCCAAGAATCTGAAATAAACTAGAAATTTATCAAAGCATATGTTTTCTACTGATTAATTAATTTCAATCTACTTTTTATCAAATGTTGGACTAAATTTTACCTTTAGAAACTACAGCAAGAAATGTCAATCCTTAAAATCTCTGGACGTCACCAATTCCAAAAGTTCTACATAGGCATTCATCTGACCACTCAATCATGACCTAACGACCTCCAGACTTTGAGTGAGAAATTAACCATTGAAGTGTTATATCGATGTTATCCTTCTCTTTGCATGATATCGAATAGCAACATATCTCTCGATCTTGAATCGCAGACAAATTCCTGGAATTATAAAATATATTTCAGAGGTGTAAAATTAAAGATAAATTGTACAGTAATGTCTTTCCCTCGGCAAATTAAGAAACTATTTCCAGACATGAAATTAAATATGAATTATTTCTTCTTAAATACAAACCAATGCCTTTCTTAAACTATTACATCATAACCTGAAGGGCAGACCATGTTGCTCTTCGAAGGAAACTAGGATAACCACTTGGGAATGACTCCCTCCTCTTCTTGCATTGTAACATGCTCTTAATAAACTGCTTGAATAATTTTCTTAATTCAAGTTTTTAGAGTAGAATAGCTTGCCTTTGATGCATAACAAACAACCCTTTAAGCATCCATATTTTTAGAAGTACTAAACAAAACAGTCACAAAAATTCCATGTTACTGGTATTGTATAAAATTCATACATTAATATCTTTCTTAAAATTTATTAACAATATATATAGCATTTTCGAAAATGATATCTACTAATTTTGGAAATATACTCTATCCATTTCATCAGCATTTAATTAGTATAGCAACTGGGGATAATTGGAATATAACTGTTCATTATCTTTCATTCATCACCTTAGTGAAATCAGTAATATGGAAAAATCAATGGGCTAGAGTACCAGAATGCATATTATTATGATTACAAAAGGTCCTCAACTTGCAAACATTCAGATACAGTACAAACACAAATCCAACTGAAATCATAAATTTCAGATATTGTATCAAAAGTTTGTATACTGTAATTAGATAAAGAAACACAGTAATAAAACAATATATGATTCAAAACAGTAAGCAAAACAACATTTGTAATAACCTGATATATATTTCATATGAACTGGGGCTACTGTATTTGTTGACTTTTGTAGCTGGAGTCACGTTAAGCCTAGCCTAGGCCAAAATTAAGAAAAAAAATTGACTTTCAAGCAGCTTCTTGAAACCCATAAGTTTGTAAGTTAAGGACCTTTATTATCATTATCCTCATTATTATTATTATTATTATTATTATTATTATAACTAGCCGAGCTACAACTCTGGTTGGAAAAGCAGACTGCTACAAAACCAAGGGCTCCAATGTGGAAAGTAGCCCATTGAGGGAAGAAAATGCCAAATAAAGTAAGTTTAAGTAATGAATAAAAGCTACAAAATATTTCTAGATCAGTAACAACGTTGAAATACATCACTCGTATAAAAGCTACAGTAAAGAATGAGACTTATGTCAACCTGTTCAACAAAATTGAATTTATAAAAAAAAGTTTGAACTAAATAAGTTCCACTGATTCCTTGGCCGGATTAGGTAAATTATTCTTTAATTTGGTCCCAGCTGGACTAAATCTGCAAGAATATGTTGTGGTATTGTGCCTTATGATAGGAGAAGACATGACTTAGATCAACTAAAGAAGTTCCACCGATTCCTTGGCCAGATTAGGTAAATTATTCTTTAATTTGGTCCCAGATGGACTAAATCTGTAAGAATATGTTGTGGTATTGTGCCTTATGATAGTAGAAGACATGACTGTTATAAATAACTGCATACCTAGTACTATGTACAGGATGGTACAGTCTGGAAGATCTGAATTATGAAAAATCTTTTGCAGATCAGGAATAAGGAATTTAATAGACCGCAGGTTTCTATTCAACAAATTAAGATGAAAGTCAGTAGCTGAAGAACAGACAGAACAATACTCAAAGTATGGTAGAATAAAAAAAATTTCTTCAGGGCTTTCTCAATTGGACTACTTTTTGTGCAATAGAAGAAACAACAGACCGAATGTGATTCTCAAAATTAGATTCAAAATAAAAAACCACACCTCAAATTTTAAATTAATTGTATATAGTTAAAGAGACACTGTCAATGCAAAGATCTTAAATGTTGAGGTGCCACTATCCTTTACCTACTGTACTTGCATTCATACTTAGTTTTGTTAGTTTTTTCATATTTTTGAAGTTGGCTACCCCCCAAAATTGGGGGATGTGCCTTGGAATATAGATAGATAGTAATTTGCACCATACACTAATTTTAGCTATAACTCTATTAAGGAATTCAGCAACCAAAAGTGTACATTTAGGAGTTAGGATTGATGCGAAAAAAGTAGCATCATCTGCATAAGCAACAAAGTAGTTTTCTAAGCCAAACCACATATACGTATATAGCCTAGTATGAAAAGTAATGGACCGAGAACATTATCTTGAAGAACACCAGATATTGCATTCCAAAAGTCACTAAGGTGCCCATCAATACTCTCTGCAATCTATTACTTAAAAATTCAATAATATTAAGAAAACACCCACCGACTCCCATCTGTTAAAAGTTTGAAAACAAGTGCCTCATCATTAACCAAGTCAAAAGCACCACTAAATCTAGACCAATCATGTGCAATCCCTGACAACAATCAAGGGATTTCTGTACAACATTAAAAATTGTAAAAAGGTCATCACATGTTCCAAACTGCAAATTAGAGAAAAGATGACCACATTCAGAATACCTATTTAAGACGTTTTGCCAAAACATTCATAAACTTTAAATAACATGAGTTACGCAAATTGGGTGGTAATTGGTAGGATTAGAGCTACAATAACCACATTATTATTATTTTTATTACTTGCTAAGCTACAACCCTAGTTGGAAAAGCAGGATGCTATAAGCCCAAGGGTTCTAACAGGGAAAAATAGTTCAGTGATGAAAGGAGATAAACTACTTAAGAAATAATGATCATAAAATATTTTAAAAACAGTAACAACATTAAAATAGATCTGTATTTGCTGAGCTAAAATACGAGTCAGAAAAGCAGGATGCTATAAGCTCAAGGGTTCTAACAGGGAAAAATAGTTCAGTGATGAAAGGAGATAAACTACTTAAGAAATAATGATCATAAAATATTTTAAAAACAGTAACAACATTAAAATAGATCTGTATTTGCTAAGCTAAAATCCCAGTCGGAAAAGCAGGATGCTATAAGCCCAAGGGCTTATGTGCTGCTATTGGATTCATCCCTTCACAAAGTTTGAAATTTTCTATCGAGATGTGTTTTAAGAACATTAAATATTCAGTCATCAACATGATAGTTTATTTTGAATTTTAACAAAAATTCAACATGTAATTCAAACAAAGTTGAAAAGCATTCCTCTCATAGGCCCGGCCAAAGGAGTTTAGAGAGATTTTATCTAACATACTTTAATAATTTTATACAGTACTATCACATGGACTTTTCATTTAATTATCCCTACTATATAAATTCACTAACCAGATCACTTGACATGATTTTCTTAGGTCTCATAGGGCTGCCCAAAAGGGTTAGTCTTAGTAAATTTATGGGCTTTTGGGCCATATGAATGGGGAGGCCATTCATACCGAGGCTATAGTGTAATGGTCAAGAGGTTGGATAGTAAGACGGAAGAAAGAAAACAAGAAAAAAATAGATGATTATAAAGTGAGTGCAGTTTGGAGCTAAAGAAAGACTTTTTATCAATGATATGCACTGTATAAGGTGCCCTAATATTACTAACCACACCAACAGGGAATAAGAGCTCTGAATTGAAAACTGGCAAGCATAAAAATAATACAGCCCCTGCCCAAAATTAAGTTTTTCTTACGTCAAAACCCCTCGTTTGATTGTAAGGGCTGTCCTACATTGGGAGCATGAGTTGTTAGTTATGAGAGTTAGTATGTCATAGAATGGTATTAAATAAATGTAGCATTTTTTTTTTTTTTTTTTTTTTGTGAAGAACACCCCAATATCAGATAGTTTTGACTATTTAATATTTTTTATCATGAGATTCATTATTCCATAATGCCTGCCATTAGCTAGATATGTTGGGTTATGGAGATAATTCAAAATCACTTACAGAAACAGGTATTTTGATAGGTAAAATATTATAAATAGTTGGTTTATATGAATCCTCATTTAACTTAATATTTGTAAATGTAAAGATCCAACATATTTCAAAATATATAATTTGTGTAATTTAACTTTTGAATGAAAGTATTTTATGAGCGATTACTTAAAAGGGATTATAAAGCACTTCCCATAACAGATTTAAAATTTTTTTATGCAGATTGATTTTAATACTGTTATTTTGACTTCTGACCATATTACAAACAGTTCTGCTAGGAAAATAGATGCATCATTAGGTGACAAAACTTTTCTATTTCACTAAAAAATTATATCATTAAACAGAAAATCCTACATGGGGCATCTATTTGAATCAATTCACATGAGTAATTTAGTATGATATAATTAGGGGGAAGTTATAGTGCTGCAGGAGGTGTTGTAACATTTATTGACTAAGTTTTTAGCCAGTATCATTCTGGAGGGCTATTTACAAATACTAAAGCTCATGGTCAGCAAATCCTGATAAAGAAAGAATGTTTACCACTCAATTTGTAAGGATTTACTTGTTTATATGGGTATGTCCCCTTCTTAATCTTAAATTACTTCATCACTTTTTCATTAAAATTTAAAGGTTAGGGACCCATATTTTCAGTAATAGCCTTATTTTTCTTACTGCTGGGAAGAAAGAAGGATATCCCTCTCTTGCTATCCTAATAAAATATAACTCTATCCATTTGACATGACTAGTCAATGGGGAGGAGGGGGTTATGTATAGTATATGAACATTAGATGAATCTAAAAATAATAAACCAGTTTTATAAAAATTCTGTTCATGAAAATACCCTGTTGTTCATAATCTTGCTTCCCTTACACTAATGGAAGGGGTCACTGAAGGAAAGTGATAATTAAATGTTAAGTCGTTAAATAATAAAGTTGTTTAGCACCTGACACTCAACTCTTGGCCTAGCACCATGGTAACCAATGATCACCAAATAAGCTGTATTATTATAACTTGAGGCCCCAGATTGTGTTCCAAATTCCAATACCAAAATATACACTAAAAAATTACTCAACAGGGTATTTTCACAAAAAAAAAAAAAAAAAAAAAAACTAATACTGTGACTATTAAACTTATACAAATGAAAATTCTCATTAAACCCCATCCCCCACTGCTTCTACAGCACCTAAAACCTATCAATTTTCATAGAAAAACCATGTTTCTCTAGGATAATGCTTAGCAAACACTGACTTGGTAGGTCGATAAGCTGCTGCCAAGACTACCTCTATAATAGGATTTCCACAATAAGAAATGTAGCTGCATCTCTATGATGAAATTTTCCTTCCAAGCATGTCATCTCACTTGGATTGAATTAGCTGAGCTTCTGCAATTAAACTTCCAACAAGAAATGATATACTATTTTTTGAAAGGGGACGATTTGACATCCTAACCCCAAAGAAACTAGAAACCTCCCCCTTACATATTTAGTCTTGTTCAAATATCACTTACTTGTGATATCTCCCAACTGCAAATGATTTATGTCTCTTGACATTCTGTTTTGTGATGCCCATGCAATTTGTCCAGAAAATAAGATTTTTTCACGTTCTTTCTACTCCCTTTATACTTAATATAAGACCTTTGATTACTACCATATATAGACCTGATACAGACCTCCCACCAAATGAAGAGTTTCTTTTCCTTCAAAGTGATTTTTTGCTAGATATGATTTTTTTCATAATGGTAAAAAAATAAGCCCTATAAACCAAGGGAAAAAAAGAAAAAATGAAACAAAAATTGAAAAAAATTGTGTTGTTTCATTGTTCTATAATGTCTTCCTAAGTTATATAACATATTGCAATGCTATAGCTTTAAAATTAAGGGAGAAGATAGACTTTGAAGGCCAAAGTATAGTTTTGAGATATGACTGTTCAGAAGTATTTCTATGGTTTTTACTAAGACAATATTGATAAACCATGATTATCATGAATTTTATATTCCTTTTTGGTAATTCACTAAAAATATGTTACTTATCATAATTTAATCATAAAAGAAGATCCCTTTGCCCAATGAAAACCCTTAAATATTACATTCTAGATTCTAATAAATCCTTCTAATAACTGGATTTTTTTCAGTATCCAAAGATCTAAACATATTCGCAATAACACCCGTAGTGAGACTTATCTAAAGTGGTTGATCATGGGGGCCTACTTCAGCAAGCAGCGGGATACTAAAATCCAAGCTACCAGATTGATCTTTTATATTGGAATCTGATGGTTGTACGTAAAGAACAAAATTGATAACAGAAATTTGAAGGTTTCAAACTGGAAGGACCTGAAGTAACTTTTAAAAGAGTGCCAGGCTCATATATAGGCGATCAAATCAGTCAGCGCTGAGCACTATCAGAAACGTTACTGACTTGTGCACTTAAACCACTAGGCAAAACTTGAGGAGCTAACCAATGGTTTGAAGCCGAGTAGGTTAGGCTAAGATCACTGCCTTTGACTCAGGACTCGCTGGTCTTCTTAGATTTACCAAATGAAGCAAAAGAGTTCATCAGGTTCTTTACCATCAAACCCTGAAAGCTTATAACAACTGAAAAGGCATTATCATCATCCCAACTATAATTACCATATTCTTCTCAGGATTTTCCAGAGCTCACAGCAATTTCCTTTTACACTTGGAACTCATAACATGCTACCACCTGAACATATGTCTCCATACGAGGAATGTTATAAGTAGTACATTCTACACTACCATTATTTGTCACAATATTGCCCCTGTCATGAGACAAATTGAGTGAGGATCATACTGGCACAGAAATAACTACCTACAGCAACTCTCAAAGGAATTGCTAACAATTCCACAAGACCGCGTACCTTACAATAACCAATAACCTATGATACACTACAATTGAGAGGGAGAAAATAACAAAATCACCCCACGCGAAGCAACAAGAGGACTGAAAAGATAAACAGCTGCAGAATACTCATGCCGAGGTTATTGCTATTAACTGTCAGATTATCTAAATACTGAACTAGAAACCTAAGCTGATTAAAATATAAGAAAATAAAAAATCTTTAGTTTTAAAGTAACCATCAATAGAAAATTACACTTCAGGAGAAGCATTATGAACATCATGAAAGTTTTATAAAAACAATTCTTGTTACACATCTATTAAAGACATGATAATTGCAATGCTGACCAATATTTAATGCAAAAAGAAATACTAACAACTTAAATTTAGGCATGTCACCACTGTACTCGTCTATTATATATGTTTAATACAATACCCAATTTTCTATATGGTACAGGTAATTAGGACAATACTATACATTGTCATACTTGCAAATTATCATTGAATTCCTACTAATAAAAGCACCCATGGTAATAAAACATTAAAAAGATACTTACATTCTTTCAATTAGACCCTTTTCATCAAGTGCATTCGGCAAGTCCCTCTTGTTACCTAAAACTAAAACTGGAATACCAGCTAGCTGTGGTTTATCTAACAAGTTATGAAGCTCATTCCGTGATGCCTCTATCTTTTCTGGATCAGCTGCATCAACCATATATCTGCAAAAAGAATTTCTTCAGTCATTCCAAAGACAACAGGATACATCAAATTCATCCTTATTGTTAATAGCTATCTTATCTTTTTGTAAGTAACAACCCTATAAAATTACTGTAGTTACTTAACCTTGCTGAAAAGATATGAATAACCAATCTTTCAAATTAACTGATCTAACTGAATAAAGATGTTCCTTCAAATAAATGGTTTACATTTTGGTGGAAGAATAATGTGAATGGAAAAATTAATAAGTTCAATCTTATGCTCTTTCTAAACCAACAATTATATATAGACCTCTTTACCTAAATAGCTAAAATTATATTAATTACAGGGTATATTCTGAATTATTAAAATTTCCAAAAGGATAAACTAGTAAAAAAGGTTAAAATACACTATAGGAACCAAATATACTTTCAAGTTACCGTATAAAAAAAAAATGAAAAATAATTTTCTTTAAAAAGGAATTTGTATTTTACCTTGCCATACAAACCTGACTCTTTTAAAATAGAGAACACATCTTCAGCAAAGCTGGAACGGACATTGAATTTGTTAAAGTAGTTAATGATAGATAGATGGATTAGTAATCACCCCCATACCTGTTGGAAGTTCTTCACTTTTGATCTTTGGCCCACATGGTTGAGGTGGGAAGTTTAACTTTAAATGAATCTGGTTTGCATAGCTAGGAAACATCACAAATTTTTAGTAATTTGTATTTTTCCTAACATACTTACCGAGAACTACTTTCTTAAGAGGTACCTGGAATCTCCTCTCAACCGACCAGAGTTTTGTGTAGTTTACCCTACTTCCGTTTTACTGTGAGGACTACCCCAGGTGGAGGGATACGTGCCCTGAGGCTAGTCCCAAGCCAGGTCGCGCGGTAGCTTGGGTCTCGACCCTCAGTAAGTTCTTGGAAGTTAAAAATTAACTAAGGGTCAGAAGGGCACTCGGGGAAGGAAGGGAGGGCCATTACCCGAAAGTAGTTCTCGGTAAGTATGTTAGGAAAAATACAAATTACTAAAAATTTGTGATTTGTTCCAACACAGAGACTTACCTCGAACTACTTTCTTAGGAGACTTACACTTTAGGAGGTGGGAGTGTCTACCTGACCTAGACCCAACTAAGCAGAACGGCTGTGAACCTAGATAGGAGACTAGGTTCCAAAGGTTGACAGAAAACAAACCGTAAGAAAACTAAACAAAGAGCTCACACTAGTGTCTAAGTACTCACCCTTCAAAAATTTCTTGCTGTTGTGTCCAGTGATGAAACTGTGAATCCATGTCTTGTTCAGTCTCTACTTGGTCAAATCTCCGGGGAAAGGAGAGAAAAGAGAAGACAAGGGGAAAAGGGAAAACGAACCAGTGTCTTTTTGGTCTTGATAACCGCGATTATACCTGGGGCTTTGGCCGTTAAATCGCTTGTAGCGCGGAGATGACTGTCCCTATAAAGAACCCGTCTAGAGACTTCCTCGAACATTCCTTGAGGTAGTGGGCTGTGAAAATAGATTGGTTCGACCAGGTGCCTGCCCTGAGGATCTGCGCTACTGCCATGTTCCTCTCAAAGGCAAGAGAGGTACTTATACCTCTAATGTCATGTGGTCTGGGCTTACCTGGAAGGGGAAGACCGGCACTACTATAGGCCTTGATGGTCACCTGTCGAAGCCAAAAGGAGAGGGTATTCTTAGAGATCGGCTTTCTCACTGTGCCCGTGGAGACGAAGAGGTTCTTGATACCAGGTCGGAAACTAGCAGTCCTCTCCAGATATTTCCTTAAGGCCCTGACTGGACACAACTTCAAATCTTCTGGATTGCTGGGACAGTGAACCCTTCGAATCTCGGATCCCAGACAGCTGGATTTTGTGTCTTAGCTACAAACGTAGCAACGAACTTAAAGGAGACCTCTCGCCAACCTCTTGTGTGCGAGACTTCGTAGGACAAACCATGGATCTCGCCCACCCTCTTAGCTGAAGCCAAGGCCAACAGGAAGACGTCTTGAGCGTGAGATTTCTATCTACAATGTCCTTCAAAGGTTCAAAAGGTGGCTCGCTCAGCATTTTCAGAACTCTAGCTACATCCCATTGTGGCACCCTGGAGGCATGAGGAGGACAGGTTTGCTCAAAGCTCCTGATAAGCATAGATATGTGCCTAGAGGAACCCAGATCAATGCCTTTCAAGAGGAAAACTTGGCCTAACGCTGCACGGACTCCCTTGATGGCTGGAATTGACATGCCCACCACGTCCCTGAGATGCAAGAGGAAATCCGCAATGTCCGGAATCGAGGGTCCTAAGGGCTTGATGTTTCTGGAAGTGCACCATTTCGTGAAAGTGGCCCATTTTGCCTGGTACACCGCTGCCGATGAGTGCCTCAGATAACGAGACATTCTTTCAGCTGTTCCTGCCGAATAACCTTCTTTCCTCAGGAGCCGCTGGATAACCTCCACGCGTGAAGGCGCAGAGATCGTGGATTGTCGTGGAACCTTCGGAAGTGTGGTTGCCTTAGGAGATCTGGTCTGTCTGGCAGAGACCACGGGGGAAGGCACGCTAGCTCTTTTAGATCCGCGAACCATTCCCTCTCCGGCCACCAAGGCGCTACCAAAGTCATCCTTAGATTGAGAGCCGTTTTTACTCTGTTGAGCACTTGCCTGATCAGTGTGAAGGGAGGGAAGGCATATACGTCGAGATTGTCCCACCTGTGTTGAAAGGCGTCTTCCAATGCCGCCTTTGGGTCTGGGACAGGAGAGCAGAATACGGGGAGTTGTGCGTTCAGTCTGGTCGTGAAGAGGTCCATCACCGGTGAACCCCACTTTTGGATGACGAGACTTGCTACCTCTGGATGAAGGGACCATTCGGTCCCTACCACCTGGTCCATTTTGCTGAGTCCGTCGGCTAGGACATTCCTCTTTCCCGGAATGAACCTTGCTGTTATTACGACTTGTTACGACTCGGCCCACTCCAGAATCTCCGTGAGATCGCACAACTCCTTCAATTTTAGACCGCCTTGCTTCTTTATGTAGGCTACTACTGTGGCGTTGTCGCACATTAACGCCACTGCGTTTCCCCTTAGAAGGCCGACGAACTGAAGGCACGCTTTTTGAACGGCCTTCATCTCCAGGACGTTGATATGCTGCGTCTTTTCCACCTCCATCCAAGAGCCCCTTGCTGACTCCCCGCGAAGGTGAGCTCCCCATCCTTCCTTGGAGGCGTCCGTGAAGAGGAGCATCTCCGGGGGCTCCCCTGCGAAGGGAATCCCCTTGAGGGTGTTTGCTCGGTCTCTCCACCACTCCAAGGATTGCCTCGTCCCTGGAAGAACAGGAATTATTTCGTAGGACGACCCTACCTGGTTCCAGAGCCCCTTCAGGTTCCATTGGATGGCCCTGAGTTTCATCCTCCCTTGGGGAACCAGCTTCTCCAAGGAAACTAAATGGCCTATCTATCTCTGCCAATCCTTCGCTCTCCTGGGCTGACCTGATAGGAAGGGACGGAGGATCTGGTCCAGGTTGTTCAGCCTTTCCTCTGATGGGAAGACTCTCACTAGTCGGGAGTCTGGAACCATCCCCAAGTACGTCCTCCTGGTGAGGGAGATAGGTGTGACTTCTCCAGGTTGATGGTGATACCCAGAACCTTGCAGAATTGCAGTAGCTTCGCACCTTGTTCCTACAAAACTGCCTCTGAGGAAGAAAGGAGTAACCAGTCGTCCAGGTAGCGAATCAGACGAATTCCCCGTTCGTGAGCCCATATGGAGACAGTCATGAAGATTCTTGTGAAGATTTGAGGTGCTGTCGACAGGCCGAAGCAAAGAGTCTTGAATTGCAAGATCTGGGTTTCCCAATTCACCCAAAGGTACTTTCTGCTGGAGGGGTGAATGGGGATCTGGAAATAGGCGTCCTTGAGATCTATGGTAATCATGAAGTCTCCTTCCCTCAAGGACTCCAGGACCAACTTCTTGAAGCTGGTCTTGCACACAAACTTGTTGAGGGCTGACTGATCTATGACTGGTCTCCAACCTCCCGTCGCTTTCTCCACCAGGAAGAGACGGCTGTAGAAACCTGGACCCGGTTGTAGCACCGTTTCCATCGCCCCTTTCGTTAACATAGTGGAGACTACTACTTGTAAGACCTCCCTCTTCAAGGGGTCCCTGAGGTGGAGGATCTGCCAGGAACGGGAGCCTGTACCCCTCTTTTAACACTGTTACCGTCAAGGGTTCCGCTCCGTGATTCTTCCATGCTTGCCAAAATCGTTTGAGGCATCCCCCTACCTGAGGCTTGGGCAGGAGTGGTGAGCCTCTCACCCTACCTCCTTCTAGAGGAGTGACCTGACTGGCCTCTCCTGGAAGCTGAGTGGGCTGTTCTATAGGAGGCTGGGCCTGTGGAATCGCCCCTGAGGGAGGGCTGCGAAGGCTGAGACCACAGGGAAGCCGGGGCCTCTCTCCTCACCTGGTTAGTGGGGGCTCGAGACGTCGACGGTCCATCCGGAGAAGGCCTTCTGTAAGTGGGCCTCCTCATGGTATGAGGTCTGGGAGTGTTCACTTCCTTCCGTTTCATCAGTTTCTCCCCCACTTCCTCTGTCTGCTTCAGGGGAAAGAGTCCGTCATCCCACACAGAAAGGTTCCTCAAGGTCCTCGCCTCCCTGTCCGGCATACGCCTGGACAATTTATTTAAGACTGTGTCCCTTCGTCGCAGAACCCAGTTGGTGGATAACGCTAGGGACTGAAAAGTTAGGAACTTCAAGGCCCGCCCTCCGGAGCTGATAAGTTCCTTTAACAGTGCTTGGTTGGACGGCACTGCAGAGTCGGTGGAAGCCTCGATGCCTACTAGTGTCGAGGCCCACCAGTCTAACCATGAGGCAACGTTGACGAGATCTTTGGACATCTCGTCTATCATCGTCGCCTCCGATGGAGAAAAACAGATAGGAGCTGAGGAAGCCCTGTCTTCCGAAGTTCCCTGACCTAAAACTTCCAAGGAGTCTTCCAATTTGCTGGCTCCTTGTGGCTGTCCTTCCATCCAATAGTATTTACTTTGGGACTTCAACCCCTGGAGTAACTTAGAGGACCCCTGAACCTTGGAACCTTCAGCATTTCGTGCCACAACCTTGTCTATGTAAGCACGGCCAAGCCTCACATCTCTGGCTACAGGTAGGGCTAAGGAGGGCTTCTGTTGGACGGGCTCCTCCATTAGTCTATTAAGGCTAGACCGCCAGGCATCCTCGTCCGTAGGAAGTTGTTCCTCGATCCTGTGGTGATGGCGAATCAGACCAATAACCCTCCTATAAGCGGAGTCCTCCGCTGGCGCGACTTCAGTGTCGCCGTCCGCGCCCTCCGTCCGAGGTTGAGGAACCGTACTGACGGGGGCGTCCGCGCCCTCCGTCCGAGGTTGAGGAACCGTACTGACGGGGGCCTCCGCACCAGGTTGTGGTCCGAGGATGGGCATTGAGGAGGGCGCGGGAACCTCCGTCCTCCGTTTTCCTTTCTTCAAAGGGGGCGAGGCTTCCGTGGATTTGCCCGACAGAGGAAGCCGTCCATCTATATCGCTCGGCTGAGCCAACTAGACGAGTCTGCCCATCCGAAAAGGCAACTCCCTCCGCTGGGCAGGTAGAGAAGCCTGTTTCGCGGCCTTACGCCTGTCCGAAGAGCTCCTTGGGTCTTTGTGAGGGTCAACTCTATGGCTGGTGGAGGCCCTTCTAGGAGGACTCTCTCCGGGAAGCCAACCCGCAGTGCTCGGGAGAGTAGTAAAGTCCGCGAGCTCATGCGGGGGACGAGGACCCATTGCTCCTTCGGTGAATTACTCCTGGTTTTCTTCTTCGGGGACCTTGACCGCTTCCTCCCATGCCGTGACCTCGAGGGGAGCGCCGTCTCCTGGATTTGTCCCTCCTTCGACGGTGTCTTCTCCACGCTTCCTCCTCTGACGACAATGATGAGCATACCTCCGAGGACTCTGACGACTCCTCGTAACAGTTCCGAGAGACGGGCGCGTCCGCTTTCACCATTTTCTGGGTACCAGATGTCGAAGGCTGAAGGAAGACGTCGGGAACCGCTGATAGAGGGGCTGGGAGAGAGATCGGACGATCAATATTCTAAAACCAGGACCCAAGGCCGTCCTCTCCCCTCAAAGGTGACCTACTGTACAGGGAGTTCTCAGGGGGCCCCCTTCCGAAGGGATCTTCTAACGGCGAATCTTCTTTTCCTGGGGCTCCTTCAGCTGCGGAGGCACCTGAAACATAAATCCACGAAGCTGGTGAAGATACAGGGACATCTTTATTCCACATAGGGTCGTCCGAAGAGACGTGCCCCCCATGCACAAGGGCATCGTCTTGCGGACCCCCACAAATTAAACTTTCAGGCCTCCCACAGGATCAGCTACCCCAGAATCCCGAAGACACGACTCCTGGGGAAGAACCATTGGTTTCTTCCCCGCAACGGACTTCCCTCGTCCCCTACTCTGGGTAGGGGATGAAGAAGGGACCCTGTCAGACTTCTCTCCTGTAGACGTCGCGGTCGAAGAAATGCTGGACTTCCTGGGCGAGCGTTTAGAAGACGACTTCTTCGTTCCAAACCTCACCCACTGCACTTCGGTCCACGACACACACTCCAGACACGTGTCCGAAGGAGAGCTAACTCTACCCCTGCACGAAGAGCAAAGGGAGTGCGGGTCCACCTCAGGCTTAGACAAGAAGGCGCCACACGATTTTCCAGCCTTAGGCCCAGGACAACGGCGATGATGCTCCATACTGCACTAACACAATACTGCAAGACACAGGAATGCAGCGGGAAAGAATAATAAGGGCAAGAGAACACTTTAAAAACACAAGGGAAAGCACAACGGAAAACAAGCGGACACGCGAGAGCACAAGGGAAAGTATAGCGGGCCACGCGGGAACCACGTGGGACACACGAGTCGGGGACACAAAGGGTCGCACTGAGACAAGGAGAGGGTCGAGATGATATCACGACACGACCAGAGAACTTACTGAGGGTCGAGACCCAAGCAAACACGCGACCTAGCCCGGGACTAGCCTCAGGGCACGTATCCTTCCGCCTGGGGTAGTCCTCACAGTAAAACGAAAGTAGGGTAAACTACACAAAACTCTGGTCGGTTGAGAGGAGATTCCAGGTACCTCCTAACAAAGTAGTTCGAGGTAAGTCTCTGTGTTGGAACAAATGCAAATTACTTATAAAATTTGATATGTGCTCCTACACATATACATACCTTTCATCCTTTAAAACTGTCTTACTGTTTGGTGGTTTGAAAGGTACCCTAGAACAGAAATGGTTGTTTCTCTTCCCAGGATGTGTCAATGTGCTAGGCACCATATGGGAACAAAGGTGATGACTCCAACCACTTCTTTATCTGTCTGTCTATCAAATAATACAATAGGCTGATAGAACATAATCTATCTATAAAGATTGGCACGTGTTCAAAGGACTAATCCATTCCTCAAAAAGGTGATAGCAGTCTGGAATACTATACAGTACATGGTGTAAGATCATCAACAGGTTGACATCTAATCCACATACTTCACCTCGTCTAGGGAGTATGGGGGAGATACCTCTATAGATTCTAAAGAATGAGGCTCAGAAGTGTAGCTGACTAGCATCAAGTCAGATCCACCAAGTAATGCTTCAACCGCTTTGTCCCAAAGAGAGGGGGCAGAAAAATGAAAAAAGTCAGTAATCTACCTTTCATTCCCAACTTACATCTATGAATTACCATAAACAAGATGCATCTTATCCCATGTGGGACCTAACCTTACTACACCATTACTTGAGCAGCCACCACAGGATCAAGCAGAAGGGTGTCGAGGGACTTGCGGGTATAATACCACATGTAGAAACCAGTGAAGGTAGTCTGGCATTACGAGATTACCCAGCCTTCATCATCTGGCCGATTGAAAGATTCCTCTTAAAAGGTCAGGGTGGGGTCTATACCCCTAACATTGTGAGCTCTGGTCCTAGTTTGTACCTTGACCTTCTAAGAGCTCAAGGCTTACGTTCTACGGATAACCTCACAAAGCCAGAAAGATCGTGTTCATTGACACCTTTTTCTTGATCCTGCCCGTGCTAAGGAAGAGTTACTGACACTCGGGCCCGAGATGTCGGATCCTTTTCCATTAGCGCCACAGCCCTCACACCACACAAAAGCATTACCTCTTGATCACCACTCGACTCTTCCCTTAGAAAGGAGATGGAGAAGGTCTCGAACCTGGGACTGTGTACCAAAGTACCTGGTTTTTAGGTCATGAACCCTGGCACAAAACTAAAGGAAAGCTCCTTCCACCACTCGGCATGGGTAACTAAGTATGAAACAGTGCAACTGGCCTACTCCCTTCATTAATGCTAAGGCTAACAAAGACTATCTTGAGAGTTATATCCCAGTCTGATGACCTTGTCAATGGCTTGAAATGAGTTTGTGTTAAGCACCTTGAGAACAAGGGTCATGTTCTACTCCAGGGGATTTAGGTCCTGGCAGTGGGCAAGACTGCTTCAAGCTCCTCATGCGCATTAAAAACTCTCACAAGCAGAAGTCCATACCCTTCAATCAAAAGACCATGCTCAAGGCTGAGCAGTAGCCTTTGACAGCTGCAACAGAAAGGCACTTCTCTTGGTAAAAGAAAAGGAAATTTGCAACCTGCACTCTTGATGCTCCTACATGAAAAGCCTATCAATCTATATACCAAGGCACTTCCCCAAGTTTTGGGGGGTAGCCGACATCAAACAAATGAAAAAAAGGAACCTTTCCTCTCTACGTCCCTCCCAGCCTGATGAGGAACTCAACTGAGTTCGGCTGGTACTACTATTGATACAAATCTTGAGCTCTGTATATAGATTGGCCTGCCATCACCTGTCCCCCTCTAAGTTCTGCCTGCAATCAAAAGCAACGAGACAAAACCGTTGTGCGTGTCACCTCGCTAAGTCTTGTGGATAGTCTTCCAGTTTTGCCTAAAGTATATCCCTAACAAAGAGCTCAAGGTATCATTAGGAAAAATATAAATTACTTTCAAATTTGCCATTTACAGTATTATACTGTACAGTATATAAAACCTTAAAACATGACAATAGATTTCGTTAGCTCAGACAGACAAATTTAAGCAGAAATTATTGCATTCTAAAAAATCATGACTTGTATTGTTAGAAATTAACAAGTATTTTTTTTACTTATTATGAATACATCGTATGTTGTGCGATAACTTTTGTGTTATGTGACGTCTTACCTTGTAATGAAGCTCTGTTAATACGTAAAATTACTGGAGAAAAGTCTTACGAACTAAAATACCATGATATAAAGCATGTGAAAAAAACGTAGCACAGTACAGTTAGTTACCTGGCGTGTTAGTCAAAAGCAGGCAGGCAATGGTCAGCGAGTTGGTAGGCTATGAGTTAGTCCCATCCTAGGGCAGGAAGCATTCTTAGATTCTCATCTTCGTGCCTGTCTGTTACCTTAACATACTCCGTGTATAAGGAGGGCCAACTGAAATCCCACACCACTGGGTAACACCAAACCATACCTTTAGTCACTGGTGTCAACATCAAGAACACAGGGACAAGGTAGAAAGATCTAAGGGGGCTCAAGCATTCCTTAGGTCACACTTATCAGCAGTTCGTACCGCAACAGGAAAAGAGATTCCATCTTCCAATGGTGTGCTGTAATCACTGGGGGAGCCTCACACACCACCAGAACCTGTAAAGGACACAGACATAGACCCAATATCTCCTTGCTCCTGACACATTCACAACAGGGACCGAGCCAGGGGTGTACGCCCAGAAGCAGCGCCTTCCTTGGCGTCTTCTTGGGTATTGCCAAGACAGACACTGAAGAAGGCTTAGCTTTTCCTACCCTTTAAGATGTACACTTGCCACTGAACAGGAGGCCACGGCCTAAATTAACACTTGGAGATCACTGCGAGCAACCATGCCCCTTACACGACGCACAAAAAAAAGTGTCTACAGCCAGTTTAGACAAACCAGTTACAACATAAGTCTTTTCCCTAGCAAGTACGAATCTCCTTCACGTCCATAACAAATGGCAAACATTCACTTTCAGCTAAAAAAAGAAGCAGATAAAAACTTTTGGTTAGAACGCAAAAGTAGGCTAAAGACAAAAGTGCTCGCCATCTGTCGTTAACTACCTTATTAACAAATTCAACGGCTGATCCAGCTCTGCTGAAAACACTTCGTCTAATTAGTTAAAAGAAAAGTTTTGTATATGTGTAGGAACAAATGTTATTAAAACATCACAGAGTAATAATAAAGGTAAAGATATAAACTGACTTCCCTAAACCACCTTTCATCTATTCTATCTTCTCAACCTAATGAAGAAAAGCAGTACACCTGGCAACTGTTCTAAAGCAGACCAATTCTATTAGAAATTGATGGGCTTTACATAACCAGAAATTGATGGGCTTTACATAACCAGAAACTGATGAGCAATTATTTTTATGCAAATACTACTGTAGTCTACACTAAAATTTCAAATACAGTAAGTTCAATGTGGTGATTGTGACATCAATTGCCTTTCAAGGATGTAGCACTTATGCAATTAATTATCCTCAAGATAAACCATTTTTCTTTGTCAAACCATATTAGGAAATTTTTTTCCTTCAAAATATGAACAGGATCATGTATCACAGTACTGTAATATCATAACTTGAAGCTTTTTTATGACCTATACAAAAACAAAATGAGGATCACCTTCTAAGGAATATGACTTTCTTTACAATAATACATAGGCATTGAGTCAACCTATTTCAAAATTACATGCATTATATCAGCAAGCATCTAATTCCTTCCC
Organism: Palaemon carinicauda; assembly: GCF_036898095.1. Taxonomy (NCBI): domain Eukaryota; kingdom Metazoa; phylum Arthropoda; class Malacostraca; order Decapoda; family Palaemonidae; genus Palaemon; species Palaemon carinicauda. The sequence goes on from NC_090743.1 coordinate 12,847,497, forward strand.
AACTACCTACAAAACCATCTAACAGGATTCAACATAACTAAATTGAAAACTTTGAGAAAAAGGACATAAACCTGTCAAGCAAATCTAAACAGAAGGGCACGACCATAAAGGATCAAATATACTGTACAAAAACATATTAATGCATGTAAATAATAAGCCATTAAATATTCTTGTACAACAGTTTTCTAGTGTGGGGCATTACAAGCTAGCTAGATTTCTTCCATGTGCACATTCAATTTCATATTCAACAGTAGTGCAAAGTATGTGAACCACCAGTGTGTAAAATATTTTTTTTACTTTATAACTCAGTAAATCGTGAAACCAGCATCAACAATAAATATACCTGTAGGGAATAGTACAATTGTACATCTGGAGATGCCAATATCGTACTAACAATAAATAAAACCAAGTACATGTAATAAAGAGGACAGTACACTAGATACTGCTATGGTCAGACTAATGAGAGGGTCTACCAGACTAAGATACCTTAAGCCAAACTTATACAAAATAGTGTTAACCCAGCCTGTTACCAAGAAAAAAAAAAAAAAAGTATAAAGATAATCTAAAATACTGTTAACCAGCCTGTTATAAAAAAAAAAGAAGTCTAAAACTGATGTGCAAATATAGAAAAATCAACAACAGATAAGATAACAAAATGTGGTTGGGAACAAAGTTAGAAAAAAAGAAAAACATTCTTTGAATACCTACATAATATATTTACCCACGGAAACCACCTTTCTCAAAAAAATGGAAACTTACACTATGGCATTTACACCTCTGCAGTATCGCTCCCACATAGATCTAAATCTCGGTTGTCCTCCGATATCCCAAACTTTTATGGTAACATTGCCCTTTGTAATTTTCCTCATGTTGAAACCAACTGTTGGTATCATATCTTCACTGAACTGCCCAGACTGGAAAAGACACATTTTAATTAATTTAGGCTAATTATGTTAAACACAAAAACATGACCAGATTTTTGCCATAAGACAGAGCATAATTAATATTGAAATATTTAAACCTTGAACTATTTTTAAGTTTGTGTAAAGGAAAAACTCTCTCTCACAAGCAAAAACCCTTAAATTCCTCTACTGCCAATAACTTTCTGAAATATGAATTGACTAACCCTACAAAAAACATAAAACTACAATACTAGGCATAAAACTAATGACACTGATACATATTGTATACATGGTTAATACCTTATGAGCCTTTCACAAAATCATTTTATAGACCTCTTTTTCTAATTACAGTATATTTTGTAATTTTATTGACACACGGGAACTCTATTGTAAGTGATCCCCAAGACAAGTAAATATTTTTGAGGGGATAGTTTCATAAAACTAGAAAGAAAACATTGTTAGGACCTCTTTCCTATTTTGTTCCATACTGAAGGATAAGTCATAGCTTTGCCGAGGATATTTCCCACTTGAGTGGGTCCATTTAAGAGACCTGAGGACTCATGACATGGTTCGTGTGGCTCAACAGGGTCTGTTAAAAAGACCTGAGTATTCGCACCATGCTCCATATGGCTCAAGGTATCTAGGACAAGACTGTGCACCAGTCCTCCCCCCTCCTCTAGAGTCCTGTCTATTCTCATTAAGTGTCCAAATCCGATTCCAAGTTTAAAACTGGATCATAGACTAAGTGGTAACTTTATCATGAAAATCAAGGAACTCCGACTATGAAAGAGAGAAACGTCAAATCTGGGTACCATTCGATATGTGGCTGCTTGGTAGCAATCAAGGTCCCTCCGATTCTAAAGTTTTGGGAAATTGGTGAACTGAGAAACGAGATTGCGGAAAAGCGTAAGTGTCTAGGATTCCCTAAGATGTTGGAAGGTGTCGTCGAACTTTTGTGAAAGTCTGGGACTGGTAGAATCCAGGAAGTTTCCTATTCTTCTTCATTATGAGCAGGTCAAGTGAGAGAGAGAACTGAAGCCTTTCAGCCACAAACGATTGAGCGTGTATGACTTGAAGAGTGCTCTTGCTAAAAAGAGCCTTGCACAGGGCTATCACGTCTTCTGCCTGGCCTGGAATATTTCTATTCATATATGTTCCTACACAGATACAAAGCTTCCTCCTTAACTTGATAGGAATATGTTTTTAGCATAGCTGGGACTAAGATTCTGAAATTTATAATGAGATGTCTGTAGTTACTGACAGGAGGCAGGAAAGCACCAGCCCCATCCAGCAAACTGAATATCCACCTTGTTATTACCCATCGGAGAATACAAACATACTGCAGGCTCCATCAACTAGCCATTTTAATATTATGCTTTTCCTTCTATATCATTATTGGCAGTTCAGATTTTGCAAGAGTACTCCCTCTCGAGTGGGAAGGAGTGTCTGCTGCTGCTGCCGATTTGAAGTTGATGGGCACCACCCTTCTTCCCCTCGTCAGCATCATCTTGTGTCTGAGAAGGTACTATGGACGTACGGTAGCTTCTCATAGTAAAGTCTCTTAATGGATTATCTAGAATCTCTTACTTTTGAGTGTCACCATTGTTGGCCAGAAATTGAACACTAGAGGAACTCTCTTGCTTCACATACATTGCAACAACAAACAACAGCCAGCATTCATTTTATTAAAAAGAAAAGAAAATAAAAGGTTTGATTTAAGGCACGTCTGTACTCAGTTGCAGCCAAAAACAACATGAAGCTCTTCCGACAAGTGGAGGGGCCGGGCTTCTCATCCCCTCTTGTTAACTACCCCATTAACAGCCATTTCAACTCATGCTGAAAACATCTACCTATTTAAAGGACAAAAGATTTGTATATGCATAGGAACAAACAGTTGTGAGTTTATAAAAATAATTCAAATGACAAATAGCCTACAGTACTGTATAAAAATGACAAATTCGGAGATAATTTGTATCTTTCCTAACGATACAAACCTTTAGCTATTTATCAGAGATATTACTTTCGGGGATACTGAAAGGATGAGCCATTAAAATTTAGCAGGGGTTAACTACCCATACCGCTAATTAGTGGTGAGGGGGGGGGAGGGTAGCTAGCTACCCGTCCCACTCTCACGCCTGTAATTATGCTCACTTTGCTCGGAGGTAGGACTTCAAGGGGGATAGAGTCGGCGAGCAAGTTTGTATAAATAGCTAAAGGTTTGTATCGTTAGGAAAAATACAAATTTTCTCCGAATTCATCATTTGTTCCGTCAATGGAATACAGTACAAACCTACGCTGTTTATTAGGGGTGACTCCCCCATTAGGAGAGTGGACATCCCTGCCAATCTGGCTTCTTGGCTTTACCCGGGGCTCCTTGAGTAGGTTGGTACCAAATATAAGGAGTCCCTACACCACGCTATACCTTGCTACGTAAAGTCTGCGGCCTACGCAAGCTGTGTCTCAAGATAAGCAGTGTGACTGTCAAGGTAAAAGTTATTCAAAGTCTTTATAGGAAAAACTGTTATAACCGAGACTTTCCCAATACTGTACCACCTTCATAGGGTATGGGGACGCAACAGTAATGACCCAATAATTGGTACACAAGGGTGCATGGTTTACTTGCAGTGGTTTGAGGTCAGCTTGTGCAGAGAACCCTGGCTGCTGCTTTCCTCGAGAGGGAAGGATGAAGAAAAGAATAAGAGTCAATCATACCTTTTCATTCACGAAGACTAAATCTGGGTAACAGTGCCCTTAACCTTCTACTACTTGTCCAATAAGGAACTTGAGGTATTAGACCAGCTGTTGTGGAGCCACCACAGGACCAATAGAAAACGTATCTAGCCTCCTGTGGGACACGTCTTGGAGTGGTTTAGTGTTTCCACACCCCAGCCTGTACAACATGCATCAGAGAAATTTCTTTTGAAGGCCAGAGAAGTAGCTAAGCCCCTAACATCGTGGGCTCTGGGGCGACGTGACGGAGGATGATCTGGATTCAGGGCATGGTGTATGACCCTGCAAATCCAACCAGAGATGGTATTCTTGGTGATCCTCCTCTTGTTCCTCCCTGTGCTGACGAATAGTGAGGGCACATGGGGACGGGCTGCTGCTGTCTTTTTTAGGTAAAGCCTCAAACTCCTCCCTGGGCAGAGTAAGAGATGGTCTGGGTTGTCTGTTATAGAGCAGAGCCTCGTAATCTGGAAGGAGTCGAATCGGGGATCTGGCACCCCCCGGGTTCAGAGTCTTGGCAACAAACTCAGGGACGAAGCTGAACGATACCTCACCCCCATCCCCTTGAATACACGACGTCGTATGAGACCATGAAGTTTGCGACTCGTTTGGCTGAAGCTAAAGCGAGCAGGAACACAGTCTTCCAAGTCAGGTGGCGATCTGTTGCCTGGCATATTGGTTCATAGTGATGCCTCTTTAGAGACCAAAGAACTCGAACCACGTTCCATGGGGGAGGTCTCACTTCAGACTGAGGATAGGTAAGTTAGTAACTCCGTATGAGTAAGGAAAGATCTAGCGACGAGGAAATGTCTATTCCATTCAGTTTCAGAGTGAGACTTAAGGCTGAGCGATAGCTTTTTACCACCGAGACAAAGTCTCATTTCTTCACGCAAATACACGAAGAACTACGCTATTGCTGGAATCGTGGCATCAAGTGGAGAAATACCCCTTCCACCACACCACCCAAAGAAGACATTCCACTTTGCCGGGTAGACTGCTGCTGCTGATTTCCGCAGGTATCCAGACATCCTGTTCGCAACTTAATGCAAAAATCCTCTCTCAGTGAGGAGATGCTAGATAGTCTTCCGGTGAAAAGTCGTAACAAAGCTACGGTTTTGTGGTAGATGTTGATATGTGGTTGTCTGAGCAGATCATGTCGTGGAGGGAGTTATCTTGGAGGCTCAGTTAGGAGTTGCAGAAGGTCCGGGAACCATTCCACATGATCCTACAGCGGAGCTATGAGGGTCATTGAGAGGTTGATTGATGTTCTGGTCTTGTCGAGTACCCTCCTCATCAGACAGAACGGGGGAAAGGCGTACATGTCAATGTTGTCCCACCGTTGTTGGAATGCATCTTGCCAGAGAGCCTTAGGGTCTGGGACTGGGGAGCAATACAACGGGAGCCTGAAGTTCAGAGCCGTTATGAAGAGATCCAGCGTCAGAGAACCCCACAAAGTCAGGACTTTCTTGGCTACTGGATGATCCAAAGACCATTCGGAACTCACTATCAGAGCTGCTCTGCTCAGGTTGTCAGCGAGCACATTCTTCTTGCCTGGAATGAAGCGTGCTGATAGTGGTATCGAATGAATCTCGGCACATCTCCTTTTTCCTAATATACTTGACAACACTGAAATTACCAAAGAATTCTTCTTCTCTCAAGACGTTAACTACTGCAATGTAGTTGTTCAGTGGCTACTTTCCTCTTGGTAAGGGTAGAAGAGCTGCTCTACTAAGAGAAGGACACTTCAAAATCAAACCATTGTTCTCTAGTCTTGGGTAGTGCCACAGCCTCTATACCATGGTCTTCCACTGTCTTGGGATAGAGATCTCTTGCTTGAGGGTACTCAGGCACACTGTTCTATCTTTTCTCTCCTCTTGTTATTTTGAAATTATAGTTTACAGTATATAAGAAAGATTTACTTATGTTATTAATGTTCTTGAACTTCTCTTGCAGTTTATTTCTTAATTTCCTTTCCTCACTGGGCTTTTTTCCCTGTTGGATCCCTTGGACTTATAGCACCCTGCTTTTCCAACTAGGGTTGTAGCTTAGCTAGTAATAATAATACTGTATCTATGAAATTCAGTACACATAACAAATAATATTGAAACCAAGATATAACATCCCAAACATGAGAGCTCCTATGAAGTTTGATACACAGGAACATATACAGCATTACAGACAATAAGATGATTGTTACTGTTGATAACAAAGAAACATCAAGGCAGACTTAGCTAAATTGGCAAAAGGAATGAAAACCCTGTGACAAATTGCTGGAAGTTGGTACCTTTCTATGACAGACTATTAAGGTGTCTGATATAAACATCAATCAATTAATATTCATTACAACCCCTGTCATGAGAACCACTTGATATTAATTATTACAAGGATTCAATGGCCAAGTTTGTCAATTTGTTTAATAAAAGTTTATTAATATAAATGTCAGATGCTAACAGAGGAAGTGTGAGGTCTAAGGAATTCCATGACATTTGGTCAATCTACAACTTTAGTGTTGTCTGCAGACTGAGGGGTATCAGATCTATATCGCTCAACTGTCGAGTGAATTGCACTGGAGTAATACCAGATATCAGAAAGGATCAATCACCAAGTTAGGTTGACTTAGACTTTGTCCGAAATATGGAAAACAAATAACGGAGAACTACAGTCCTTACCTCATTCAAAGTCTCGTTCGAAACTAACACTTGAAGTTCTCTGACATCCTGACATCAAAAGTAATTGACGAGAAGTTAAATAACCAAACAACAGCTATCATACAATAACCAAAAATCACATTTAGCTTAGTAAGTTTGATTTGATATGACAGATTATACTCAGTTTACAAAAACTAATCTCCACCAATAGGCTGCCCAAGGATGCCTTGAGAGCAACATAACACTAAAACCCTGAGATTTCTGATCACAGGCACATCACCTCATATTGAAACAAAAGCATAAAACATAAATCCTCATATATCAACCATGATGAGAGCTCCTATGAAGTTTGATTTGCACGAACATACAATATCGACAATAAGATCATTGTTATTGTTGGGAACAGAAACCAAAACATCAAGGCAGACTTGACAATAAGAATAAAAATCTTGAAACAACTTACAAGAATTGGGCACCTTTGGAACCTACAAGAATTGGGTACCTTTGGAACCTACAAGAATTGGGTACCTTTGGAACCTACAAGAATTGGGTACCTTTGGAACCTACAAGAATTGGGTACCTTCGTATGCCAGCTAATTAGGGTGTTAGATAAAAACATCAATTAATTAAGATTCATTACAACTCAAATACTGAGACCACCACTTAATATTCCTTACCGCCAATTTTCAATGTAGTTTGTCACTTTGGGGTGCATGTATGATAGCGGCCACCTGCATGTATGATGACGGCTGACTTAGAATACGGCAGTCAAAAGGGGGGTCGCAGGGGAGCGTTAGGCGTCCCCTCTTAGGTAAGGACACGACTTGTAGTTTAGGTTAGTTGTCTATTTTTTATACAAGCAGGAGGAACTGGCCGCTGATATACAAAGGCTCCCTCACTTTAATATAAAGTTTAGTACCAATATGATGTAAGGTGCTAACATAGGAATTGTGAGGGTAAAGGAATTCCATGATTTTTGGTCAGTCTAGAACTTTTAAGTGTTGTTTGCAGACTGTAGAGTATCAGATATGGTAAAGTTTTACTTTATCAAAGATTCTGATTTCGAACAGAAAATATGTTTTCCTGTAGTAAATAACATGATTTTTTCTATAGGAAAAAAGTAGTTTTTTTCCTAGTTACAATGCCCTGTAATACAGTAGAATAATACCTCAGATATGCATAGCTAAACTATTGAAGGAATGGAACTGAAGTAGTATCAGATGTTAGAAAGGGTCATTCACCAAATTAGGTTGGGTTAGGCTTTGTTCCAAACATGAAATTATGATATCAGAGAACTGCAGCTTCTACCTTACTTATTATTTTACTCCACATGTCAAATTAAATACCAAAGCAAGAGTAATTATATAATAACTAATTATTACACAAGGCAAATTATGTCAAATATGACATGACAGATTGGACTTGATAAAAAAAAATCTCTTACAATCGGCTTGTCAAAAAGAGTAAAAGAACAAGAAGCTCATTGATTTCCCATTAAAAGTTCAATATAAAACTCAAAACATTAAGAAGAAATATTACCTAGACATAAATTAGGCTAGACAGACTTCTCCAAAAGCTTTAATCAATGGTAAGGCGCCGCCAGGCTATACCTTTTATATCCCGTTACTCTCAAGGTCCGTAAATAATGAAAAAAGTATCATAATGAAATGCAGTACAGCTAATTACTTGATAAAGAAATAAAACTCCGTTTTACGAAAATAATATAGGATTAAATATTAAAATAAGGGCAGTATTTGCTAAGCCGAAACCAATCTTGGAACAATAAGTGACGTCGCCAACGCCTAAAGAAAACACCAATACTTACGGCAATAACATTGACAAAAGTCGTTTTTCCTGAATATTGTAACCCTACGAGAGTAAGTTCCATTTCCTCCTTCCAAAAGAGGCTCTTAAACCAGTCCAATATTCTGTTGATTAAGGCCAGCATCTTAGAAGGGTCACGAGACTGGAAAAACACCCGATTCGCTGTCACTTGTACTATGACTAAACAGCAGCACCCAAACACCAATAGACGAAAGAAGACTTTGATTATCTATAAGGGATTGGGAACCTTACTAACAAAAGAGCATCGCTTCATTATCTACCAGATCTTTCCTACACCTGATTTATAAGGTGTCGAAGGTGAACCCAGTTCATTTGGTTGGGTTTTCTTCGTATCTTTAGCCGAGTCTAGAGCTGGATGTGAAAATGGGATCTATTGGGTTTACCTGAACACAGTTATTACGATGTATATTGGCTATAAACTAATTAGAACACGTGACTATAGTGTTTATGCTTGAGTTAACGCTTTAAGGAAACGATTGATATCCTACTTGGAGTAACATCTGGAACTTAGGTCCCAGCGCAGTAACCAATGACCAAAATTCTCCGTAAATTGTTATATTGATCACAAGATTTCATCAAGAAAATCGAAGAAATTCACAATAATATGCAATAACACATTGAAAGCAAATGAACTAATATCCGTACATGCTCTCTCTCTCTTCTCTCTCTCTCTCTCTCTCTCGTCTCTCTCTCTCTCTCTCATCTCTCTGGGGAGTGTGTACGTACAGTATGTTTGTGTTGTACAAAAGAGGAGACCATTAACACGAATAATAATCATGCAACCACGTGAACTGCTATTTCGAGGAAAAACTACGTTCTTTACTTGACAAATCCGATCTTCGAAGGTCATATTTTTTCGAAACTCTCTCTCTCTCTCTCTCTCTCTCTCTCTCTCTCTCTCTCTCTCTCTCTCTCTCTCTCTCTCTCTCTCTCTATATATATATATATATATATATATATATATATATATATATAGATAGATAGATAGATAGATAGACAGATAGATATTGAAAGATATATTCTCTAAAGAGAAAAGTATTTTGAAGAGATGGTCCTACAGTATTAACTTATGCATAAAAAAACATGGTACCTTACTAAAGCCTTAGAACATAGGCTAGTTACAACTTGAAGAGCTGTGGAAAGAATAATAATGGGAATAACAGTAAGGAACAAACTAAAGTAGAGGATATTCTAACAACAGTTAAGAAAAAAAGAAATGGACATGGACAGGACTTAAACTGAGAATGGCTGATAACAGACGGACATTAAGAACAGCAGAATGGGTCCCTAGAGATACCTAAAAGAAGCAAGGGAAGGGAGAGAAGACGGTGGATTGACGAACTAAGAATATTGGCGGGTTCTAAATAACATAGAAAGATCCTAAGCTGATGGGAGTGGAAGGACATGTCTGAGGTCTTTGTCTAACAGCGGACTAGTTATGGTTGGGTGTCAGGATTAAGTTCAATCCATTAATTGAGAGAGAGAGAGAGAGAGAGAGATGAGAGAGAG
>NC_090743.1:12859627-12864627 GCF_036898095.1 Palaemon carinicauda
TTTTAAATTCTTTATTATTATTATTATTATTATTATTATTATTATTCACAGGCTGATGGCACTGGATGGAAAATATTATAACTAGGTCTATAGAAAAATATTCCAACATATGATGACAAATTTTCCATCCGATCTGACCATTTCAAACGTCGTTCGAGTCAACAATAGGTCTAAAGTAGGCTTCTTCTGAACAAACACTTTATCATACACTGTAAATACGAAGATATCTAGGCCTACAGGGAACAATAGCTCTCTCTCTCTCTCTCTCTCTCTCTCTCTCTCTCCTCCTGTTTACCAATATCAGTAACCGACATGTAGCTTACCCGGTAGTGATGATTACTCATTAGTGAGATTGTATCATCAGGCAAACGGAGTTCACGTTAGCGAAAGGAAACTTTTGATGATTCAAGGTTATGGTGGAGAGATAGACGCGTTATCACATCAGTAATATCTCTCTCTCTCTCTCTCTCTCTCTCTCTCTCTCTCTCTCTCATACACAAAAACATTCGATAATAGAAGACAATCATATTCAACCAAAATTACATGTATACGCAAGACATTTCTGTCTTTTTTCTCTCACATTCAATAATAGAAAACATTCATTTCTCTCTCTCTCTCTCTCTCTCTCTCTCTCTCTCTCTCTCATTTAAGGGTGTGGTAAACATGCATTACACTTAAATATCATGGAAAATCAAAATCGTATTTCTCTAAAAGAAAATACTAACTTAATATTTGCAAAGAAACTGTTCTCGCTAAATATTCTCTCTCTCTCTCTCTCTCTCTCTCTCTCTCTCTCTCTTACTTATTCAAGGTTTATATGACACATTTCCCACTAAAAATTATACACATGCACGCAAGCAAGTCCTCTCTCTCTCTCTTCTCTCTCTCTCTCTCTCTCTCATGTGCACAATTTATATAAGCTAATGAATAATGAACATGCTGTCCAAATACTTGTATTTTATAGATGTTAAAGTACACTATGTGAGTACTTTTTCCTTTAAGCAACAACATAACTTGATAATTTTCCTATCAAAGATGAATACTCTAAATATATTCTTGAAACGTCACCTGAAAGGTGACAAATATCTTTATCAAGACGAAGCTAAGCAAATTTCAGATTTAGAATGGTACAGCTAAACATCTAAAGGTTATAAGCTAAACACGAGAATAGCTGGAAATTCATCTACCCTCCGGAAATCGATCAATATTTACTGAACATGATCAATATTCCTAGTCTTGCTCCTCGGTGGACAATCGATTTGGAATTATGAGAAGTATCTGTTTATGAACTCATAAATCGACGGATATTTTATGAACACATATTATGCAATAAATTTTACTTACAATTAGCAAATTAGATTCTGTTTATACACTCATAAATCAAATCACATTTTATATGGGAACATATTATGCAACAAATTTTACTTACAATTAGCAAATTAGATATCAAAATAATATTCAATCAATATCATAAAATGAATTAAGTTTCTAGTGATAATCCGTCTATGGTTTTATCTCTACAATGAAAAGTTGCTCTTTGGATTGGCCCATAGTACTTAAGGGTACGATTTGACAGTTGGCATGATAAATTCGCCCCTATATTGTTAGTAATCACTTGGTTTTTCAGAACGCCTGTTCAGTGCAAGTGTCCTTGTACACACACGCGACTACGATTGAGAGATCGATCAGAACGAAGAATGAACGTAGGGAAGGCTACGAGAGAGAGAGAGAGAGAGAGAGAGAGATTGATTTATTTAAAGATTTCAGGCATTCTGAGAGAGAGAGAGAGAGAGAGAGAGAGAGAGAGAGAGGTTGATTGATTGATTGATTTAAAGATTTATGGCATTCTGAGAGAGAGAGAGAGAGAGAGAGAGAGAGAGAGTTGATTGAATGATTGATTGATTTAAAGATTTCTGGCATTCTGAGAGAGAGAGAGAGAGAGAGAGAGAGAGAGAGATTGATTTAAAGTTTTCTGGCATCCTGAGAGAGAGAGAGAGAGAGAGAGAGAGAGAGAGAGATTGATTGACTGATTTAAAGATTTCAGGCATTCCTGAGAGAGAGAGAGAGAGAGAGAGAGAGAGCCTGATTGATTGATTGATTTGAAGTTTTCTGGCACCCTGAGAGAGAGAGAGAGAGAGAGAGAGAGAGAGAGATTGATCTAAAGTTTTCTGGCACTCTGAGAGAGAGAGAGAGAGAGAGAGAGAGAGATAGATAGATAGAGAGAGAGATAGAGAGAGATATTGATTTAAAGTTTTCTGGCACTCTGAGAGAGAGAGAGAGAGAGAGAGAGAGAGAGAGATGAACCCAATTGAATAACATTTCACTAAATTTATTTCTTCAATGACACAGGGGAATCAATAAGCACATATAATTTCGATTTTTTTTTCTTTTTTTAATTCAAGACGTGACCATATAGTTGACTTGAATACCACTGCGAAAACTCATGGTTCTTCATTTAGACAAATCACGAGGCTCAATACTACGCAGTACTCTAGAAGTTTTATTCCAGCTGTTACCAAGTTGTGGAATGATCTTCCTAATCGGGTGGTTGAATCAGTAGAACTTCAAAAGTTCAAAGTGGAGCAAATGCTTTTTTGTTGACCAGGCGGACTTGAGTCTTTTATAGTTTATTTATGACATATTTGTTTTTGATGTTGTTAATAGTTTATATATGACATGTCTGTTTTGACGTTGTTACTGTTTTTTAAAATGATTTATTGTTAATTTGTTCTCTTCATTTATTTATTTCCTTATTTCCTTTCCTCACTGGCTATTTTTCCCTGTTGGAGCTCCTGGGCTTATAGCATCTTGCTTTTCCAACTAGGGTTGTAGCTTGGATAGTAATAATAATAATAATAATAGAAATTATTTCTAGAAATGTTATTTACTTATGCAGTATATGTTAAAAGGGTGAGGTATTTTTAGCTGATTTCTTACAGAATTTCCTTTCATAGTTAATCTAGCTATTGAATTTCGCGATCACTTAAAAATTAATTCGATTAATGGTATCTTTCAAATAGTTACTCAGCTATGCGATCTTCAAAGTTTTTTTAAGCTATAAACTTCAAACATATAAAAAATCTGCTTCTTGGATTTTAAAGTCATTCAGTTAAAGATATCTATATATATAAAAACTCACCCATTCAATGTACCCTTTTGCAATGTATTTCTTTCGAAGACTTAAAGGTTGCTCATAAATGGCAGAAGCAAGGGTCAGCGAGTAATTATCTGTGGTGGCCGATGTGGTAACGTCCCTGACTGGTGAACGCTAGACTGGGGTTCGAGTCCCGCTCAAACTCATTAGTTTCTTTGGTCGCTGCACTCTCACCATCCTTGTGAGCTAAGGAGGGGGAGTTTGGGGACCCTATAGGTCTATCTGCTGAGTCATCAGCAGCCATTGCCTGACCCTCCTTGGTCCTATCTTGGGTGGAGAGGGGGCTTAGGCGATAATCATACATACATATATATATATATATATACATATATATATATATATATATATATTTATACATATACATACATATATATATATATATATGCCCTATCAAGCAGGACAATGCCCTAGAGACTGAATATATATATATATATATTTTATATATATATATATATATATATAGTCAGTCTCTAGGGCATTGTCCAGCTTGATAGGTCAATGTCACTGTCCCTTGCATCTGCCATTCATGAGCAGCCTTTAAACTCATTCGCCCACAGGAATTCCAATTAAAGCAATTCACATTCAGGCAATCTTTACACACAGTCCCTTCCAGGAATGTGTTTGCAAGTGTATCTCTCTCGCAGGAATCCGTTCCAGCAGGTCCACTGTCCTTCCCCAGCCCCCAATTACATGGAGAGCGATGCCATTAGTCGGGCAGTGTCAAAAGGCGTCTGTCTCACTTAGCGGCTATATTTAGTATTATCTTCACATAGGATATGGATGCAATGTAACGCATCACCATATCACATTATTATTATTATTATTATTATTATTATTATTATTATATTATTACTTGCTAAGCTACAACCTTAGTTGGAAAAGCAGGAAGCTTTAAGCCCAGGGGCTCCAACACGGAAAATAGCGCAGTGAGGAAAGGAAACAAGAAAAATAATCTTAATTACAGTAACAGCATTAAAATAATTATTTTCTAAATAAACTATAAAAACTTTAACAAAACAAGAGGAAGAGAAATAAGATAGAATAGTGTGCCCGAGTGTACCCTCAAGCAAGAGAACTCTAACCCAAGACAGTGGAAAAACCTTGGTAGAGGCTATGGGCACTACCCAAGACTGGAGAACAATGGTTTAATTTTGGAGTGTCCTTCTCCTAGAAGAGCTGCTTACCATAGCTAAAGATTCTCTTCTACCCTTAGCAAGAGGAAAATGGCCACTGACCAATTACAGTACAGTAGTTAAACCCTTGGGTGAAGAAGGATTATTTGAAAATCACAGTGTTGTCAGGTGCATGGGAACAGAGGAGAATCTGTAAAGAATAGGCCAGACTATTCGGTTTATGTGTAGGTAAAGGGAAAATTAACCGTAACCAGAAAGAAGGATCCAATGTCGTACTGTCTGGCCAGTCAAAGAACTCTCTAGCGGTAGTATCTTGTGACCTACCGTGTGTCACACAATTGTACACAATTCCTTTTGTATATATTATGCTTGTATCTTCGCTCTTCCCTCGCACTAAAAAGAACCAGAATAAACATGTCTGCGTGTCGCCTAAGTAACATTGTCATTTTCTCGAACATGTAATTTCCTGTTGCCTTGAGCTTTTATATATAAAGGAGTGTGTTCCATAATAAATGAACTCAGTTGCTTTCACACTGCCTTTGAGTTCACAACCTTTCTCTCAGCACCGTCACAATCTCAACGGGTGCATCTCTAACGGGTTATGGAGATGCAACTGCTGCTTGAATGACTAATTCTTCATCTTCTTCTTTTTCTTATCGTCCTGTTTCTATTTCGACGACAACTAAAGTGGTAAAGAAAATTCTTTAAGGTGA
>NC_090743.1:12875716-12880716 GCF_036898095.1 Palaemon carinicauda
TTCCTTTCCTCACTGGGCTATTTTTCCCTGTTGGAGCTCCTGGGCTTATAGCATCTTGCTTTTCCAACTAGGGTTGTAGCTTGGATAGTAATAATAATAATAATAATAGAAATTATTTCTAGAAATGTTATTTACTTATGCAGTATATGTTAAAAGGGTGAGGTATTTTTAGCTGATTTCTTACAGAATTTCCTTTCATAGTTAATCTAGCTATTGAATTTCGCGATCACTTAAAAATTAATTCGATTAATGGTATCTTTCAAATAGTTACTCAGCTATGCGATCTTCAAAGTTTTTTTTAAGCTATAAACTTCAAACATATAAAAAATCTGCTTCTTGGATTTTAAAGTCATTCAGTTAAAGATATCTATATATATAAAAACTCACCCCATTCAATGTACCCTTTTGCAATGTATTTCTTTCGAAGACTTAAAGGTTGCTCATAAATGGCAGAAGCAAGGGTCAGCGAGTAATTATCTGTGGTGGCCGATGTGGTAACGTCCCTGACTGGTGAACGCTAGACTGGGGTTCGAGTCCCGCTCAAACTCATTAGTTTCTTTGGTCGCTGCACTCTCACCATCCTTGTGAGCTAAGGAGGGGGAGTTTGGGGGACCCTATAGGTCTATCTGCTGAGTCATCAGCAGCCATTGCCTGACCCTCCTTGGTCCTATCTTGGGTGGAGAGGGGGCTTAGGCGATAATCATACATACATATATATATATATATATATATATATATATATACCATATATATATATATATATATATATATATATATATTTATACATATACATACATATATATATATATATATATATATATATATATATATATATATATATATATGCCCTATCAAGCAGGACAATGCCCTAGAGACTGAATATATATATATATATATTTATATATATATATATATATATATATATATATATATATATATATATATATATATAGTCAGTCTCTAGGGCATTGTCCAGCTTGATAGGTCAATGTCACTGTCCCTTGCATCTGCCATTCATGAGCAGCCTTTAAACTCATTCGCCCACAGGAATTCCAATTAAAGCAATTCACATTCAGGCAATCTTTACACACAGTCCCTTCCAGGAATGTGTTTGCAAGTGTATCTCTCTCGCAGGAATCCGTTCCAGGCAGGTCCACTGTCCTTCCCCAGCCCCCAATTACATGGAGAGCGATGCCATTAGTCGGGCAGTGTCAAAAGGCGTCTGTCTCACTTAGCGGCTATATTTAGTATTATCTTCCACATAGGATATGGATGCAATGTAACGCATCACCATATCACATTATTATTATTATTATTATTATTATTATTATTATTATTATTATTACTTGCTAAGCTACAACCTTAGTTGGAAAAGGCAGGAAGCTTTAAGCCCAGGGGCTCCAACACGGAAAATAGCGCAGTGAGGAAAGGAAACAAGAAAAATAATCTTAATTACAGTAACAGCATTAAAATAATTATTTTCTAAATAAACTATAAAAACTTTAACAAAACAAGAGGAAGAGAAATAAGATAGAATAGTGTGCCCGAGTGTACCCTCAAGCAAGAGAACTCTAACCCAAGACAGTGGAAAACCTTGGTAGAGGCTATGGCACTACCCAAGACTGGAGAACAATGGTTTAATTTTGGAGTGTCCTTCTCCTAGAAGAGCTGCTTACCATAGCTAAAGATTCTCTTCTACCCTTAGCAAGAGGAAAATGGCCACTGACCAATTACAGTACAGTAGTTAAACCCTTGGGTGAAGAAGGATTATTTGAAAATCACAGTGTTGTCAGGTGCATGGGAACAGAGGAGAATCTGTAAAGAATAGGCCAGACTATTCGGTTTATGTGTAGGTAAAGGGAAAATTAACCGTAACCAGAAAGAAGGATCCAATGTCGTACTGTCTGGCCAGTCAAAGAACTCTCTAGCGGTAGTATCTTGTACCTACCGTGTGTCACACAATTGTACACAATTCCTTTTGTATATATTATGCTTGTATCTTCGCTCTTCCCTCGCACTAAAAAGAACCAGAATAAACATGTCTGCGTGTCG
Source organism: Palaemon carinicauda (assembly GCF_036898095.1). Lineage (NCBI taxonomy): Eukaryota > Metazoa > Arthropoda > Malacostraca > Decapoda > Palaemonidae > Palaemon > Palaemon carinicauda. The sequence goes on from NC_090743.1 coordinate 12,877,769, forward strand.
CCTAAGTAACATTGTCATTTTCTCGAACATGTAATTTCCTGTTGCCTTGAGCTTTTATATATAAAGGAGTGTGTTCCATAATAAATGAACTCAGTTGCTTTCACACTGCCTTTGAGTTCACAACCTTTCTCTCAGCACCGTCACAATCTCAACGGGTGCATCTCTAACGGGTTATGGAGATGCAACTGCTGCTTGAATGACTAATTCTTCATCTTCTTTTTCTTATCGTCCTGTTTCTATTTCGACGACACTAAAGTGGTAAAGAAAATTCTTTAAGGTGAAAATAAGGGACATAATGGCTTGTTTGTAATGGAGTATCAGATTCATTATCAAAATATAAATGACTATTTTTTCTAGTTATAATTATATACGCAACAGCTTGCTTATCATCTTCATCACACTAAAAAAAAAAAAGTGTTTTTATAGTGTTAAAAACCAACTCCAATACATTAATCAAGAAAAAGTCTTATTCATATTGTAAGAGAAGATTTTTGCAGACATAAATGTGAAAGGGCACAGAGAGAGAGAGAGAGAGAGAGAGAGAGAGAGAGAGAGAGGAGAGAGAGAGAGAGAGAGAGAGAGAGAATAATACATATGACGACCCCACTGACCTTTGCGATGGAGGGTGTGGTATGCTAAATTGATTGACATGGCTGGGTGGTGTAACACTCGACTTAATTTGCAAGGTCCGTGAATCGCTCATAGCCAAATGCTATTTAGTTCAATAAGTTGCAAATGATACCAGCGACTACCGAAGAAAAATGGAGTGCGTCTAGCCATCGCATCCCTAAATACTTGCTGATAGGTAAAATATATTCATTATATACAATATATATATATATATATATATATATATATATATATATTTATATATGTATATATACATATATATATACAGTATATATATATATATATATATATATATATATATATATATATATAGTATATATATATATATATATATATATATACATATATATATATATCTATATATATATTACACATACACACACACACATATATATATATACATATATATGTGTACAGTGTATATATATATATATATATATATATATATATATATATATATATATACAGAGAGAGAGAGAGAGAGAGAGAGAGAGAGAGAGAGAGAGAGAGAGAGAGAGAGAGAGAGAGAGATTCTCAAACACCTTAAAGACCATGACGTCAATTGCTAGCGTTGAAGAAGGGTTACTTCAAATGATTATTAATTCCCAAAATTTCTACAAAATGATAAACGAACCAACATCACCTTGCTTTCCTTTCACACACCTACTAAGCCCTACTTCTCCCCTTCTTTCCCCCCCTCTTTCCCCCCTCCCCCACAACTCCCTCCAAGAGGAAGCTTATTTTCCCCCATCTTCCAATCACCTTCACTGATCCTTTTTGATCTCCCACTAGAATCCTCCCTTTCCCCTCAGTTACGTTTGCGAGGCTAAAAATCTGAAGGGCAAAAAGGAACTCTTTTCATGACTATGCAGGACGTGAAGAATACGGAAGTCTGACTTGCTGGTTAGTGACGGTAAGAAGAGATAGGTTTTTTCTAAACTAACAATGAGGAATCTTAGCAAAAATGTACATTGTAAACGCAATCCAATGCAAGAGTAATAATACGACTAATATACTTTTTAAATATATACATTAAAACCTAATATTAAACTAAAATAACTTATTTATGTAAGAGGATTTCCGATATTAGGTTCTAAGGTCTACAGTTTCACTTCTACTTAAGGAAAATCAATATGATGAAGAAATAGGGAAGGGAAACGCGAAAGGGTGAGTATATAGAGGGAAACTAAATGGATATATATATATATATATATATATATATAATATATTATATATATATATATTTTATACATATATATATATATATATTTATACATATATATATATACACTGTATGTATATATATATAGATACTGTATATATATATATATATATATATATATATATATTTATATATATACATATATATATATATATATACATAATTTGTGTTAATATATACAGTATATATATATATATATATATATATATATATATATATATATATATATATATATATATATATATATATATATTTCCGGTCACTCAAAGCGTCAAGACATATAACTACTCTATCTCTCGCCGTCCTTCGGGTAGGGGGGAGTAGTCATACCCTGGTGAGAGTGATTGTAGTTAGGAAAGGGGGTTGGGGTGGGAAGAGTTGAATATGTATGCGTATGCATATCTATCAAAATATTTAGCCGTCACTTTTGATGGGTTGTGACTAATAATAATAACAATAATAATAATAATAATAAATAATGAACATTTTCTGTTAAAAGCATTGAAACTCACAATTTTGCCTCTCCCAGACTGAAATTTACAGTCGTAATTTCTGGTGGTAAAATCACCTAAATATAAATTGGGATAAAAACTCGAAAACAAGGTGGGATACAAATTAAGCCGCAAATATGAACTCATTACACTTTCCTCTGTTAAAGTATGTTATAAAGATGCTATATTTCGTTATTGCAGCTACTCTTCAGCGCTTTTAAACACCTTCCAATTTTCACATACAGGATGTGTGGAAAAAGCCGACATGATAGTGATAGTTTGCAGGTCTTTTATTTTCTTGAAGCCTAGAATATAAAAAATGAGCCTCTTACCATATCGTTTTGGGTTTGGTAATTATCTCTTAATTGTTCTACAAGCTATATAATAAGTTCAAGATGCTATTCGTTGTCAACCTTTTACACATCTGATTGATGTAGCCACTTACAGTGAATAGCCTTTATCACACCAAAAAGAGAGTGAAAACTTTCTAAAATGTCAATTTTCTATCCAATCAAATATTATTTCAACGAAAATAAAAATACTATGTATTTAAATAAAAAGTTACAAAAGGAATACGTAACTGCTAATTTCTCGCTTACCAAAGG
>NC_090743.1:12888216-12893216 GCF_036898095.1 Palaemon carinicauda
TTAATGAATATTCTTTTTTACTCGAGTTCTATATGTGGATGAGATCATGATGAGGGGTAGGTGGAGATGGTTTGGGCATTTTCTTCACACTCCCCAAGAGAGATTAGTTCACCAAACGTTCAGCTGGGCTCCAAAAGGCACTAGAAGAGTTGGAAGACCCAGGCCTACATGGCTGAGGACTATAAAGTGCGAAGTAGATGATGATGAATGGAGAAATATTGAATTACAAGCTCAAGATAGAGACGACTGGCGAAATCTAACCGAGGCCCTTTGCGTTAATAGGCGTAGGAGGAGATGATGATGATGACGGTGTCAGATTTTGTGTTAGACTGCAGCATAGAGTCGTTTTATGGGTATATATGTGGTCATCACATTTTTTCGCGCTCTGACTAAAATTTTAGAAGATATATGAGATTTTCTTGAAAAATTTCCATATTTTTGAGTCCGAAACTAGTCAGGGGCGGGTTCAGAAAAAAAGGTCAAGAATTTGACTGTGTCAGATTTTGTGTTAGACTGCAGCATAGAGTCATTATATGGGTATATATGTGGTCACCGCATACATACATACATACATACATACATATATATAATCTTTTTAACATCGAGCTATTTGCTTTAATAGTTGCTGGTTCCAGGAAAAAATATTGAGGGAGAGTAAGAAAAAATCCATATATATATATATACATATATATATATATATATATATATATATATATATATATATATATATATATATATATATGGTGCTTCACTTGCCAAGATAGGGATTACATGGTCCAGATTCTCTCGGTTGAATTTATAATGGCATAGTTTGAAGGAGGAATGATTACGCTATATTTGATTCACCATAAAGGTCAAAAGAGAATACTCTTTGAATGGTTTCACCCACACACGATGAGAGAGAGAGAGAGAGAGAGAGAGAGAGAGAGAGAGAGAGAGAGAGAGAGAGAGAGAGAGAGAGAGAGCTTGTAATATTCGAATCTATTTATGAACAATTACCTGACACTACCAAATGAGCAGCGTAGTAAAACATGATCAAGCTAAGTTACTCCGGGACTATAATATCAAGACGTACAGGGCGATACAATCATACCAACCAGACTTCACTCTGGTCGAAAAGACAAAGAAAAAAGTATCCCTCACAGAGAGAAAAAAATAAAAAAATACCAAGATCTACCAAGACCCTGGTTCATTGATGTTTGTAGGCGTGCTTAGTTAGAGAAACAGGGGGTTTATCATCTTTGGATAAGTAATCGATCAGATTTGACTTGGATTAACTTTACTCAGCAAAGGGATGTTGCTCAGATATTTATGCTTCAATTCAAATGAATACAATTTGACCTTAAGAGAAACCCTTTCTCGTACAACACAGGAACATAAATCCACATTCCGGTGTAGACTTACAGTTGCTCCTTTGTTTACACCAGATTGCTCTGCCAATCACTCTCCAGAGGAAAAGGTAAACCTATTGGCTGATGTATTTGACAGTACGCAGAGTAATGAGAAACTCGATCTACCTCATTCCTCTTTTCCTGAAGGTATACTGACTGGTTTAGCTTTTCGATCCCGGGAAATTATAAGCTTTTCACTGGAGATTGGTGCTTATGGGGGTGTAGATTTGAATGGTATTTTCCTTTGATTTTATCATAATGACAATAATTTCTTAGCTCCCAAGTTATATGTTAGTTTTTAAAAGTTAGCAAGAATATGTTCTTTTTTCACTTGTTAAAAAATCGGTAAAGTTACTGCTGATAACCACCCAATTTCCATAACTCCCACATCATTTAAAATTTTTGAACTTCTTTTAGTAAAACGTCTTATTATATATGCTGAATGTAATCCTCCGTTCCATAGTGTGTATTCTGGCTTTACAATTTCCACTATTGTTCAGATATACCTATTTTGTGGTCAGGAAGTCAGTAAGATTGGCCTTGATTTTAGTGCTATCTTCGACCGTGTTAATCATGAGTCCCTTGTTTTCAAACTTGAACAAATGGGAGTCGGGAAGTCTTTTCTTATCATCATTATTGAATTTCAAGTAATAGATTGCAAAAAGTTGTCGCTGATGTGCACTATAGTGAATATTGGAATGTAATATCAGGTGTTCCTTATGGTAGTGTTCTCGGTCCATTACTTTTCATACTTTGGAAAACAAACTTGTTGCATATGCAGATAATGCTACTCATTTGCATAAATTTTACCCCTGAATACAGATCCGTGACTGCTAAATTCCTTATTACAGATAAAGCTGAAATTAAAGCAAATCATGGAGCAAGAAGTTGACGGCCTCTAATAAAACTTAAAGTATAATTGTACGTAGGCCAACGGACAGTGGTTCCCCAACATCCAGATTTTTGCATTAACAATGTTTCTCATTCAAAGTTGTATGTACGATTCTTGATTGTAAATTTACCTTTGAAAAATATAAGATGTTTTTCTCTTCAATTTCCCAGAAAACTGGCTTATTTGGGAACGTTTTTTAAGATTTTTGGTAATAAATGTAATAAATCTATCTTTAGGAAATGTTTTATTTTCTATTCATTTTACCATTTTATGAGTATTGCTCTGTCTGATCTTCAGCTGCTGACTCTCATCTTAACCTATAGCATGAAAAACTTGTGGTTTATTAAAATGTTTATTCCTGATATAGATAATCTCTGGCACCATTTTCAGTTCCATGTGTATGCTACATAAAATTTCTCTCAATTCTGGCTATCCTTTGCATTCATGTCTTCCCATATTGTATCATCTTGTACATAGTATTAAGTATGCAGCTAATTGCAACAGTCTTGCCTTTTCCATCATAATGCTCAATACTGCAAAGTATTCGGGAAGTTTTATCCCAGCTGTGAACTGGTATCCTCCTGCCTTTCAAGGTGGGGATGTAGCATGGCTAGTAAGAATAATAATAATGATAAGAAATGAACAGAGAAGGCTATGAGATACGCAAGTGGAGATAGTGCACATAATCATCGGAGCACTATTATTATTATTATTATTACTAGCCAAGCTACAACCCTAGTTGGAAAAGCAAGATGCTATAAGCCCAAGGGCTCCAACAGGGAAAAATAGCCCAGTGAGGAAAGGAAATAAGGAAATAAATAAATGCTGATAATAAATTAACAATATATCATTCTAAAAACAGTAACAGCGTCAAAACAGATATGTCCTATATAAACTATTAACAACGTCAAAAACAGATATGTCATATATAAACAATAAAAAGACTCATGTCAGCTTGGTCAACATAAAAAAACATTTGTTCCAACTTTGAACTTTTGAAGTTCTACCGATTCAACTACCCAATTAGGAAGATCATTCCACAACTTGGTAACAACTGGAATAAAACTTCTAGAATACTAGGCACTATGCCAAAATGATTAAAAGATTCAAAGTTGCCCCAAGACTCATGCAGAAGCGCGTGTTACAGAAAACACGACACAAAGTATAGTGGAAAATAATGGATTCTTAATTGCAGGAAGCAACCCGGAACCCCACACTATTGATCCCCAGTCTAGATGGACTATGATATACCAAAAAAAAAAAAAAAAAAAAAAAAAAAAAAAAAAAAAAAAAAACAAACAAACTACAATCTCATCATAAAATGAGCAAAAAATAATACTTATAATGATCATCTCGTCTAAAATATCTTTGTTTGTAAAATAAGAGGGTGAATTAGACAACAAAATCCCAGTGGGGGTCCCTTATGATTAGTACTTCTACTACTATTACCATTACTGCTAATATTATTACTATTATTAATGTCCAATCTCCCGAAATTATAATAGACGGCATATTTCTATAGCGGCAATTTCTAATATTCATGCAACATTTTCCTCTGAATAATTACCTTCCTGATATGCTTGATTCAGCTGAATTGACTGATGAGACTGTGTTAAAAATGGTTAAGAACCACTGAAATGGAAGCAAACATGCATACAATACTAAAGTGGAATACATGCGGTGGATCTTTGCAAGTTCAAGTAAGTCTTGAAACAATAAAAAGCGATTAGTAATAGACAACCTTATATCAGAACATGTCATATTTGCGTATTGCGTATGTGTAAGCAGCAATCGACAAGCTTTCTTCCTCGAAGGTACACTCGGGCACACTATTCTATCTAGTTTCTCTTCCTCTTGTTTTGTTAAATTTTTATAGTTTGTATAAGAAATATTTATTTTAATGTTACTGTTCTTAAAATATTTTATTTTTCCTTATTCCTTTCCTCACTGGGCTATTTTCCCCGTTGGGGCCCGTGGGCTTATAGTATCCTGATTTTCCAACTAGGGTTGTAGCTTAGAAAGTAACAACAGCAACAACATTACTCAAATTATGCGCAAACACAAACAAATATATATATATATATATATATATATATATATATATATATATATATATATATATATATATATGTATATATATATATATATATATATAGATATATATATATATATATATATATATATATATATATATATATATATGTATGTGTATATATATATATATATATATATATATATATATATATATATATATATATATAAATTTATTGTAGTGTAGCCAAACTTTTCACAATAACTTGATGACTCAAAAATAAACAGATCACTCGAGTCGTAATAGGAAATTTTAGCCTCCAATGGCTAAAGATATTAAAGCACTTAACTCCCCCATTTTTTCAAGGGTGGGAATGATTGATTCCGAATGGCAAAGATGCTACATAAAAAGACTATTTTAACCATTTTGTATGTGAGTTTGAAGGAAAAGAGAAAGGTGGTTCATGATTTGAATGAGAAGTAATATCAACTACCTTCTTTGTTGACCTACTGTAGTAGCTTAATCAAAGAAGAGGAAACAGTTACACTACAGGGCTTTATTACGGGAACTGTCCCCCCCTACTCTCTCTCTCTCTCTCTCTCTCTCTCTCTCTCTCTCTCTCTCTCTCTCTCTCTTGCCTTTTGAGAGAGAAAAAGAGAGAGACCCCGTTCCCGTCTGTTTCTTT
>NC_090743.1:12898216-12900716 GCF_036898095.1 Palaemon carinicauda
TCTACGAAGATGTGGATATCAGTAGGACTAGTTTCTGAGGTTGTTTGTTTGTTTTGTTACACTGGCGTTACAGAATGTGAGGTCATGTGTGCCAGTATCTTTATTTATAATTTGTTTTATTTTCTTTCAACTTTCGAGTATTATTATTATTATTATTATTATTAACTGCTAAGCTACAACCCTAGTTGGAAAAGCAGGACGCTATAAGCCACTGCCGTCTCAATATGTATTGAGACGGCAGTGTATAAGCCCAGGGGCTCCAACAGGGAAAATAGCCCTGTGAGGAAAGGAAACAAGGGAAAATAAAATATTTTAAGAAGACCAACATCATAATAAATATTTCCTAAATAAACTATAAAGACATTAACATAACAAGAGGAAGAGAAATAAGATAGAATAGTGTGCCCGAGTGTACCCTTAAGCAAGAGAACTCTAACCCAAGACAGTGGAAGACCATGATACAGAGGCTATGACACTACCCAATGATGAATGATTCTCTTGTGAAACAACATTCATATAAGTGTCTGAAAAGTAGTTTTATTTGCAAAGTAAAAGTTTTGACGCTGACATTTGAAAAATAGGAATGCATGAATTTTACAGGGTAAACAAAATGCTAATTAATTTCACAAAAAAGGTAATGTACAGTTGGACACAAGAAGTCCTGGTACACCACGCTCCGGGGAAATGTGCTCTATCACATCTTCACTGCAGGATGAGTAACCGAACAGATAGTGTAGGGGGAGAGGGCCTTAGTGGTCGAAGGGGGTACACACAGGAACTCTCCGCTCAGTATAGGTGTGGCAGGGTGTACTTCCTCAGAGCGAGGTGTACCAGGAATTCCTGTGTCCGACTGTATATTTCATATATATATATATATATATATATATATATATATATATATATATGTACACATTTATATATATATATATATATATATATATATATATATATATATATATATATATATATATACATATGCATACAGTATTTGTTATTTCTAAGGTAAATTAACCAAATACCATGCCAACATGAATTTTCGTTTTTAAGGCTTCTGGTCTCGTTCCCCTAAAACGGAAATTAATTCCTAGAGAAACTTTTCTTAATACGCAACTTAACAAATGACTTTGCTGTACTTATTCTAAACTCCAAGGAACAGTTTATGTTTATAGTTTATATATCAAATATTTGTTTTAATGTTGTTGATAACTTTCAAATATTTTATTTAAATTTTTCATTACCTCTTACATCGTTAATTTATTTCCATATTTCCTTTCCTTACTGGGGTAGTTTGCCCTGTTGGAGCTCTTGGGCTTATAGCATATTGCTTTCCAAAATAGGGTTGTAGCTTAGCTATTATTATTATTATTATTATTATTATTATTAATAATAATAATAATAATAATAATAATAACATTAATAGTAAAAATAATAATAATAATAGTAAAAATAATAATAAAAAATAATAACAATAATAATAATGATAATAATAATAATAATAATAATAATAATAATAGAAAAAATAATAATAATAATAATAATAATAATAATAATAATAATAATAATAATAATAATAATAATAATAATAGTCAGAAAACAAACATCGATTTAAGGTCGTACTTATATTTGATAGAATTTGCAAATTTTCTGAGAGAGAGAGAGAGAGAGAGAGAGAGAGAGAGAGAGAGAGAGAGAGAGAGAGAGAGAGAGAGAGTGAGAGAGAGAGAGAGAGAGAGTATCTTGAATGTTTTTGCATCTATGGTTAGATGGAATTTTGATTAATAGTTAATAATCGATTATAATCGATTGCTTGGTTGGTTTACATTATGCTGGCCTTATCACAACACACACACCATAGCAATCGATGTATGGCAAGATAATGAAGAGTGTATGAAGCCTGGTGGGGGAGGGGACCCTTGCATTCATTCACACCATCTCATACAAAGTAAAATTGTATTTCAAGAAAAGGGGAATTCAAAGCAATATGGAATTCGATATCAAAAAGTAAATTCAGGTAAAACTGGAATTTCAATTATATATATATATATATATATATATATATATATATATATATATATTTATTATTAATCGCTAAGCTACAACGCTAGTAGGAAAAACAGGATGCTATAAACCCAGGGTCCCCAACAGGAAATATAGCATAGTGAGGAAAGGAAACAAGGAAAAATAAAATATTTTAAGAACAGTAACAACACTAAAATAAATATTTCCTATATAAACTATAAAAACTTCAACAAAACAAGAGGAAGAAAAATTAGATGGAATAATGTGCCCATATATATGTGTGTGAGGGTGTGTGTTTATATATATATATATATATATATATATATATATATATATATATATATATATATATACATATATATAAATGTATATATATACATATATATATATATATATATATATATATATATATATATATATATATATATATATATATATTACAAATAAAGGATTCCAAGCAAAAAACAGATTACAAGCGAAA
>NC_090743.1:12905716-12928216 GCF_036898095.1 Palaemon carinicauda
AGTCCAATATCTAAGGTAGGAAAGATGATGGAAGATGCCAAACCTCTGCCAACTCACAGCAGACAGAAGGAATGGGGGCAGTGCACCTATGTTCTACCTGAAGCAAGGGGAATCAGGGGCCATGGCGCAAGACCGGGTACTTATTGAGTGTTGTCCAAGCCCCAAGAAAAGGGGGTTTTGTAAAAACAGTTTTCCTTGCAACTACTACTTCTTGATGGTAGTGTCAGAAACACAATTGGAAGAGGAAGTGGAAGAGGACAAGGAGGAAGAGTTGGAATAGGAAGAGCAAACTCTATTCATCAACTTAATAATTTTCTCCTCAGGTCTGAGTAACCATCAACGAAAAAGCTTGCCTAAGGTGAGAAACCACATAGGTTGCTCTGACAGCAGCCATAACACTGGGCAACACTGTTATATGTGAAGCAATAGGCTCACTCACTGGCACTCTTATCATAGGCACAGGCGTAGGCGTGTAATGAACAGAAGGTGAAAGCCACAGTGACAACAGGCACAGGGGTAAATGCTCGGAAGTTACTGGCACCGGGCAACAAACTGAGGTTTTACTGGTCCCCGGGCTTTCTTAAGTCATCTTTAGAGGAGCTATCTTGGTGTTTGGTTGCACTGCGGGGATCATCACTCTTGTCACTAACGTTGGGGTCACTAGTATTGGCAACACACAAGCACTCACTCTATATACCAGGTGCCTAAAAAATACATAGAGGACCTACCTTCTAGACCTAAATTAGTGGCAATCTGCACAACAAGAGAGCTTCCAGCAACTGCCGATGTGTGGTGATCACTGGGGGAACTCAACACTCCATCAAAGACTGAACAAAGAGCAGCTGCATACTTCCAGAGACTAAGCCAGAACCATATGCACAGAAGCTTCAGGGACAGGTGGACTCTACGAGGATAGAAAAGAGCTCTAAAGCTTCCTCAACATTATCTTGGGCATTATCAAGAATTACTTTAGAGAAGACTTTGACTTTTTCTTCCTCTTCAAAGTGTTTGCCTGACACTGAAAAGAGGCAAACATTTACCCTCTGCACATGGGGAGGACTGGGAGCAATCATGACCCTACCAGACGTAGAAAGAAGAAGGAAACATTTACATTTAAAAAGGCTACGTAATTACAAAATATTACGTAATTTACTAAATATTAGTTTCTGTTTTAAAGATAAAGTTCCCTCGTTCCTGGAATAAACAAATATATCTTCGACATTATCTTACATTTATTGTAGTTCTGTTCTCATTCTGTCCACGGGACATCGGGTTTTGGTGACCAGAATATCACTATGAAACGTTGGGTAACGGTTCTTACTATGGTTTCAAATACCTCATAGACATCTTGCGTGCATTCTTTCCGAGATTATCACGGTGCTACATTCATTCTTAATACCTATGGTTCGAATTCAATTACTTATTGAATACTTATACTTCTCTCTGCCTACCGTTTAAACTCACACTGTATAATTGCTCCATAACCGTTGATTAACTTCCCTATTACTTTTATGCTAATTTAAAAAGCAAATTATTCCTATTTATATTCTATATAACTACTGCACAATAAAAAAAATGCGCCTTTCGGGCTTGAACTTGAGCTACCACCACATTTCTCAACCCACCTTTTTGTCTTTATCGATTTCTTTACAACTTGTAACTGATCCTTTCCCACTAACGACCAAACTTTTCAACTGACCTCATTCATATGATCATACTTACGCCGAATAAGTGAAATCTGAGGGAGGGGTCCCGCAGAGCTTCTTTTCTCATATTATCGTCCCTTTGCTAAACCTGGTTTTCTCGCTTTCAATATATTAACCAGCTCAAAGACAAGAACTCCCTGAGAGAGAGAGAGAGAGAGAGAGAGAGAGAGAGAGAGAGAGAGAGAGAGAGAGAGAGAGAGAGAGAGAAAGAGAGAGAGAGAGGCCCCATTTTGGCTTTATCTCTTAAAAAGAAATGTAGCGCACACTTATTGTATAGAATACCGAAATTGATATGCAGTATATATATATATATATATATATATATATATATATATATATATATATATATATATATATATATATATATATATATATACAGTATATATATATATATATATATATATACACAGTATATATATATATATACACAGTATATATATACATATTCATGTATGCACAGTATATACATGTATACATATGTACATACAGACATTTCTGAGTTGGGATACCTTGACGTGGTGAAAGGGTTTGCATATTGCCAGGATCAGCAGAGCTGTACTAGTCAGGGGCACTCATAATACGTTGATTTGCTGTGAGCGATCAGACAAAAATCTCCGACCATCACCAATGCGCAGTGGCCAGCGTGGTAATGAAAACTGGCCAAACCCCACACATGAATTGGCATGTCAGAGGCCTTTGTCCTGCAGTGGACTAGAAACGGCTGCATTTGTTGTTGTTGATATATGACTTAATTCTGTCGCTAACGCACGTGATTTTCATTTTTTCAAAGAAGCCATAAATACCCTTTGATGTCGAATACGCTCAGCCAGGGGATCACAAGCCCAAATACATAGTGAAATTCTTTTTATGGCAAGTATTTCTGTTCCGACAAGAATTAGAGCCTTATCGTATAGTAGAAATAAAGGTAGACGGTTAACCTGACTATCCAGCTATTAAGATAGAGAAGAATTTATTCCAACACTGTTGTACATATTCCTCCTGAATTCAGAATTTGTACTTAGAATCAAAATCAACCCATCACCACTATTATACCTCATTGGTAAGATTGTAACACTTGGGTATTCTATGATAATTTCATCACTAATATTAACGATTTTCATTTATTAAAAAAGCCACAAATACCTTTTAAAATCAAAGTCACTCTGCCATGGGATTAGAGATCCAAAGGGCAATTAAGTTCATAATAATTACTTTTGCCCAGGCAAAAATACTCATCATAAAAAAATATTTTCCACAGGGGTCTAAGATCCCGTGGCAGAGAAAATTCGATATCAAAGGGTATTTGTAAGTTATTGGAATAAATGAAAATTAAAAGTGTTAGTGACAAAATATACAATATCAGAAAACTTGGGATAAAAAAAAACTTGGTCTCAAAATATACATTGATTGATGCCAAGTCTATCAAATAATGTAAAAATAATATAAATTTTTTACCATTGGGTCGGATTGTTCTCTCTCTCTTTCTTTATGAAGAACAATCCCAGCCTTCCAGTGCGGGACTTTCTGAAGAAGTCTAAAGTCGTTTATTCTTACCAATGCTCAGTCCTTGTATGCTCTGGCTGTTATATTAGAATGACAAAGGTGAGACTTTAAAAGCTTTTGTCCTGCCACGTTCGACAGGGAGCTATTAAAATGTACCAACTCCAGGTGCACAATAAGAGCATCACATACAAGGACATAACCACGAGTACTATGATCATTGGTGATGTCCTGGAAAGCAGAAGGTTCAGGATCCCCTGCTCATCCAGCAGGAAAAGCCAAACATTAACACGACCAAAGAGATGTTCCTCTTCCCCTTTTGTCGTAGAAACACCACCTAACCTTTCGTCTACATCAACGAGGATGGTGAAGATCAGCGATCCGACAGCCTGTCTGTAACTGAAACTCTACTGGCGAGCATCTCAGCCAATCAGGAAGCAGCTCATGGCACGCTGGCAGAACAGCTTGCTTGACACCGAACCCCGCTCAGATAGCGCGTTGGCCAATCACAGCACAGCACTAGGAGTTACCCCAAACCTACTCAGAGCTCGCCTAACTCTAATGACTGTGAGCGTAGTAGCAGCCTGACTGTGATGGATACCCTTCCCGGCGAGCGCCTCGGCCAATGGGAGAGCAGCTCCGTCCCAGACTTGGTACAGCCTCTGCTCAGAAGGACCAATTAGTGACCTGCACCCAACTTAACTGCCGCACCGAACCGGGAAAATAGAGCAAGCCCTGCCTACATTCATCCCCTTCTTGCCTGAAGATAAGAAGAGACACCCAGCACCTTCTCGCAATGCGTAACAGATGAACTCATTTATACTTTGTATTTGACAGTTTACTTTTAGTAAACTTTTAGTAATATATAATTTTTTTATGCATATTGTCCTCCCACCTACCAATGACCAACAGCAAAGTTACTGGTAGCATGAAGTACTGATGTGAAAAGAAAAAACAAAGTGATTGAGAAGCTCAATTTAAAGAGGGTTTACTTTCGATAAATAATAATAAAAATATGTTCAGTGCCAAAACGACACTATTTTGGTGGTGTGAGATGCGGAAGAGGTGCAATATTCCAGTGCATACAAGTATCGAGGATGGTGAAAATTGTACTATAAAGAAAATAAATACTCATAATCATTCTACTACATTAGCCAAAGTAGATGGCAGAAATGCCATGTCAAAAAATATGAAGTGTAAAATGCAAAGACTCGAATCATCTACCATGATATAGTTATATCACACAATGTGAATACACCAGGAACATGAATAGTTATTGTATAGTAATTATATTCAGGTGTATAGAAACGTCGCTTGAAACTGAACTTTCCAAGATCAAATCACTGTGACCAGGTTTTCCATGACCGATTTTTCTGGTTATCATGTATATATACATGATAATTCATGAAGACTTTATTGGAA
This sequence comes from Palaemon carinicauda, assembly GCF_036898095.1. Lineage (NCBI taxonomy): Eukaryota > Metazoa > Arthropoda > Malacostraca > Decapoda > Palaemonidae > Palaemon > Palaemon carinicauda. Next base: position 12,910,345 of record NC_090743.1, read on the forward strand.
TTGTTAATGATCCCAACATAATTAGTGAAACCTCATGGATTGGCTTGAAAAAAAAAACGGCTGTTAACCGGGGTATCATGGAGATGCAAATATGGAGGGATGGATTAAAGGGCTCGTAACTTGGATAATGAACAAAAATCCTTTAGCTTTGTACCTCCAAGATGTCTCATGAAAGTGCGTGCCAAGCAATCAGAGATGCTCTTGATTTGGTACATGAAATCTTACAGCTCATAAAGCTTTCCCCATGAAAGAAGGTCCCTTCAAATTGAAGCAAGAAAAGGCTGGCTCAGGTGTTTCTGGAAATCTCCAACCTCAATGTGCAACCAGATGGACTGTCTGTGCCTTGTCATTGAATTCCATCCTTGAAAATTATAATCGTCCTGGAAACTCTCGAAGAAATCAACACCACTACCAATGATGAATACTCACCTTCGAACTGGTTGACAGATGGCTAAAATGGAGAAAGCTTCAACATTCTTTGGTCTGAAGGTAGGATACAGTATTTGGTCTTTGCGGTCTCTGTGATACTCATCTCAAAGCTATAAAGCTCTCAGTTCAAGATGATACCAAAGACGTAGAGCTTATCAGAATGTACTATACTGATATTTCAAATGATGAAAAGTTCAGCACTTTCTTCAGAGATATTCAAATGGCAGTAAGAGACATAGAAGAACTAAGAGAGTTGACGGTGGCAGTGCAGCACAACATTTCCCATCAGATGTTGAGGTACAGTATTGCGCTTAGTACTATGAAGTACTAGACTTGATGAACCGTGAACTCGTTGATTGATTACAGATAGCCAGCTTTAACATTCTTCATGATACTGAAACTATGATAATAACATGGAGGTTCCGCAGAAATACCTGTTACTAACCATGTACTTCAAAGACATTGACTTGAAGAAATTCTATCAAGAACTGACAAAGCTAAAAACTCTGTGCAAAGCTGGAGAAATTGGTGTTTCTAGTAAGGTGACTACTATGCCTACATTTATTGAAGCATTGCAATCACTAAAAATACTCCTGTTCCAGCTGCTATGGTCTCTGGACTCAAAAAAACTTATGAAGATTTACCTGACCATTCCATAGCCACACCAGAAAGGAATTTCTCAACTCTTTGTAGGATCAAACCTTAACATCTCTATGTGTCAAAATAGTAATACCATGTAATACCACGCAAAGTCTTTCCTTGCCAATATGCTACATTGTTACGATCCTAAAATCGTTACAGGTTCTTTTAATAAGCAAAATAAATGTTTCCAACAACACCGATTGAAATATGGAAAATGAATAAAAAAAGAAACACACGAAAAAACACAACACGTTTATTCCCAGACTTACAAAGAAAACTAATGTTACTTCTTCGGTTACTTTAACTGACAAATCAAATCAACCAAAACACCAACAGAAAGGGGGAACAGTCAATAATGTAGAAATACTTAAGAATAGTTTTCTGCATCTGCTGAGACTATACTGGTCGAAGACTTAAGGCTTGAGAACGTGGCAAAAGGGAGGCTGAAGTTCAGATGAAACTTGCACGACCGGATTCGAAGACGTCACAAAAGGGGTGGCATCAAGATGGGACATCAGAGGTCTTCTTTCAAGGATTCGATGATACTGTTGAACGAAGGCAGGCTGCAGGCAGTGTTGGCTACTTCTTGTCACAGGCAGGGAGGGCTGGCTGCTTCAAATTGTCTCTTCTTCTCGGCCATAACAGGATCTTTTGGAGATAGGCTTTTGTTGTCTGAAGGGAAGGTTAGAATCTGGCTCTATCAGACTTCTGGTCTTCTCTGCTTCTCATCTCGTTAGGACTTAATTCTCATCTCCTTCGGACATAGTTCCTCTCTTGTCTTATGTCCAGTCCTATCTCTCCTGGACAATTTCTTCTTGAAGTTTATATACCCATGTATGGGCGGAGTTGATTACAGTGGCCAGTGGTCATCTCCATAGAAGGCGTTCTTTTTAACAATTCTGCATCTCTATTGGCTTCCTCAAAATACGCTCACTTCGATCACGCCATGGAAGCTTCTAGAAGAAATTTCTGATGCAATCTACACCACGTGTCAAGTCGTAACAAAATGGGAGCACGTGTCCTTCCATAATGACATATCCTAAACAAGGATTTCCCTCAGGCTCGGTTTCTCAAAATATGCTGACTCCACTAATTAAGACGATATCATCTTGGTCAAAGCAGGACATTTCCTTATCACGGCAGGCGCTTGGTTTACTTCCAAAATTTTGATGAAAATGAAGAGATGACAGGATTGCCCAAATAGGGCTACAGTCGAATCTCGTCTCGCCTCGCTGCTCACACTGGGAATATATATTTTTGTGTTTCATTGTATCCTTTTAAAAGTATTGTATCTACCCCTGACATACATTCACTGTTAAATTGTACAGAAAATAAGAGCCAAGGAATAACAGTAAAAGTAAAACGCCTCAATGAAAGTGTTTAGATAGTTCATCCGTGTGTAGATGTTCTTTTTTTATCTTTTCTTCCTATCTGGGAAATTGTATCTGAAAGTTACTACCCTTTCACTATAGTTTAGTCGTATCAATAGGATATTTACCTCGTTTAATATCTATGCCAAATTATCTAAATGATTACCAATAGGCATCTATAATTCATCAGTCAACAAAATGCACTATCTAGGACGACGCAGACTTAGAATTAAGACAGTTACTGTACCACAAATCTGGCCATACTAGTAAAATCTACGTTTTCTTCGTTTTAAGTACTATAATAGAAAATGGAAAATATCCTCAATTTCGACTATGACTCTAGAATCTTCATCCTTTCTAGAAAGATTGAGTATATAAACTGAAACAATTGGATATTCAAAATTACATTATGACTATATCGAAAGACCATCTTATTTTTCCAGTTTCCTTTCCTCACTGAGCTATTTTCCCTGGTGGAGCCCCCGGGCTTATAGCATCCTGCTTTTCTAGCTAGGGTTGTAGCTTAGCAAGTAATAATAATAATAATAATAATAATAATAATAATAATAATAACATATTGGAATATTCAAGGAAATATTGAAGTCTTACTTTCCCGAAGATTTACTAAAGGGATTTTGAAATAAGTATTGACTACGCTGTTTCAGGTTCCTTCGCCTCAGTGAATATTACTAAACCTAAAATCACAAGCCAATTCAACAAGTAAACTCAGCTGGATGACAATTATTAGTCTCTAGACGACTTTATATACACCCATGAGAAAAAAAAATACAACAAAGTTGTTGCCTTTTTTAGAATGATTTATTGTTAATTTGTTCTCTTCATTTATTTCCTTATTTCCTTTCCTCACTGGGCAATTTTTCCCTATTGGGGCTCCTGGGCTTATAGCATCTTGCTTTTCCAACTAGGGTTGTAGCTTGGATAATAATAATAATAATAATAATAATAATAATAATAATAATAATAATAATAATCATTGCTAACTGTTGTTTCCATTGTAAAGACCGGTTTTAATCTTTAGCGTAAACTAGATTCAAGCCTAATTTCCAACAATTCTGGCCAACCTTTCTATGTTAGACACAATTAGCTTCACATAGGGATAATTAGCAACACGTTGAACCCCTTAAACAAACTGCCACCGCTACACATCTATCTTAAAGGAATATATACTTTACGTATGCTAAAGTCATCCTAAAAGGGCATAGTAGAGAGTTATTAATCAACATTATTAATAAATACCTCAATTAAAAGATATATACAGAGAGAGAGAGAGAGAGAGAGAGAGAGAGAGAGAGAGAGAGAGAGAGAGAGAGAGAGAGAGAGAGCTTTCCCCCAGGCTAATTTTACTAATTGTTCCCAAACGATTTTGTTTTTAATTCAAATCAACCCGAGGTTTGCAAAGCAGGTATGCTTATTGGAAAATAATATAATAGACAGAGTTAGATACTAATAAATTTTGGAGACATTCTACTATTTTATAAAATTATTTCAAAATTAGGAGTATAAAACAAATTTTGGGTCGAGTCTTTACTTCAATCTACTTTTCTAACCTTTAAACACATCTTGAAAAAAAAAAAAAAAAAAAAAAAAAAAAACTATACGTAAAATAATATATAAAAACAGTTTGGTATTGGCTTAACAGGATTACTCGCACGGCTGAAGGATGATATGATTGGACTGTATTATGAAATTTAGGTCAAAGGCCAGGAAATGATATAGGTGAGATCGATCATTCACAACAGCTATGAATATCTAATCTATGTTATAGATGTAATTTAACATCTATTTATTTTCAATATCATATTTATAAATAACATTCACAGCATTCCCTTCTTATAATAATTAATATATATATATGTATATATATATATATATATATATATATATAAATATATATATATATATAATATAAATATATATATATATATATATATATATATATATATATACATAATATATATATATATATATATATATGTATATATACATATATACTGTACATTTATATATATATATATATATATATATATATATATATATATATATATATATATATATCTTTATATATATATATATACACACACACATATATATATATATATATATACATTTTATATATATATATATATATATATACATATATATATATATATATACATATATATATATATATATATATATATATATATAAGTTAAAAAGAATGAAATTAAATTTCATTAAAGGTCAAGTTACTGATGTAATCATGTATTAAGGAAGTTTTGTAACATGATAGTAATCAAAGTATCTCAATCTTTTAGAGTGCTTAAAATGCCAACAATATCATCTCATTAGAATTCTTCAGCTCTATTTGGTATTTTGTAACAATTATTAGTTCCCTATTGCAATAAGCTTAAGGATTTTTAAAGGTCGTTCAGCCTCAAACAGTATTATTATTATTATTATTATTATTATTATTATTATTATTATTATTATTATTATTACTTGCTAAGCTACAACCCTAGTTGGAAAAGCAGGATGCTATAAGACCAGGAGCTCCAACACGGAAAATAGCCCTGTGAGGAAATGAAAGAAAGAAAAATAAAATATTCTAGGAACAGTAACAACATTAATATAAATATTTCCTATATAAGCTAGAGAAACTTTAACAAAACAAGAGAAAGAGAAATTAGATAGAATAGTGTGCCCAAGTGTACCCCCAAGCAAGAGAACTCTAATTCAAGAGAGTGGAAGACCATGCTACAGAAGCTATGGCACTACCAAAGACTAGAGAACAATGGTTTGATTTTGGCGTGTCCTTCTCCTAGAGGAGCTGCTAACCATAGCTAAAGAGTCTCTTCTACCCTTACCAAAAAGAAAGTGGGGAAAAATCCTGAAATTCCATTATGTTGGAAATAATAGTTAAACTGTTTGGACATCAAGATGGAAGAAATGAACTGGAAGCAGAGGTAAACTAGAAGGATAAGAAGTGGGCGCAGTTAGCCATCGAAAGGACTCTGAAAAGACTCCCCAGTAAAGTCTACAGTTCAATGCGCGTGGTGTACTGATGGCAATTACCACCCCACGGGATTATAATATTCATCTACATTTTTCAGAAAAATGTACTTCCATAAGATATTAAGTTCAATATCATAAATAATGAAAGATAAATATCAATGAAATACAGCTTGTATGTTTCAGGGACATTCATACACATGAAAGTTCATTTAAACCATTAATTGGAGTGTTAACAAGTTCTGGTACAGAAATAATTTGTCAGATTAAAAATAAAAATGTAAACCATTAAAGTTAATTGTATTTGCATTCCAGATACATCGGTGGTTGTGCATTTTCTATTTAGATTTACATGTTTTTAATGTCTCCAAACGTGTCGCTTTTCATCAGTCATTGCCCGTACAATTGAAAGATACTGGAATCACGTTACATTAGTCAAATAAACAGGTAGTAGGTTGGCCTGGGCACCAGCCACCTGTTGAGATACTCCCGCTAGAGAGTTATGGGGGTCTTATGACTGGCCAGACAGTAAGCACATTAGAATAGTTATCTCCCCAATACAAATAATTATTATTGTTATTTTATTATTATTATTATTATTATTATTATTATTATTAGTAGTAGTAGTAGTAGTAGTAGTAGTAGTAGTAGTAGTACAAACTAAGTATTACTAGCTAAACTGCTACCCCCAATGCTTTGGTAGTGTGGATTTGACAATAAACGAGTAATATGCAATGGGAAATGTTGAATACTTTGGAATGAACCTATACAAATTATACCCGTTAAACAAAAGCAATAACCATTAACTCGTGATATTTATTATAGAGAAGAAGAAGAAGAAGAAGAAGAAGAAGAAGAAGAAGAAGAAGAGAAAGAGCTAGAAGAAGAAGAAGAAGAAGAAGAAGAAGAAGAAGAAAGAGCTATGCAAAAAAAAAAAAAAATCATTAAGACGCATTTGTAAAAAAATAAAATGAATAAATAACGCAACCCCACCCCCCCCAAAAAAAAAACACCTATGATTATGGAGGAAGTTGGCGGTTCGGTGCTATAAGCATTGTTCTGGAGAGTAAGTATTAGAAACAAAAGGAGAAAGACTGCATAAACAGGAAAAAAAAAAAATAATTTTGATAAAAAATCGAAAAGGGGTGAAAAATCGTCTGACAAAGAAGAAAAGAGCGTATACTACAATTATAAAATGGAGAGAGAGAGAGAGAGAGAGAGAGAGAGAGAGAGAGAGAGAGAGTGTGTGTGTATGTCTCAGGGGCTAGTAAAAGTGACAGCTACAATGGTTTTGTATAGCTGAGAGAGAAGAGAGAGAGAGAGAGAGAGAGAGAGAGAGAGAGAGAGAGTCTCCGGGGCTGGTAAAAGTGGCAGCTACAATGGTTTTGTATAGCTGTGAGAAAGAGAGAGAGAGAGAGAGAGAGAGAGAGAGAGAGAGTCTCAGGGGCTAGTAAAAGTGGCGGCTACAATGGTTTTGTATAGCTGAGAGAGAGAGAGAGAGAGAGAGAGAGAGAGTCTCAGGGGCTGGTAAAAGTGGCAGCTACAATGGTTTTGTACAGCTGAGAGAGAGAGAGAGAGAGAGAGAGAGAGAGAGAGAGAGAAAGGCCCAAATTAATTATTTACTTTGCCCCACTCTGAGAGGTAGGTTCCACTTAAAAGGGGAGATAAGGAGAGAAAACACAGGGGCAAGAAGACATACGAAAATGAGTATTGTGTACATTGAGTGTTCTTCTTATGGATATATTTCGACCTTTCTATATGCAAAATGGTATACCAATAACATTCACACTGCACTATAAACAAAAAGAACTTTCTAGTATTCCTCATATTTTATTATCCTAGGCTAAACTCTACCCATCATTATTCCAGGCAATCTTAGCAATTCTGTGGCCTTACTAACCATGGTGTCACCTTGGTTAATTCTCCCCTTGAAAAAAAAAAAAATCAATCTATTCATTTCCTTGGACCGTTTCTCTCCTTCAGATAAAACGTACACACCATGACCATTCGTTTAACTACACGATCACCACCTTAATGCAATATCTGGCTTGTAATCATATCAATTCATATCATATACAATATATGTACTATACCCTGGTGAAAGGGTTTGTGTATCGCCATGATCAGCAAAGATTTTCCAACTAATGTTATAGCTTAGATAATAATAATAATAATAATAATAATAATAATAATAATAATAATAATAATTGAAAAAAAAATACCCGTAAATTAATTATGATTAAATGCTACATATAATATAAGTCTATATATATAAATATATATATATATATATATATATACATATATATATATATATATATATATTAAAAGAGAGAGAGAGAGAGAGAGAGAGAGAGAGAGAGAGAGAGATTAATAAATCATTGTTTTTCATCTTCCTATCCAAGCATTGATCGATTTCCGACCTTTCTGACTCAAATTCATAAATCAAATCACGTAGTTTATCATTATTATTATTATTATTATTATTATTATTATTATTATTATTATTATTATTATTATTATTATTATTATCATCATTATTATTATTATTATTATTACTATTATTATGAGTTATTAGGGCCTATTGAAACTAGAGAAAAAAAGAGAATTTTTCGAGAGTCCTAAACGGCTTCGGGAGAAAATCTTCGTGCATCTCCAAAAGCATTCAGAAGGAATTTCCATAGACTTAGCATGGAATTCTGAATGATTCCAGAAATCTCTGAACGATTTCGGAAGAAAATCTTCCTGAATCTCCTTCCAAATGACTTCAGAAGAAATAGCCGTAGACTTAGCATAGAGTTCTGAATGACTCCAGAACGGAATCTTCCCGGAGCAGTTCTGAACGGCTCCAAAGACTTTGAAGACCTGATCTCTCTCTCTCTTTTTTTTTTTTCAAACATACCTTGCAACACCTCACGATCTGTATGTACTGTAGCTATGGAAGTTTACGCAGTGAACATTGGGAGGAGGATTTCACTTTACTCACAGAGCTCGCGTTCTGGCGGAACAGGTAACTGACTGTGAGAATTTTGTTACAGCTACAGGATGAACTGGAGGCTATTCGGAACACCTTCATCTACAGATAGTTTGGATAGGTGCTGCCGAAATTGGCGAGCTTTGAAGATCATAATGTAAGCGCCTTGAAGGATAATTTGCTTGCGGTTTAGCGATAATGTCCTATAATTGGATTGCATTGGTGCAAAGCGGTGAGCGACGTGTTTCTTCAAAATTCGGCATTGAAGATAGAACATATCAGGACAGCATTGGTAAATATATCGTGTTGCTCTTCGTTGACTTTAGTATGATGGCGTATAGTGTATGCCGAGAAATCAATGGCATCCATGTCTTTACCCATCGCCCTTATAGGTAAAGACATGAAAGCCATCGATTTCTCCGAGGAATCTGACGAACCGAAGACAAACAGCACTGAAATGTCTCTTGAAATCTCGAAGGAGACTGGCGGACTAAGAAAAGAAGATCTTGAAAACTATAAAAGACAGAAGAGAATAGAGAAGGAAAGCCTTTATATGAAGAAATATAAAAAATAGCCTTTAATTATAGAGGTAAGTCACCTACAAACTGAGGTCAAATAGCCTCTACTATTAGCGGTTAGTCGCCTTAAAACCGAGGTCTCAAAGAGCCTCTAGAGCTAGAAATAAAGCACCCAAAAATAAAGGTCAAAGAGCTTTTAATGTTAGAGGTAAGGGGATTAAAATAAAGGTCAAAGAAACTCTAATGCTAGTATACCACCTCAAAATAGAGGTCAAAGAACCTCTGCTGCTAAAAGTAAGGAGCCTCAAAACAGAGGTCAAAGAGCCTCTAATGCTAAAAGTAAGGAGCCTCAAAATAGAGGTCAAAGACCCTCTAATGCTAAAAGTAAGGAGCCTCAAAACAGAGGTCAAAGAACCTCTAATGCTAAAAGTAAGAAGCCTCAAAATAGAGGTCAAAGACCCTCTAATGCTAAAAGTAAGGAGCCTCAAAACAGAGGTCAAAGAATCTCTAATGCTAAAAGTAAGGAGCCTCAAAACAGAAGTCAAAGAATCTCTAATGCTAAAAGTAAGGAGCCTCAAAACAGAGGTCAAAGAATCTCTAATGCTAAAAGTAAGGAGCCTCAAAACAGAGGTCAAAGAACCTCTAATGCTAAACGTAAGGAGCCTTAAAACAGAGGTCAAAGACCCTCTAATGGTAAAAGTAAGGAGCCTCAAAACAGAGGTCAAAGAATCTCTAATGCTAAAAGTAAGGAGCCTCAAAACAGAGGTCAAAGAACCTCTAATGCTAAAAGTAAGGAGCCTCAAAACAGAGGTCAAAGAATCTCTAATGCTAAAAGTAAGGAACCTCAAAACAGAGGTCAAAGAGCCTCTAATGCTGAAAGTAATGAGCCTCAAAATAGAGGTAAAAGACCCTCTAATGCTAAAAGTAAGGAGCCTCAAAACAGAGGTTAAAGAACCTCTAATGCTAAAAGTAAAGAGCCTCAAAACAGAAGTCAAAGAATCTCTAATGCTAAAAGTAAGGAGCCTCAAAACAGAGGTCAAAGAATCTCTGATGCTAAAAGTAAGGAGCCTCAAAACAGAGGTCAAAGAACCTCTAATGCTAAATGCAAGGAGCCTCAAAACAGAGGTCAAAGACCCTCTAATGCTAAAAGTAAGGAGCCTCAAAACAGAGGTCAAAGAATCTCTAATGCTAAAAGTAAGGAGCCTCAAAACAGAGGTCAAAGAACCTCTAATGCTAAAAGTAAGGAGCCTCAAAACAGAGGTCAAAGAATCTCTAATGCTAAAAGTAAGGAGCCTCAAAACAGAGGTCAAAGAGCCTCTAATGCTGTAAGTAAGGAGCCTCAAAATAGAGATCAAAGACCCTCTAATGCTAAAAGTAAGGAGCCTCAAAACAGAAGTCAAAGAACCTCTAATGCTAAATGTAAGGAGCCTCAAAATAGAGGTAAAGACCCTCTAATGCTAAAAGTAAGGAGCCTCAAAACAGAGGTCAAAGAATCTCTAATGCTAAAAGTAAGGAGCCTCAAAATAGAGGTCAAAGACTCTCTAATGCTAAAAGTAAGGAGCCTCAAAACAGAGGTCAAAGAACCTCTAATGGTAAAGTAAGGAGCCTCAAAACAGAGGTCAAAGACCCTCTAATACTAAACGTAAGAAGCCTCAAAATAGAGGTCAAAGACTCTCTAATGCTTAAAGTATGGAGCCTAAAAATAGAGTCGAAAGAGCCTCTAATGCTAAAAGTAATGAGCCTCAAAATAGAGGTCAAAGAGCCTCTAATGTTAAAAGTAAGGAGCCTCAAAATAGAGGTTAAAGAGCCTCTAACGCTAAAAGTAAGGAGCCTCAAAACAGAAGTCAAAGAATCTCTAATGCTAAAAGTAAGGAGCCTCAAAACAGAGGTCAAAGAATCTCTGATGCTAAAAGTAAGGAGCCTCAAAACAGAGGTCAAAGAACCTCTAATGCTAAATGTAAGAAGCCTCAAAACAGAGGTCAAAGACCCTCTAATGCTAAAAGTAAGGAGCCTCAAAACAGAGGTCAAAGAATCTCTAATGCTAAAAGTAAGGAGCCTCAAAACAGAGGTCAAAGAACCTCTAATGCTAAAAGTAAGGAGCCTCAAAATAGAGATCAAAGACCCTCTAATGCTAAAAGTAAGGAGCCTCAAAACAGAGGTCAAAGAACATCTAATGCTAAATGTAAGGAGCCTCAAAATAGAGGTAAAGACCCTCTAATGCTAAAAGTAAGGAGCCTCAAAACCGAGGTCAAAGAATCTCTAATGCTAAAAGTAAGGAGCCTCAAAATAGAGGTCAAAGACTCTCTAATGCTAAAAGTAAGGAGCCTCAAAACAGAGGTCAAAGAACCTCTAATGGTAAAGTAAGGAGCCTCAAAACAGAGGTCAAAGACCCTCTAATGCTAAACGTAAGAAGCCTCAAAATAGAGGTCAAAGACTCTCTAATGCTTAAAGTATGGAGCCTAAAAATAGAGTCGAAAGAGCCTCTAATGCTAAAAGTAATGAGCCTCAAAATAGAGGTCAAAGAGCCTCTAATGTTAAAAGTAAGGAGCCTCAAAATAGAGGTTAAAGAGCCTCTAACGCTAAAAGTAGAGTCTCAAAATAGGTCAAAGAGCCTCTAATGTTAAATGTAAGGACCCTCAAAACAGAGGTCAAAAAGCCTCTAATGCTAAAAGTAAAGACCTTCAAAAATGGAGGTCAAAGAGACTCTAATGCTAGAAGTGAGCAGCCTCAAAATAGAGGTCAAAGAGCCTCTAATGCTAAAAGTAAGGACCCTCAAAATAGAGGTCAAAGAGCCTCTAATGCTAAAAGTAAGGAACATCAAAACAGAGGTAAAAAACCATCTAATGCTAAATGCAAGGAGCCTCCAAATAGAGGTCAAAGACCCTCTAATGTTAAAAGGAGTCTCAAAATAGAGGTCAAAGAGCCTCTTATGCTAAAAGTAAGGACCCTTAAAATAACAGGTCAAAGAGCCTCTAATACTAAAAGTAAAGAGCCTCAAAATAGAGGTCAAAGATCCTTTAATGCTCAAAGTAAGGAGCCTCAAAATAGAGGTCAAAGACCCTCTAATGCTAAACTAAGGAACCTCAAAATAGAGGTCAAAAACCCTCTAATGCTAAACTAAGGAACCTCAAAATAGAGGTCAAAGACCTCTAATGCTAAACTAAGGAACCTCAAAATAGAGGTCAAAGACCCTCTAATGCTAAAAGTAAGGAGCCTCAAAATAGAGGTCAAAGACCCTCTAATGCTAAACGTAAGGAGCCTCAAAATAGAGATCAAAGACCCTCTAATGCTAAAAGTAAGGAGCCTCAAAAAATAGGCCAAAGAGACTCTAATGCTAAAAGTAAGGAGCTTCAAAATAGAGGTCAAAGACCCTCTGATGCTAAAAGTAAGGAGCCTCAAAATAAAGGTCAAAGACCCTCTAATGCTAAACGTAAGGAGCCTTAAAATATAGGTCAAAGACCCTCAAATGCTAAAAGTAATGAGCCTCAAAATAGAGGTCAAAGAGACTCTAATGCTGAAAGTGAGCAGTCTCAAAATAGAGGTCAAAGAGCTTCTAATGCTAAAAGTAATGAGCCTCAAAATAGAGGTCAAAGAACCTCTAATGCTAAACGTAAGGAGCCTCAAAATAGAGGTCAAAGACCCTCTAATGCTAAAAGTAAGGAGCCTCAAAATAGAGGTCAAAGAGACTAATGCTGAAAGTGAGCAGCCTCAAAATAGAGGTCAAAGACCCTCTAATGCTAAAAGTAATGAGCCTCAAAATAGAGGTCAAAGAACCTCTAATGCTAAACGTAAGGAGCTTCAAAATGGATATCAAAGAGCCTCTAATGCTAAAATTAAGGAGCCTCAAAATAGAGGTCAAAGAGACTAATGCTAAAAGTGAGCAGTCTCAAAATAGAGGTCAAAGACCCTCTAATGCTAAAAGTAAGGAGCCTCAAAATAGAGGTCAAACAGCCTCTAATGATAAAAGTAATGAGCATCAAAATAGAAGTAAAAGACCCTCTAATGCTAATAGTAAGGATTCTCAAAATAGAGGTCAAAGAGACTAATGCTAAAAGTGAGCAGTCTCAAAATAGAGGTAAAAGACCCTCTAATGCTAAAAGTAAGGAGCCTCAAAATAGAGGTCAAAGAGACTAATGCTGAAAGTGAGCAGTCTTAAAATAGAGGTCAAAGACCCTCTAATGCTAAAAGTAATGAGCCTCAAAATAGAGGTCAAAGAACCTCTAATGCTAAACGTAAGGAGCTTCAAAATGGATATCAAAGAGCCTCTAATGCTAAAATTAAGGAGCCTCAAAATAGAGGTCAAAGAGACTAATGCTAAAAGTGAGCAGTCTCAAAATAGAGGTCAAAGACCCTCTAATGCTAAAAGTAAGGAGCCTCAAAATAGAGGTCAAACAGCCTCTAATGATAAAAGTAATGAGCCTCAAAATAGAAGTAAAAGACCCTCTAATGCTAATAGTAAGGAACCTCAAAATAGAGGTCAAAGACCCTCTAATGGTAAAAGTGAGCAGTCTCAAAATAGAGGTCAAAGAGCCTCTAATGCTAAACGTAAGGAGACTCAAAATAAAAGTAAAAAACCCTCTAATACTCAAAGTAAGGAGCCTCAAAATAGAGGTCAAAGAGCCTCTAATGCTAAAAGTAAGGAGCCTCAAAATGGAGGCCAAAGACCCTCTAATGCTAAAACTAAGGAGCCTCAAAATAGAGGTCAAAGAACCTCTAATGCTAGAGGTAAAGCACTTCAAATTAGAGATCAAAGAACATATAATTCTAAGATTATAGTACCTCAAAATAGAGGCCATAGAACTCTTAATACTAAAGGTATGGCACCTGAAAATAGAGCTTAAATATCCTCTAATGTTGGAAGTATGGCACCTCAAAATTAAAGGCCAAAGAGCCTCTAACGCTAGAGGTAAGGTACCTCAAAATAGAGGCCAAATAGTCTGGCCTATACCTAAGTTTGATTCAACTAAGCTTCTAGAGGATGAACACAGAAGTCTTTGTAACTGAATGTAGGAATCGATTTACAGTCTTAAGAGACTTTAAGAGACGAAGTTTTGGGACATGCTGTTACAAGGAGGAAAACCATGGGTATCAAATGATACTTGGGTTACTATAAAAAGAAGACAGAAACTGAAATTGATTTCTTAAAGTTTTCGAGGAAGTAATGAAAATTACAAGGCAGAGCATTGCCGAGTATTTCAGTATTGATAGTGAGGTTAAAAGAAATATCAGGAATGATTGGAGAGAATATTTAGACAGGAAAGCAGATGAGACTGAAAAACCTATGAATTCAGGGAGTGGCTTTGTTGTAGGAATTGTTCTTGGAATTATTACTGAAATCTCTAAGGGAAAAAAGAAGCATATACCCATCAAAAAGAAAGATGGATCTGTTATAACAAAAGAACATGAAAGGTAACGTTGGATTGAACACTTTAGTGAGGTCATGAATAGGAAATACGAAGGGAATAATTTGGTTGATATACCTGAAACTGATGAAGACCTTGATGTGCCCATGAATGAATAAGGTGTGTTTGAAGTCGAAGCTATTCTTAAAAAAAAAAACTCAAAAGATGGAAAGCCCCTGGATACGAAGGAATAACTGTCGAGATGATATTGCCTGAAAATGAAGTGACTCCCAGATTACCTACAAGATTATTTTGTAGAATGTGGCGTGAAGAGGCAAAGCCTTATGTATGGGAGCTAGGAGTGCTGGTGAAAATGACAAAAAAAGATCTGACTGATTGCAATCATTACAGAGGCATCACACTTACGTCAGCTGTCATGAAAATATATAGAATGCTCATTCTAAAGAGACTAGAGAGAAAGATTGATGAAAAGTTGAGAGATGAACAAGCAGGATTTAGAAAAGGTAGAAGTTGTACTGACCAAATTTTCATTTAAGACATGTGGTACAGCAATATGTAGAATATAGAATTCCACTTTTGATGGTATATGTGGGCTATGAAAAAGCTTTTGATTATGTGCTCTAGCAAATTTTGTGGAGAGTCCTGCGACATTATGGAGTTCCTCTCAAATATGTAAATTTAATTGTCTGTTCATAAGCATAGCAAAGGCAAAGTTAATGTTAGTGGCGTCTTATCAAACGAATTTTCAGTGAAAAGTGGAGTACTCTAAGGGAATGTGTTGTTACCTATGTTGTTTATCCTCCTCATAGATTTTGTAATGCATAGATCGGTTGGGGATGGTGGAGAAGGATTGGACTGGATTGGTAACAGAAAATTAGGAGACCTAGAGTATGCTGATGACGCTGTCCTAATTAGCAGAACACCACAGGGCTTGGGAAGCTTGCTTACCAGAATGCATGAAAAATCACATGAGGTTGGGCTCGAGATAAATAGAAGAAAGACAGATGATGAGAACGGAATATGCAATGGAAGATGAAATATCTTTGGAAGGATAAAGGATTAATGAGGAAGAATTATTTAAATATTTAGGAACTATGATATCTAATATAGGAGCTTTAGAATTTGAGTTTAATGAAAGATAGAAAAAAGCAAATCAGAGGATGGCTAGGTTAAGTCAAATTTAGAAATCAGGTCGCCTAAAATTACATATAATAATCAGGCTATACATCAGTTTAGTGAGATCGGTGTTACTGTATGGTCGTGAATCTTGGTATATTAATGAAACTCATTTTGTAGATTTGAGAACAAAGCCCTCAGAAGAATATTGGGTGTTAAATGACAGGATAGGATTAGAAATGAAACTAAGAGAGATTACTCGAGCGCCACATGTGGATGAGATCATGGTGAGGGGTAGATGGAGATAGTTTGGGGATGCTCTTTGTTCTCCCTAAGAGACATTAGTTCACCAAACTTTAAACTGGCCTCCACAAGGCACGAGAAGAGTTGGAAGACTCAGGACTATAAAGCATGAAGTAAGATATTGTGACTGGAGAAGTATTGAATTAAAAGCTCAAGGCGAGTCACTTAGCCTCCTTCTTCCTCTAAAGACCCTTTTGTTGCTCTACCAATGCAAAATAATGGACGATCCTTAATATTTTCCGAAATAATTTGAATTTCTTTTTTTTTCTTTTTTTTTTGGTATAAATAAATCCTTATCATTCACTATCGGGACTATACTAGCAGTTCAATTATCATTATTTATTACCCTGGTCAATTTAGATTTTTTTGTATTTACGTTAGTGTTTGCAGACATTTTTTCTTAAAGAATCGAGAGATATTTGGTTGCTTTGTATTTCCATGATTTGTCATGTTTCTAGCTCTCTTTCTTTGTGTTTTTCCTTTTATTTTTCTTCATTTCATCTTTTTTTCTTAAATCTTCGATTGTATCCCTTCCTTTTGTAGGTAAAAGTATCTCTTTGATGGCTCATTCACAGTATGAGGGAACAATGATAAGAATAAAATGGATAGGTACAACTTAGGACGAATATTGTTTATGGGATCAGCTTTGCCCCTCCTTGATGTATCTATCATGCTGTTCACTCTAATGTTGCTCCATTCAACACCATATCAAAAAAGCAACATGACAGTTATCAACATGGAAATTAGCAAGAACAGTGAAAATATATTCTATTTCAATTCCTGAAATTTTCATTTGGATATGTGAATTATTATAGGAACAATGTATATAGGCTAGTAGAGTTTTTTTTTATATTTCCAGCATTTGGGTTGACACCCCTCTCGAGGATGTTATCATGTTTTGGTCAATCTTTTTGAAGGTTTCACCCCCTGAGTGTCAACTGCTTTAAGAGTGTCCCCAGTATTAAATAACTTTTTGAAAATCATATCATAACCATCGAGCTAGAAAGAAACTTTTTTTTTTAATGTAACTCTCAGGGTGTCACTCACTTTTAGGGTGTCACCTTGGGCAGACACCCCTTTTACTGCACCCCTTATGTATTATTTTGAATTTTTATGGTTATATATATGCATATCTATGCATAAAAGTATATTTATGTGCTCGAATACAAAGCTTGATTTACATATCCATATAGCAAGGCTAAATTGGACAGTTTTCAAAGCTATGGTCAGTCAAAATTGGACAGGCAAACTTCTCACTTTTTTCTTGGCGAGGCAAAATTGGACAATCTTGGATTACGGATACAAAAATTTATGTAAGTCTATAATTTTTTTCTAGCATATATTGATAGGGACCACAAATTGTCATAGTTTGCCCAACTGAGCGTTGGCGCTTAACGGAGATACAGACGTGTCCAAAATTGCCTCGTCTCTGAGATATCTTTTTTATTACTGTAATACGAGAATTTCTACTTCTTTGATGATTATGAAACAAGCCATTTTTATAGAGGAGACCTCCCTCTCTTGAAAACATGTTTGGTATTTGGTCATAAATTATTAATATAGATTTTGTACGAAGGTTGCTAAAAAGGATCCAAAATTGCCTCACCCTACTATACTTCATTGGATCCTTCTCTCTGGTCACACACACACACACACACACACACACACACACACAGCGAATAGTCTGGCCTATCCTTTACACATTCTCCTTTGTTCTCATACACCTGACTACACCAAGATTACCAAACAATTCTTCTCCACACAAGGGGTTACTCCACTGTAATTGCTGTAGCCACTTTCCTCTTGTAAGGATAGAAGACTCTTTAGCTATGGCCAGCAGCTCTTCTAGAAGGACACTCCAAAATCAAACCATTGTTATCTAGTCTTGGGTAGTGCCATAGCCTCTGTACCATGGTCTTCAACTGTCTTGGGTTAGAATTCTCTTGCTTGAGGTTTCACTCGAGCACGGTGTTCTGTCTTGTTTCTCTTCCTCTTATTTTGTTGAAGTTTTTATAATTCATATAGGAGATATTTAACTTAATGTTGTTACTCTTCTTAAATTTATATTTTTCCTTGTTTCCTATCCTCACTGGGCTATTTTCTCTGTTGGAGCCGCTAGGCTTATAGCATCCTGCTTTTCCAACCAA
>NC_090743.1:12933216-12958216 GCF_036898095.1 Palaemon carinicauda
TTATCGCACACCAATTCTCTTAACATTTATTTATTGAATGCTCATTAATAGATGGACGCTTGCTAACCTAAGTATTATAACATGAGGCTAAGAACTCCAACTCGTTGGTCTGGCTAAACTATCAAATAACAATTAACCTTAATTTTACGGTAAAATTAAATTGTCTAATGACCTTCTATAAAGCCAGTTGAATTTTCATGAGGCCGTGGGAGGATTTTAATGTGACTAAGTCAACTCGACAGTTCCAACTGCATTAATTATAGTTTGTATTGCAAGCAATTGACAGTTTTATAATGGGAGACACCCAAATAACTTTCATTATACCCTTTGTATTTACATACGCTTATATAGACGCATTCATTTATCACATGAAATTAAAGTGCTCCGAACTTTCATTTGCATTAACGCAAGGAAAATGATGACATATTTTCATAATTAATTAAACATTGAAGAAAACTATTAGTAAAAATCTGTGAGACTTCGAAGAATGTTTGTCACAAAATTCTGTTTCAGTTCATTATAAATCCAAGTTTCCAGACATGACTCATTAGTAAACTATAAGAATATTAAAAAATGAATAAGTATATTTTTCCAGAATGCAATAAGGATTAAATATTTTTATCTGATATTTGAGATATTTTGCTAATTAGGTTTTAATAGAGAATTATAGTTATCAATAAAGATACATAGTCGAAAAATAGCTCATTGTACTTAATTACAGCATTATGACTTGCCTTGTATCTTTTTTTTTTTTCTAACATAGAACTTCTACTCCTTAAAACCTGTCTCACAGGTACAGTTGGCCTCAAGAATTCCGGTACACAATATTGCAGACCATCTATGATAGTATATATCGGAATTCTTGGAGGCAACTGTACAATCTACTTTAAATACTGAATTGAGGTGAAACCTGCGAAGACAAACTTCAGAACATTGCTTGTGTCACCGTCCGTTTTTCCCCTCAGTCCAGAGTTCCTGGGGAGGGGGAAATTTAAACTATAGTCTATTTCCAACGGGGGAATTACGGGACGGGTCTATATTTCCCCTCTTTACTATAATTTCCCCAAATGAATTAACCAATGAAACAAGGAAGAGGAGCAATCTAGGATACTTTATTGATTTAAAAAAATTATCCATGCTGTAGTTGAAGGGTAAATGTTTGAATACTTTTTATCTAAACTCGTATCTATGCTGTAGCTAAACTGTAAAAGTTTGAATACAAGTTGAAAACTAAATTATATCTAAATACAGGTTTTTCTTTAACATGGCAATTGCACTTATCCAAATATAAGAAATTCATAACTATATGTAATCTAAGTTTTTTCTTGACTATGCGACTGTACTGATTTTACAAACTCATGACCCAATGGCATTTACCTTTTCTACGTTAATTTGTACTGCGTTGTGGGCTAAATGCTACCTTTTGTAAAGTCTCTTATTGTGTCCACAATTTTTGAGCCGTCAATTGCACTTGCGTTACATGCAGGGAGGAATTTCATCCCAAAGGGGATTGGTATCCTGGGTTGATTTTTCACCTCTGGAAAATTATCCAAGGACACTTATCGGGGGAGGAGGGATTGAATTGGGAGGGATGTAAGACAGATGATACACCGGTTTAACCGAGGTCTAAGTATCTCAACCGATGATACACCGGTTTAACCGAGGTCTAAGTATCTCAACCGATGATACACCGGTTTAACCGAGGTCTAAGTATCTCAACCGATGATACACCGGTTTAACCGAGGTCTAAGTATCTCAACCGATGATACACCGGTTTAACCGAGGTCTAAGTATCTCAACCGATGATACACCGGTTTAACCGAGGTCTAAGTATCCCAACCGATGATACACCGGTTTAACCGAGGTCTAAGTATCCCAACCGATGATACACCGGTTTAACCGAGGTCTAAGTATCTCAACCGATGATACACCGGTTTAACCGAGGTCTAAGTATCCCAACCGATGATACACCGGTTTAACCGAGGTCTAAGTATCCCAACCGATGATACACCGGTTTAACCGAGGTCTAAGTATCTCAACCGTTGGTTTAACATACATACAAAGAAGGCCCATCAGCAGGGCGTTGAACCTTCTCCACAAATTACAGCAGTGACTCTTATCATGCACTCCATATCTCGCTTTTCATGTTATCATGAGAAATGTCTGGGACTGACCAAACATCTCGAATCTACGCTCATTTCCCCTAAGTGGTTTTAAAATATATTCTTGTGACCTTTACTATCTTTCCTACCCATTTCTCTCTCTTGTTTCATTCCATTTCCGTCGGGCAAGTAATACATCAGTAATTTGTATATCATAAGCTTTGTATAGGGTGCTCTGAAAATGTACTTTACCCATATGTTCACAATACTGAAAAAAAACAATTATATAAATCTTGATATTCTAATGTGATTTAATGAAAGTTAAAAGACGAGGCTACACTGATAGTAGTTAAATGATACAAGTCTGTTGACTGTGGAAATATTTCTAGCTTTTCCATCTTCGATTTCTACTCTTCCATCGAACATTATCTCTTTGCCTCTCCTTTTGTGACCCAAAATGAAAGCGAAATAAGAATAATAACATGAATGGATAAATCACTTACGTGGTACTTAGAAATCTATCCAAACTTTCGTATCCCCCATGAGATCGCAAGTTTTATTCAAACTCAGAATATTACAGATATTATATACAGTACTTTCTTTGTTATCATCTTCCAATTGTCGTAAAAGAAGTCAAATATCTCTAATAAATCAAGCAAACTTCTTTCCACGAGTCCCTTCGCTATGACATAAAAAAGTCCAATTTGTAATAGGATCGTAAAAGTCCATCTGATAAAATGCCCCCCTTCCCCCCAAAACCATGAATGCTTCTCCAATAAATAATAGAAATGAGGAGTTTCGTTGGGAAGATAGATTCTTGAATGGGGCCATGGATCCCTTGTTGTGCTTCGCTGACCATAATCATATGCTTAGCGCAGCGATCCCCGCTTGTTGATTGTAAATAGAACACAGTTATTGCCCGCTGACATGGCATTGCAACAGATGGCATTAATATCAAGTAAAGGCCGTAGCCCTTATGCCAGACAGGGGCGGAATTAGCTCTCTCGGCGGGATTTCTCGGGCCGAACGATCAACCAAAGTCCCTTTCAATCCACTTAGAGGCAGAGATAGCATCGACAGCCTGCAAAAGGGGTCCTTTTCTTTTCTCTTATTCCTCGCTTAATGGCAGTTGTTGTCGGAACTCGTGCAGGGGAAAATACGGCATAAAGCGAGTCGGCCAAGCCCATCCCTTACAAATAAACATGGGTAAAGACTGAAGAACATATTGGTGACGTAAGTGTTCCTCATTGAAAATGAGCTATTTATATTCGTAACATATACAGTTTGAATAATAATAATGAATTTCATCAATTTAATGGTAATAATAATCTTAATAATTTTAACAGTAATAATAATCTTAATCATTCTAATAATGTTAATAGTAATAATTTCAATTACAGTATCTTAATATTATTAACTTTTGTAATTTCAATAAAATAAAAACTTTAATTAATTCTAATAGTAATAATAATTTCAATATCTATAACAGTAATAATAATTTTAATCATTCTAATAATGTTAATAATAGTAATAATTTCAATGATCTTCATAATGATATTAACTTATGTAATTTCAATAATAATAAAAACTTTAATCAATTTTAATGGTATTAACAATTTCAATCATTTTAACAGTAATAATAATAATTGTAATCATTCTTATAATGTTAATAATAATAATTGTAATCATTCTAATAATGTTAATAATAACAATTTCAATTAACTAATAACAATATCAACTTTTATAATTTCAATTATCTTAATAATATTTACCTATACAATTTCAATTATCTTGATAATAATACCAACTTTTATAATTTCAATAACAATAAAAACTTTAAAACCAAAACTTCAATTGCTCAGCCGGCGAAGGCTCTGACGAGACGCAGATCGAAGAGGCAGGCCGGGGTCCGGTAGTGGTGTTTTATCGAAGACTTATATCTGCGGAGGCAGATTTATTCCCGCATACACGAGAGTCCCAATTGGTCAGCGAGGGGTTATGAGGAAAGCCCCAAACGAGGCAGCTTAGGATTATGCAGGATATTCGGGGATCCTCATCGTACGTCTGATGTGCCTGAGACAATATCTCGGGATAATAAAAAAAAAAAAAAAAAAAAAGGAAAACAAAAACACATCGGAATGCTGCTGACACTTATCGCATCAAGCAACTGACAGGTAAGCACAGGTCGGTGGTCCAAATATAAAAAAAAAAATTAGTCAGCCTTGAAAATTAATATTGAATTATTTCTCATGTTAAAGCTGTAACCGTTTCATAAATTACACAGTTGAATGTAAAATCTTAAAATGAAATACAAAATAACTTTATATTTCCAACGTAAATAGAAAACCGTAATTATTTTTGTTTGACATTACAAATTACGTATGGTTTATGCAAATGCCTGCCAAGGTATGATCCTCGATTCATTCTGCCTACGTTTCGAACATTAAAAACCAACGGAGGGATTCACGAAAAAAAAAAAAAAAAAAAAAAAAAAAAAACAAGCAAGCAAGCGAATAAAAGCAAGGGAGTCATAAAAACGAATCGCTTACACAGACACTTGACACATGATGAGAAATGTCGTCGTCTGCAGAAACATTCCCGTATATCATATTAATTTCACATTTATACTCGAAGATAAGATAAGCCCCTTTAATCATTTGCATGGCTACGACATTATTCTTAGTAGGGAGTAAAGTTAAGAATGTGAGAGTCACCCCCTTCCCTCCCTCAACCTTCTAATCCCCCTCCACCTTCTCAATCCCCTACTCCTCCTCCATCTCTGGCTAACGTCACCCAGTTGCCATCGAGCTCTTTCTGGACTATCGTACGTCTACGGACAAAGTTCTCGATTCAGAAACGAGCAATCTTTTGGCGTATTTAATTTTCGTTTTATGTGTGTAGGGTGGGGGGAGAGGGTGTAAATGTTGACAAGAGGACACCTTCTACATGGAGGCGACAGTTCCCACGATCCAACAAAGATTTGGCCACTTTGAGTTATCTTACTCCCAGCAATCGTGGTAAGCAGCTAGTTCAACCTGGCACCACCAGGGGGGCCACTACCCCCCGGGGCACCGACGGTAAGGGACACTCGTCTTTGGCACGCCGTTACATAGGGGTGAAACTACCCTTGTCCCTTGGATCATTAGAGTCCCGCATGGTGATATAGTGCATAGGTTGGTTTGAATTATTGTTAGAGTAGAATGAGGGATTGTTGAGTATGGGGATGAAGTGTGTGTGTGTGTGTGTGTGTGTGTGTGTGTGTGTGTGTGTGTGTGTGTGTGTGTGTGTGTGAGGTGAATGGCAAAGGTTGGTGAATTTCCCAACGATGAAAATAAATAAGAAAAAAATCTTAACATTCGATGTCACCAACACGACAGGATTTATTAAACGCTTCCTAATATATTTGACATCCCTGGCCTTTTGAACGTTGTTTCGGGGATGGGTGAAGGATAGGTTATATAAATAGGTATTATTCAAATGGAAATGTGACGTAATAGGCATTATAAGAAAAAGTACAAAGTACAAATTAATATGAAATTGTAATTTGACAAATACATTCTAATGCCGTTAGTCCACATGTAGAAGTATGCGTGGGCGGTTTACGGAAAGTAAATAAAAAAAAACATTTTACAATTTCTGTTTGTTAGTACTGTGTGTTGGAATGCAACGGAATTCATTCAAAACAACTTAGACTATGTTAAAAAAAAGATAATATGTCTGGATATATACTGTATATACACACACACACATATACAATATATATATATAATATATATATATATATATATACATATAAATATATATATATATATATATATATATATATATATATATATATATATATATATATATATATTTCCGGTCACGTTTAGCTCTACCCGTCCCTCGGGTAGGGGGAAGGGGAATTAGTCATACCCTGTTGAGAGAAGGGGTACGTGTGTGTATATTTATCCAAATATCTACCCGTCATTTTTGACGGATCGCGTACACAAATATCACATAGATGGCAAATGATAAAGAATTACTCCGCTTACAAACGGATGACAAATGGTAAGTAAAATGTAGACGACAGCAATGCTATACTAGACAATATCGAATGACAATTCTCACTTATGGCTGCTCGCATACTGACCACGAAAATTAATCAGGGCTACATTTATAATTCAACTACTGCATTTTGGACAAAATCTCTCTCCAGAAAAAGTTTCATAACATTGTATCGAACCTAACTATACACAGCCTCTATCTCTCTTGGGACACATTCTTTCACACAACCAATCAAGCACGTTCAAAGGTCTCCTTTAATCTTAATTTTCTCCCAACACTTCCAATATTTACAATTATGCACAGACATATAGTAATCCATTCTTTCCTTATGGTCAAGCCATCTCAAAACGCTCTGATGTATTCAACACCCTTCAATACTTTCTTTCAGTTACATTTACAATCCACCTTGCACTATCACAAAAGAAAGTTAGTTCAATAATCCCTTCGTGCACCTAACCTTGGGTGCGATAGATACTTCAAGCCTTTCCCATACTCTGCCAGCTCATATACTGCTACCCTTTTTACTCCGTTTATTCTATGACTCATCTCTTTTCGCATCTAACTGTCAATGGCCAGAATTAAAAATCTATAGAAGTAAAAAAAAAAAGCAACAGCATTACATTGTATGAGCGTGTATAAAATACGGTGCAGTATATGTCTCCCCCCTAAAAAAGACATACATCTTAAATAGGGCACCCCACTTTAGAGAGGCGAACTGTTGGCGGGTTATCTTACAGGATACGCAGATTTTAGACGATCAATGGAGACTCAGTATTCTTTGCCACAAATGTTAATTATGATAGCCTTCGGTGTGCAACGGATCACAAGGAAAGGGCCCGTGGAAGGGGGCATCAGTGGTGGCTTGCTAGTGTTGTAGTCCAGGAAGACATGCATTGCAGCGTGTAAATATTTTAGTATGTGTTGCTTTGCTGGGGGCTTATAAGTCTGGCGGCATGGATTAAATTTTCTGCATAACGTAAGTGCTGGAGATTGTAGGAAGAGGTTGCAGACAGATAAAATTCAGTAAGGACGACCAACACGACACCATACACCATTTCAGCTGCTGAGAAATACAGGGTGTCTTTAGGAGTGATCCTTAATTTTAGGAGGGCCCAGGGAAGTTGAGTAAACCAGTTGAAGTTTTTGCAGCAGGACATCAAATTTGCTTGATGGTGCAAGGAAAACGTCCAACCATTCCGTTGGCTGCAGGGGTTGTAGGCAATTGTCTGGAGAGGTGAAAGTGGTACCCTTGTCAGAAATAATACACTCAGGGATGCCAAATCTCGCTACCAACCCTGAGAGTAAGGCAGACGTACATATGATGGACGTTGTAGTTTGCATGGGAATGGCTTCAGGCCAACGAGTGGAGCGGTCAATGACAGTAAACAGGTAACGGTGTCCTTGTGATGGGGGTAAGGGACCTACTACAGTGACGTGAATGTGGGCAAAATAACGCTGAGGTTGAGGAAAGGTGCACACTCCTGAATCTGTGTATCGAAATACTTTTGAAATTTGGCATGAAGTACAGGCACAGACCCAATCCTTAGCATCCCTACTAATGCCATGCCAAATTAACTTTGTTTTCAGTAGCTAAGCAGAAGATTATTGCAAAAGATTTGAGAGGCCATAAATGAAATCAGACACCTGTCCGCACATGGGGGCCAGTATCCATGGTCGTGGTCTCCCAGTACTGATGTTACACAGAAGGGTGACGTTGGAATCATGGGCATTGACAACAGGATTCATTTACCCAGGGATGTGTTGAAGAGTGCAGTTGTATTCAGCCATGGTGGAGAGATATCACCGTTGACGGGCGGACCAGCCGTTGGACTGTCGAGTGAAGGCGTACATCAGAAGCATGTGGTCCGTGCGAATGCCGAAGAGCATACCTTCCAAGAAATGCCGAAACTGATTCTGCCTTTGGAAAGTTTTCTACTGAAGAAGGCCAATGGGCAGGGCGAGCCATTGACCAATAGCGACGATGCTGGCATCGGTGGAGAGAATAAGAGCCATGTAGCATGGGAAATTTGAGAGCAGCGCAGTTGATAGGTTATTCTTTGCATTGCAGAAGGCCACTTCTTGAAGGGGACCCCACTTCAGGTCTTTTGGCTTGCCCTTGAGGAAGGTATAAAGGGGGGAAAGAGGAGAAGCAGGAGGCATATCCTCTTTGGAAGGATAACAGATCAGATTTGACTTGAAATAACTATACTCAGCTTAGAGCTATTGCTCAGAGAGTTTATGCTTCAGTGGAAAAAGAATACAATTTAAAAGAGGAAGATCATGGTACAGATGCTATGGTACTATCCAAGACTTTCTAGTGTTTCCAATAGTTTGATTTTAGAGTGTCCTTCACATACCCACTGACACACACACGCACACACACACTCATATATATGTATATGGCAATGAAGGCTAGCAGGAACTTGTGATAACAGTTAATCATGCCAAAGAGTTCTTGCAGTGCTTTGATAGTCGAGGGTATGGGGAAGTTCGGAACAGCTGCTACCTTCTCAGGAAGGGGTAGACGCCTTTATGAGTGATGTAGTACCCTAAGAATGATACTTAGTTGGCTCCAAAGGTACAATTATCATACCGGATTACAAGGCCGTTCTGTTGTAAGCAGTCAAGAACGATACGTAGATGACGGAGGTGTTCTCCTTTGGAGGAAGAGTACACAAGTATGTTGTACTCGTAGCATATGCTAAAGGGGATATTCCCTAAGATGCTATCCATGGCTTGCATTGCAAAGGCCAAAACAGGAGTAATTGAATGTGTATGTACCAAAGAGGGTGGTGTTAGCGGTCTTGTGGAAGTCTCTTGGATACATAATACCCCTTCAAGGGGTCAAGAAGGGAAAACACCTTTGCTTTGTGCCACTAGGAGGTAACATCAGCGTTGTTGGGGAGGGGGTAATGATCCGTGGGTGTGCTGATATGAAGTGAGAGATCGGAGGGGGCAGGTTAAAGAGGTGTCGACGAGTATGCGTCTGTCCTGACTAATCGTTGATGTGCCACATCAACCAGGAATTGGAAATGGGGGAGGAAACCCGCACCAAATTACCAATCTTATGTCGGCAACGAGGAATTTCCAGTGGAATTTGGCTCTCTCAAACGTTAGTATGAGTGTCTCTTACCTGTGGGTGGGGATCATAAATTCGTTGGGAGCTACTAGGTGGACGTCAGCAGGTAAGTACCAGTGTCTACCGAAACTGCACATCCGTACCTGCATCATGTACAAAGAGAAGACTAGTGACAGAGGAGGCCACCGCAACAAGTGATAGCATGCTTACAAGTTTTTTGGCCACTGACAACCATCCGCACATTTCTTCGCAGCAGCCCCGAATCTGGAGTGATAGTATCAGAACTGCGGCTGATGGGTGTCAGTAAGCGGCTGGAGAGGTTGTTGGTTGGGGCATGAGCGAGGGGCGGCATATGTGGGTGGTGGGCAGCTTTGTTGCCAAGCTGGCCCCTCTACGGCATGTCATGTAGCAGTCATCTGTGTCTTACCACATTCATGTCAGTATGCAGTAGTTGTCTTCGTCATCAGGAGTGGGAGCCTTTATGGAGGTCTTGAAGATGGGGAAGTGGCTGTCCATAAGGGCATCGACTTTGGTCATCAGGTCCTTCATGGACAAGGTACTGACATCGGGGATGATGGCGTCGTACGCAAATAGCATGAAATAGGTTCACTTCCTGAAGAGAGCCATCTACGGCAGGTTGAAGGTGAGCGATACTAGTCATTTCCCTGAGGGCGAGTAAACCCTTTTGGTCCCTCAACGGCTGTTGAGATAGCTGAAAAGCTTGGCGATACAGGCAGCTGGCGATGGTGAGTACTGCTCCAGGGGGTAAAATTCAAAGGCCTCATACACTATTGAGGCATCCCCTTGGTCGCAAAGCCAATCCGAGATTTCTGGGAAAATGTCCTTGGGGATTGCCACGAGAACATAGTTTGTTTTGCTATTTAGGCAAGTCACACCCTTAACGCGAAGCTGAACTTCGGTTCCCTGGAACCAAGTAAACGCTCCTTGGCTGGCGAAGAGTGGCAGTTTCAACAATGCAGCATGCGTTGCAGTCACGATCGAGTGGCGGCATTGTAACAAGAGTTAGGCGTAGAGGTGGGCAATAAAAGGTGGTGAGGAGTTGGTCACTCGTGGGTCACCAATTGCACGAGGTCGGTGTTAGATGCTAACAGAGAGGCGAGGTGAATACAACAAAAGTTTATTCAACAGATAAAGAGCTTATATACAAACAGTTAAGAGCAAGAATGTCACAAAAATTCAAACAATCTGAAACATGCGATGGCAAGCTTAAACCGGCTATTCTATTATTAGTGCAGGAAACAGCGAGAGATACATACATACATATATCAAGGCACTTCCCCCAATTTTGGGGGGTAGCCGATATCAAACAAATGAAATATATATATATATATATATATATATATATATATATATATATATATGGTTGTTTTGATTTATTCACCTGATAAATGTGACCAGTATATTATCTCTTCTCATAATATATATATATATATATATATATATATATATATATATATATATACATATATATATATATACACATACATATATATATATATATATATATATATATATATATATATATATATATACAGTATATATATCAAATAAAAGTGACGAATTCCTAGCAGTAAAACGAGATAGAACAAAGAAATCCATGCAATATAAATTTCCACATCATGAATTGCAATTCAAACAAGAGCAATCAGATATTCAAGACCTCCGCCAATGTATATTGCCAACATTTAACTAAAGTCTAAGGATATCGCCTCCCACTTTTCATATGCCGACTGTACAGTACTCGTAGATGGTGAAAAGGGCAATGTTGATCCAGAGTCGAGATCTTGATCCGTATCACCTCCAAAATTTCTTGGCTTCTTCCGATGCATAATTTCTATCCATTGTTAAAATTTGGTGAAAACCTAATGCGTCAATTTGTTATGACGTAATCTTTAAAATCGTGAAAAATGCAAATGGATCTAGAATCCAGATCCGGTACCGGATCATCTTTAAAATTTATTGGAATTGTTCATGGCCTAAGATCTATCTGTAGCGAAAATTTTGTAAAAATCCGTCTGTTTGTTTTTACGTGAACTTTAAAATAGCAGAAATGCAAATGGATCTAGAATCCGGATCTGGTAGCGGATCATCTCTAAATTTAATGGAATCGTCCATGACTTACAATCTATTTGTGGTGAGAATTTCGTCAAAATTCGTCATGTAGTTTTGACGTAATCGTGTCCACAGACACACCGACAAATAAATAAATAAACCGACTCGAAAATATAACTTCCTTGGTGGAGGTAATAAATAAAAAATATCTCGACATGTGCCATTAAATGACAGCAGATCGGGCTAGGCAAGAAAGACGTACATAATAAGTAACCTCCCTTCCAAAGGCCCCTAAGTCTTTTTAATAAATACTCAAACAAGTTCACAATGAAAAGATGAATATTCCCAAACCTAAGTAAATATCAAAATATATTTACAAAATAGTATTAAAAACAGTAGACGCATCAAAATACAAACGTGAAAATATAACAGCTATTACTCCTAAAAATAAACAACAGCAGCAACAATAATAATCATAATATAAAGAAATCCAACTTTTAAATCCTCCCAGTATTCCTGAAATACGAGAATGCAAAAGCCTAGCTGACCTCAGCCACTGGCTCTAATCTGACTGGCCTTTCTCATAACTGAAACTGGTTATCGAGGATGTAAGGTGTTTATGGGTAGAGGCATAAAACAAGTCTTCTTCTATAAATGCAATGATGGTGTTTTGGTACTGTCTATTTGATCGTTTTCCTCAGGCGCGATGTTGGTTTTTCTTTCAGGACAATGTTGTTTTTTCCTTTAGGATGATGTTCTTTATCCTTCAAGTTGTTTTTCTTTAGGAAGGTTTTTTTTTTTTTTCAAGATGTTGATCATCTTTCAAGATGATATTGTTTGTTAATACATGATGTTCTTTTTCTTAATGGATGATATGATTTTCTCTTCAATAAGTTATTATTTTTCTTCCAGGGAAATATTTGTGAATTTAAAATAAAAAAAATTTTGGCATTGAACTCTAGATCTTAAAGTCTTTAATCAATAAGGTAAAATTTTAAATTCTTAGCCGGTTTAGGTCAAACCATAAATTCTTTGGAGCTTAAATTCGAAATTTATATATTAAATTTTATATTCCATAATAAGTAAATCTTAAATTCTCAAGTCATGAAGGTCAAACATTATGTCTTTAGATTTATGTGTAATATTATCGAAAAAAAAAAATCTTGAAAAACTCAAAATCAAATTTCAAATTCTCCAAAAACTGTCAATCTTCCTGATGAACTTTCAAGTCAAAACACAATACATTAACAGAAAAAGAATAAAACACAAAAACAAACTTCTTGAATTTTGTCATCAAAAAGTGATAACAAATATACTAGCTATGATGATGTAGTTTTTTATGACACTAAGAGAGAGAGAGAGAGAGAGAGAGAGAGCTTGTCCGAGCGGAGGCGGTTTCCTATAAAAGACGGATTATGTTCCTGGACGGAGGATGATGTCATCATGGTTGTTTGATACTTTTATGAATGGGTCAGCATAAAAACCATGAATGGGGGAGTCGTGTCAAAAGGGAAGCTGTTTATAGGTCAGCCACAAAGGGAAAAACGCGGTCGCTTCTTTCTTCGTCATCCACCCTCGCCTCCCCCCCCCCAATCCCCCCCCCCTCCGCCCCCCATTCGTGTTGCAAGAGGACCAAGGGGGTTAAAATCATCACATTTGCCTTTGTGTAAAGGTCGAGAAATGGATAAATGGAGAACAAAAATTTAAACATATTTAAGAAAAACTCAAATTTGTTGTCCTTGTGCAGAGAATAAAGATATATAAGAAAAATATGAGAAAAATAGTTGATTCGTTTATTTCTTTTTTTCTTTATACAGAAAAAAAAACCAGATTAAAGTGAAATTAAGTTCCAGCATTTTTCTCCTGTCTTCACAAAAAAAGAAAAAAAAATACAACAAATAGAAACAACTAAACTTATTCCTTTCTGAGCATTCTACCAAAAATGTTTGAAATATAATCCAAAAATATTAATTTTTAAACAATCTACTGATTTGTTACCTACCCAAGGCCACTCCTGAACAAATATATTGACTTTAGAAATGAGGTCACATTTGCAATGAAATGTAAACGAAATAATCAGTTTTGGAAGCCAACTGAATATCTTTTTCTAGCCAGGGCCAGAAGAAAACAGAATGAAAATGATTAATTGACTGAATTGCGTTAATTACTTTCAATACTACCCGGTTTACTAACACCGTAAAAAAAAAAAAAAAAAAAAAAAAAAAAAGCAATAGAAGCGGTATTGTATACCTCTACTGTAGCATCCATCAAGACTAACAAAGTGAAACCGAAATTTTTGAAAATTCAATATATGAGGTATTTTCGCACACTACCTCAAACAACTACAGAGCAGATAAACTGTATTCTCAAATAGAGTACGCGACCCGTCAAAAATGTAGGATAAATATTGACATAGATATGCACAAACGCACCTCCTCTCCAAAACAAATATATTGACTTTCGAAATGAGCTCACATTTGCACTGCAATGTAAACGAAAAAAAAAAATCAGTTTTGGAAACCAACTGAACATCCTTTTTCTAGGCCAGGCCAGAAAGAAAGCAAAATGAAAATGAATAATGGACTCAATTGAATTAATTAATTTCAAAACTATCCGTTTTACTAACACCGTAAAAAAAAAAAAAAATAGCAGTGGTATTTTAGATCTATTAACTGTAGCACCCATCAAGATTAAAAAAGTGAAACTGAAATTATTGAAAATTCAATATATGAGGTATTTTCGCACTTCAAATTAAACAATTACTGAGCAGATGCATTGTATTTTCAACTAGAGTACGCGACCCGTCAAAAAATGACGTATAAATATTGACATAGATATGCACACACGCAACCACTCTTTCCACATTACCCGACGGACAGGGAGGGCTCATCGTGACCGGAAATGAATAAATAAATAAATAAATAAATAAATAAATATATATATATACATATATATAATTTATATACATATACATACATACATATATACATACATATATATATATATATATATATATATATATATATATATATATACATATATATAATTTATATACATATATATATATATATAAATATATATATATATATATATATATATATATATATATATATCCAGACACTTTCTCTATATTATAGGAAGGAAATTCTCTCATTTGAAGCTGGCACAAAAGTCCAAGAAAATGAACAGTCGAAGCTGACACTAAGGTTAGCCAAAGGGACCTAGGAACGAAAAATACATCCGGGGGAGTTCTAAATCCTGTACTATGTTCTCTGGAACTGATAAGCGCAGGAAGGCTTGAATCGGCATCATTAGTGGACTCCCCTCTTCACCAATACACTTCAGGACTTGGTGAATACCAGTTTGATTCATGTGCAAGTTTATTTTTTTTTTTTTTTTTTTTTGCACCTGTGGTGGGGATATATAAAACATGACAGTTAATTACCTCTATGAATTACTGTCTATTTTATGCGTGGGAATTTTTTACAAAAATAAAATCAATGTCGATTTTAAATGTAGGAATTTCTTTGGGACTTAAATTGCTATCGAATTAAAGCAAGAAAATCTTATCACTGCTGAATATAAACGTTTTTTT
This sequence comes from Palaemon carinicauda, assembly GCF_036898095.1. Lineage (NCBI taxonomy): Eukaryota > Metazoa > Arthropoda > Malacostraca > Decapoda > Palaemonidae > Palaemon > Palaemon carinicauda. The sequence goes on from NC_090743.1 coordinate 12,948,113, forward strand.
TCTTCAAGTAAAATTACAAATTTACCTTTGGGAGTTTTAGAGAAAATAAATTAACTACAGATCACACACGTAGTGTTTTTAGAAATTTAATAATTATAGAATAAAAGCATGGAAAAGTGAAATTTAATAATTATAGAATAAAAGTATGGAAAAGTGAAATTTAATAATTATAGAATAAAAGCATGGCAAAGTGAAATTAAATAAAAATCACACTTGAATGTCAGTGAAAATAAAATGCTCACTAAATTCTCTGTTGATTCGTAATTAGTCTCCCTGAAGGATTTACTTAACTTACCACCTGTAGTTCCTTAATGGAATTAATCCAATGAACAAACGTCCTTCGCACGTCATGAAAGGCATAACATTTAAATAAACCTCTGAGTTGTGTCAGCTTTTCCTTGACTTGTGCATGTGTCTGTAAATCTTTGCTAACTCTATACTTTAGGAAAGGATAAATAAAAGAGAACTTAAGGAAATACAACGCTAAATTGTAAAAAGGATGAAATAAAAAGGGAAAAGAATAGTTACTTTGGAGGTGTAGAGTATCCTGCATACATTTGTTGAAATGAGGATAAAACAAAGGTCTCTTTACTTTTATGAATAGGAAATTTATATATATATATATATATATATATATATATATATATATATATATATATATATATACATATATATATATATATATACATATATATATATATATATATATATATATATATATATATATATATATATATATTAATGACAAATCGCTGGAACGTGCGATGTCCAATTTTCGTTTCCTTTTTCCTCCCGGCCTGCTGTCATATATCAATTTTCGTTTCCTTTTTCCTCCCGGCCTGCTGTCATATATATATATATATATATATATATATATATATATATATATATATATATATATATATATATATATATATATATATATATATTTTATTCTAATAGACCTAGAGTAGTGGCCGGAGCACCAGGCTGAGTGAGTTGCATGGAAATCTTGTTATGGCAAGTAAACAAGAGTACAAGTATGGCCACTCCAGAGGATATACAAGCCATTATAATACATTATCAAAACTTACACCAGAGTATAGATACTGACTTTACGACACGATGGCAGTAAACGTCCCTAACCTCTGATGTTAATTGGTGCTGATATTACGGCCGACCGCGTACGGCTTCATCTAAATTATTTACTTTGGCTGACGATTATTTTCGAAGCCACACTTCGACTCGCCGTTCCAGGCGGAATGATGTATCGAGACTAACCCAACGTTAATAATCGCATATTTCATGGCTTATGGCCCAGCGCTGATTCCGGGAAGCCATTCAACGCTAAAATGAAACTGGGAGAACGGAAGTTAAGCTGAAGGCTAAAAAATGTGTGCTGCGAAGTGCCACGAGACACTGCAATGATCCTTTAGTAATGTTTATAATACGTATTGCTTTTAAATTCTATTTTAAATTGGACAACTTTTCTTTTTAAAAATATTTATTTATGAAGAAAACACATATTTAAGAAATCGATTTGAACGTATACTTGACAGCTTATTAGGTGGCATTATACGTTTTCTTCTTTTCCTACTTCTGAAGAGTGTTCATGATGGCCATCGATGCCTAACAAAAAACGTTTATCTATTGCTAGTTTTGTCACTCTGCTTTAGATCTGAGAGAGAGAGAGAGAGAGAGAGAGAGAGAGAGAGAGAGAGAGAGAGAGAGAGAGAGAGAGAGAGATTAATTGATTGATTGATTATCAGTTATATGGCATCCTGACATCTAAGGTCAAGAGAGAGAGAGAGAGAGAGAGAGAGAGAGAGAGAGAGAGAGAGAGAGAGAGAGAGAGAGAGAGATTGATAATCAGTTACCTGTCATCCTGACATTTAAGGTCATTGACGCAGAGAGAGAGAGAGAGAGAGAGAGAGAGAGAGAGAGAGAGAGAGAGAGAGAGAGAGAGAGAGTGAAACCTTATCATTTTTATATATTATGGACAAAAGGGTAAGAAGGAATAGAAAATATCTAGCATATATATTTTAGAAAAAGTAAATAAAGAAAAGAGATGCACGACCCTTTCATAGGATTAGGAAAAGACGGAGAAACATCAGGAATTCCGTATTCAGAGCTGGTGGTATGGAGTTTTGATCAAACTCAAAGACCATATACATACAAATATTTCTAAAGTATATCATACAGTTATTGGATAGAGACAAACGCTGTTATATTCTTAATAAGTTTCCCTATGTTTATGAAAAGATGAAGATGGGAACTTTTATTGCTTATTTAGTTTTTTATTCTATTATGAGAGGTTTAAAGTCTTATGGAGTGCCTTTATTTAGAGTAATATAAGAATGGTAAGAATTTTCAATATATTCCATCAAACCAACGATCTTAAAATTTACTTAGTTTGACAATCAATTAGCTTTAAATTTCTATTTAAAATTTGGGCCATTATTATTATTATTATTATTATTATTATTATTATTATTAATTGCTATGCTACAACCCTAGTTGGAAAAACAGGATGCTGTAAGGCAAGGGGCCCCAACAGGGAAAATAGCCCAGTGAGGAAAGGGAAACAAGGGAAAAAATTTAAAAACAGTAACAACATTAAAATAAATAATTCCTATATAAACTATAAAAACTAACGAAACAAAAGGAAGAGAAATTAAATAGAATAGTGTGCCCGAGTGTACCCTCAAGCAAGAGAACTTAACCGGATTTGCAACTGGGGGAACACCAGCAATTGTACAATGAGGTAAGAGTTGAAATGGGTTAAATGGCATGAGGGAAGGAAGCAGAAATGGTTTCAGTTGCCCTGCAATGCCAACTAAAGTTTAAACTTCTGGAGCAATGGCAAAACTTATCCTCCAATGCAGCTCGGAAGTTCGGATTCTGATCTCAGTCATCTGTCAACCGATTTCCCCTGCTATATTAAGGGACAGTTGAAGGACCTGAGAGAAGGACCCAATGTAGTACTGTCTGGCCAGGCAAAAGAACCCATAACTCTCTAGCGGTAGTATCTCAAAGGGTGGCTGTTGTCTTGGCCAACTTACTACATTTAATAATAATAATAATAATAATAATAATAAAAGCACTGAGAGTGCAGACCTCGGCTTAGGCAGCTTATTTCTCGAAACTAGCTTGCCTTTCCCGAAAAAAAACTTTGACTGTAGGCGTATTTGAAGTCTGTGTGACAACCATGTGCGAATTTAGGGATAAGGCAAGGGTTAATTCGGTCGACTTTTTTCTCGACCTTGACCTTGACCTTTGGCCTAGGACTTCCAAAATTGAATCACTTCCACGTCTCCACGTAAAAATTAATCCCTGATACTTTCGATACTGTATGGGTAAAATTGTGGCCAAGACGTTGTTCACAAACAACAAACAGAAAATCGGACAGACAAATAGCGGCAAATACATAACCTCCTTCCAATTTGGTTGGCGGAGGTAATAATAATATAAGAAGCTTCTCCCTGGTTAATAGAACTAGAATGTTTTCCTTGTCCTGTTTCTATTATCACTTACGGCATGCAGGTTTTACAACGTTTTCCATATCTACTTTTGACCTCGTGTACCAGGGAAGTTTTCCGTCAGGAGTTAAAGAAAAAAAAAAAAAAAAAAAACCTACTGACATTATTTCCACGTTTATGGTACACAAATAAGCACATTAATGAAGTTATTAGTTTGCTATGCTCAAACACGTCCTTTTATTTCTATCTATGAATGTAGTTTATATGAAATATATAAAATTAATATTTTTCATCAATCAAACGGGAAGACTTTCCTAAAACATGTATTCTATAAGATCTCATCTGAGGTTCAATAGGGATGACAGCCTCTGTCAAGCTGGTTTTCAAATCATAAATCTTGAAAGTGTTCATTTTATACAAAGATAAGGTAACGAATGGACAAAGGGGACACATTGTATGTATATGTATAATAAAACTGATTATACTGGCACGTTTTCTAAAGCTTTCCTCAAAATTTCCAGTTGAGCTGAGAACGAACAAACTTATTTTTTTAAATGGTCACCCATCACTTTCTTTCAATATCTGATGTTAAGTCTCCAGTTATTTCTAATAATTTGTGTGTGCGTGTGTATGAGTTTAATATCAAGAACACAAAGAGAAACTAAAATAATGTCTAATGTGAATATAAGCGAGGAAAAAACCCTAGTAATGTACCTGGGAAACAAGTAAGAGAATTAAAATTTCACATTTCAAGTAAGTTGGAAAAGACAGCTCTTAATGATTTAACCTTCAAAATTTCCACGTATCACCAAAGAATGTTATTTATATTTTACCAAGGGGAATACAAATCAGTTTTACTTGATCGAAGAGGAATTCAAATTTTACCTAATGAAATGCTACTTGGTTATACATGAAAGAATGTAATTTAGATTTTGACTGAGAATAACGCAAGTAATTTGAAGTTTACTAAAGCAAAACCAATTCTGATTTTGTCTGAAATAATGAAATTAAGATTTTTGTATTTTACTCGATATTGTGATAATTAAACATATGAAAATGCAATTTAGATTCTACCAAAGTAAATGCTATTTAAACTGATGCCAGGAAGCAAGAGGCTGCAAAAAAAAAATATATAAAAAAAAAACTCAATAGCTTGAAAGGTAATGTCTGAGATGGCATTAAGAGAAAACTGGCTGTTTCTCGTAAATCATATCAATAACACCAACAACTATTTCAATAGAATTTACCATACGGAGTGTGAAAGGTAGTTCAATAAAGCTTTTAAAAGTGGATTTAAACAAAAAACGACCGAAGAACGAATAACTATTGCATCAAAATTTGTACACTTCTGAACAAGCCAAATCCATCAATGCATTCCACATGATTCCAAACTTGAACACAAATGTATCATGAACGATTTTGGGAAGTTCACTTGAAACGCAGGAATCTTCTGAAGACCTGACAGTTAAGACTATCGTGGGTACAATCATGAAAGGAAAAGGCTTGTGATGAGCAATCTACTCCCAAAATGCCAACAGAGTCGAATACACACACACACACACACAGACACACACACACACACACACACACATATATATATATATATATATATATATATATATATATATATATATATATATAAATATAGACACACACACATATATATAGATATATATATATATATCTATTTATATATATATACAGTATATGTATATATGTATTTATATGTATATATATATATATATATATATATATATATATATATATATATATATATATATATACAGTATATCCATCTTGATAATCTAACTATACTGCTCAGATTGGGCACCCCCTGCCACTTCGCAAATTGCCGCTGTCATTTGATTCCAAAATTCCTTCTCAATGCTTTATTTTCAAAGGCTAGAGATTTTGCATCAATTGTTAAGTGCTGTATCACGACTGGTGCTTATAAGCAAATATCGATGTTACAAGCGAAACGTATATTTTGAATTTGCTGTAAACTGATATTCGATTTGATCTCGCAAACTGTATTCTCTCTTTTGAATTCTGTAACATAAGTGAGGCAGATTTACACCGACTAGCAGGGGTGTGCCCTTTTAGCTCGGAAAAGTTCCCTGATCGCTGATTGGTTGGACAAGATAATTCTAACCAATCAGATAGCAGGGAACATTTCCGACCTAAAAGGGCACCGCTGCGAGTCAGTGCAAATGCGCCTCATTAAAAAAATGAGTATAGTGATCCATTGATTGTAATGATGGTTCCTAAATATTTGACAAAGTTTGAGTTGGGTGATATTACTCTTCCGATAAAGCAGTTCGTCTGATTATCATTCTGAATCTACATGACCTCAGTCTTCCTCTGATTGATTACCAATTCAACCTTTCTTCCCCCTCTAGTAATACCATATAACTCATTTCCTGAATTTCAGCAATTGTAGAAGCAATTAGAACTATATCTCCCTGTATTCAAGATTACATAATCTCTCGTCCCTTTACCATTATCATTATTATTATTACAAGCTACGCTATGACCCTAGTTGGTAAAGCAAAATGGTTTAAGCCCAAGGGCTCCAACATGGAAAAATACCCCAGTGAGGAAAGGAAGCAAGGAAATAAATAAAACTATAAGAGTAGAATATACAATCAAAATTACCTTCACATATAGACTATAAAAATTTAAAAAAAAAAAAAAACCAGAGGAAGAGAAATAAGATAGAACAGCATGTTCGAGTGTACCCCAAAGCAAGAGAACTCTAAGCCTAGACAGTGAACGCCATTATTCATTCACTGCATTACCTTATTCCTAACATAATCAATCACCAAAATAAACAGTAGAGGGGACAGTACTCCACCTTATAGAACTCCAACCTTGACTTCAAATGTCTCTGAATTACTACCATTACCTTACAAGATTCACTGCATATCCATTATTATGTTTACAATCTTTTCTGGTATACCATAGTGCCTCAGAATCTTTTGTAATATACTATGTGAAATACAATAAAATTGTTTCTCAAAATCCACAAAGCATAAAACAAGAGGCGGTTTTAGTTCGTTACACTGTTGAGCTATATGTAGTATAATCAGAATTTGACCATCACTTACTCTACTCTTTTTCTAGCCTGCATGCTCTTTTTGGAGTATTCTATCTATTACAGGTTCAATTCAATTAATATTATCTTGTAAAAAACTGTCATACCTACCAGTGACAATATATATTATATATATATATATATGTATATATATATATATATATATATATATATATATATATATATATATATATATATATATATATTATATAAATATTTAAAAAAAATAAACTGACATTCAAAACGAGAATTTCCTAATAATAGTTAGCGCTTTTCCATTTCATGCAATTACGACAGTTAAGAATTGTAAATACCTTAAAAAATATCATTCAAATTCCTTCTTATATGAAAAGCCACATAGCGCACAGAGAGAGAGAGAGAGAGAGAGGAGAGAGAGAGAGAGAGGAGAGAGGGGAGGAGAGAGAGAGAGAGAGAGAGAGAGAGAGGAGAGAGAGAGAGAAGTAATGCTTGCTGGGTTTCGTTTTGATTTTGATTGCACCTAGAAAACCTCACTTTTCAAAATCTTTTAATTATGACAAGATAAAAAAATACGGAAAATAAGGACGGTTCATAGCGATCTCGAGTACAATTCTATTTGGAATTTATTCCAAAGATGCAATTTTTTTCGTTCGCTCGTACGGCGATATCATCAAATGAACCATTCCATTTTGAAAAAGAGACGAACCAAAAGGAAAAATATGATTTCCTGGGTATCATTATCATAATACAACGCGGCTGGGGTTGGTGGTGGCTGTTCCTTCGGGTAGGGGGAGACTTCCAACCGCCTGTGCCACCAAGGGGGTTCCAATATGCGCGCGCGCGGGAGAGAACCTTCGAGTGCCCCTAACGGAGCGGCCACGCAATAACTGGACCGATAAGGGAAAATGTTGCGAAATTCTCCCTCTTTCCTTTTTCTATTCCTGAGAACAAAAAAAGAAAAACTTTCGAGCGCGAAAGGATTCGCCTTTGTGTGCCCTACCGAATCAGGATAATCGGACTGGACACATATTCTCATACGCGGACGTAGTTGCGAAACTCTCTCTCTCTCTCTCTCTCTCTTCCTCTCTCTCTCTCTCTCTCTCTCTCTCTCTCTCTCTCTCTCCTAAAACCCAGGGATGTATAATCCCCGCTAAACGAATTTAAAAAAGCCTTGTTCGGGTCCCCGTTTGAAGACGGCGCTCCCGCCGCCCCCCTCCCCCCCCCCCCCCTTCCCGGCCCCCCTCCCCCCTTCCCGGCCCCCCTCCCCACGAGCCCCGGGGGTATTCTAGGATGGCTCATAATTTTGAGTTTTATGCTCATTCCTACGACGTTGCGTCGATAAAAGTAAATAGGCTAAGTGGAACCAGCCACGTTTAATATCAGGCACAACTAAAGCCCCCACCAGCAGGGCAGTGATGACCCGTGAAGCAAAACAGAGAAGGGAAAAGGAGAGGGAGACAGAGAGGAAGACAAGCAAGCACGCACCGGGACATGGTGAGAATGGCCGATAACACCTACGCGAATGGGAGAAGCCAAGATAAGCGATAAAGGAAGGCAAAGCTACAAATCGTTACGGGAGATATAGCTTCATCTACATACCAAGAGGTGGGTATCATGAGAGAGAGAGAGAGAGAGAGAGAGAGAGAGAGAGAGAGAGAGAGAGAGAGAGAGAGAGAGAGAGAGAGAGAGTTTGATGTCGCGTTTTCGACATTATCAACGTTGTGTTATGATATGTTTATTACCTAGAGCCTTGTTTTGATAAATCTGCCATTTATTTGATTTTTAAATTTGGACAGCAACAAACCGAATTAAATTCATGGTACAAAAAATCAGTGTCAATTATGCAAAAAAAAAAAAAAAAAAAAAAAAAAAAAAAACTTTGATGTTTTTAGAGTTGAACTAGAATTTACTTTCACCTAAAATACGAACATAAAAATAAATAAATAGATCAATTTAATATTATTATCCTCCCATACATACGCACACATATACTGTATATGCAAATATATATACGTATATATATAATATATATATATATATATATATATATATATATATATATATACAGTATATATATCTATATATATATAATATATATATATATATATATATATATATATATATATACAGTATATATATCTATATCTATATATATATATATATATATATATATAATCAGTTTGATATTGAAAAATATATATCAGACCAACTAATAAAGCGCAAACAGTCTATATGCCAAATGCCAACCTGCCACCCGTCAGTTCACTAAGCTATAAATGTGTACCAGTGTCCTTTGGGGGTCATAAGAAAGGTCAAAGAGGTGACGAAATCTCTAAAATTTTCACTACCTCCATAACTTATGAGTTTTCTAAAACAGGTCATGGGTCAAACACCAGTATTTTGATAAGGAGAAAACATGGAATGGGGCTATCTATTTATATAGATAGAATGGGCTATCTATTTATATAGATAGAATGGGCTATCTATCTATATAGATAGAATGGGCTATCTATTTATATAGATAGAATGGGCTATCTATTTATATATATAGAATGGGCTATTTATTTATATGGATAGAATGGGCTATCTATTTTATATAGATAGAATGGGCTATCTATTTATAATAGATAGAAAGGGCCTATCTATATATATGGATAGAATGGGCTATCTATTTATATAGATAGAATGGGCTATCTATTTATATAGATAGAATGGGCTATCTAATTAATATAAGATATATGGACTATCTATTTATATAGATAGGCATTGGGGCCGGGGAGGCTATTGATCATGAGATGGAATAGATCAGTTATGGGAGGTACTTTCTGTAAAGGTTTAAAGGCCGCTCATGAATGGCTGAGGCAAGAGACAGTGACATTGCCCTATCAAGAAGGATAATACCCTAAAGACTGATCATATTACATATAATCAACGCCCAAGCTCCCTCTCCACCCAAGCTAGCACCAAGGACGGCCAGGCAATGACTGCTGATGGCTCAGCAGATAGACCTATAAGCTCCCCTAAACCCCCCCCCCCCACCAATCCTTAGCTCACAAGGATGGTGAGGTTGCAGCGACCAAAGGAACTAACGAGTCTGAGAGGGCCTGTAAACCCGAGTCTGGCAATCACCAGGCAAGGACGCTAAGCTAGGACCAAGGAGGGTCAGGTAATGGCTGCTGATGGCTCAGCAGATAGACCTATAAGCTCCCCCAAACCTAGCAATCCTTAGCTTACAAGGATGGTGAGGTTGCAGCGACTAAAGGAACTAAAGAGTCTGAGCGGGACTCGAACCCCAGTCTGGCAATCACAAGGCAAGGACGTTACCTCCAGGCCACCACAACCACTGAGGGTTTTATAAAGATGGTATCAAAACGGACCCTTTTGGACATACAGTAGCAAGTCTTTTTATGTCATTTCACACGATGTTAAAGGATTTAAAGTTTAAAGGTAGCTCATGAATGTAAAAGGCAAGGGTCAACGATAAGGCCCTGGACACTGATATATAGGCCTACTGTATACATATGATCAGCGACCAAGCCCCTCTCCACCTAAGCTAGGACCAGGGAGGGACTG
>NC_090743.1:12963216-12967103 GCF_036898095.1 Palaemon carinicauda
ATAATAATAATAATAATAATAATAATAATCTTTATTTCAGCAAAAGCCATATACAGTTACAATACGGATACAGTGATGTTACACTTATGACGTCAAAAAAAAAAAAAAAAAAAAAAAAAAAGATATCCAATAATACCAGAGATTACAGTACATACATCATTGGCAGTTTGACCACAGAATTCCAAGGTCAGGAGCGTATGTAATGTTTATTATAAAAGATAACACCAGACTTAGAATGTGCAAAATACGGTAATGGATTAAGCAGCAATAGCAAAAAAAATAAGTTTTTCCCAGTAATGGTGTAAGGTTACATTAGAGATATAACACTGACACGGTATTATAAATGTCTAATTATATGTCAAATAAGATTATAGAAGTCACGAAAACACATGTTTCATGTTTCATCAAATACAACGATATCGATATTTCAAATTGCACTGTTTACTATTATCACCATCATTATTATCGTTATAATAGTACGCAGAGATATTAGAAATAAGAGGAAACCAGAACGATATGAATAAGACGAAAATAGAAAACTTGCATTTTAGATTTTGTACTAAAGCGCTCCTAACCTCATTGGAGCAAAATACTGTTTCCATAAAGGCAGGACTTTCCAGTTCTTCATCTTCTCTAATTTACAATTTCTTCCATTCCCTATATACGTGTGGCCTATTGGTAACGTCTCTGCCAGGTAATTGCCAGACTGGGGTTCAAGTCCCGCTTAAACTAGTTAGTTCGTTTTGATCGCTGCAACTTCGCTATTACCTGGTACTCCCTGATACTACCTTGGGCGGATAGGGGGGCTAGGGTGCTCATCATATGTGTATATGGTCAGTCTCTAGGGCACTGTCCTGCATACTAGGGCAAAGTCCCTGTCCCTTGCCTCTGCCATTCATGAGTGAAAAAGAAAAAATTACAATCAAAGGAAGAATTGCTCATATAAATCGAATATTTTATTCTTCCACAACCGATATCGATATTCATCGAACCATCTTCCTATTTTTCCATCAATATCGTAACCTTACTCTTACTATATATGATAATTTTTTTTAATGAGGCGCATTTGCACTGTCTGGCAGGGGAGCCCTTTTAGCTCGGAAAAAGTTTCCAGCTAGCTGATTGGTTAGAATTATTTTCTCCAACCAATCAGCGATTAGGAAAGGGCAGCCCTGCGAATCAGTGCAAATGCGCCTCAATAAAAAAATTGACTATAGCAACCACATTCATCAATCGAAAAGATGTTTGAGATGTTTCACTTGCGTCTTCAGTTTCTAGTCACTGTTACCAAATAAACACAGTATCGTCCTGGAAAAGCAGCTATTGCATACTTCCTTTATCTTCATTTAAAAGTAACGGTGTCTAGTTTCAGCTCCAGTTTAATTAGAATGGATGGTCGCCGGAACGTCAGCCGGGCAAGAAAACACCCCATTGTGTTGCCCAACCACAGCAGTGATCTCTCCAATAAACAGCTTAAACTCAAGGTCCCGGGCTGGGATCGATTTGTTGCCATGCAACTGATGGGCGAACACGTTACCACTGGCTTTTATGACCCTTAAGTCATATTTACTTCAAACTTTCTCCTCTCCCAATACACTTTAATTACTCTTTCAATATTATCTGCAGTTTCTCTTCAACATTACATATCATAACAGTATCACATTATACAGCCATTCCACGTTATTCGTGATAATTTTCTTATCCAAATAAAAAAAGAAATCTTTTATCTCATAACTCACATTTGTACGTCAATAAATATATTAAACTTCAATGGAAACATAATGCATCTTTTAATTCAGGCTAACATTTACACCTAGCTAGTCGCTTACTTATCATCATATGTTGCCCTTGCTTCACTTTATAAAACTCTTAAATTATTCACACCAATTTGCTCTCTATACTCTATATACCGAGCACCCTTTATGTTGAGTAAGTCAATTATTTAATATACTTGGTTTGGTAATATATTTGCTACATTCGGCCCTATGCTTCTATTTTCGGGATTTTTAAACTATTGTTTCATTAAAAACCCTTAATTCTGATGGCCCCCCTTACTTAAAAACCAGACTGTTCTTCCTTTTAACCACATGTCATCTTTAAACCTGCTTGATGAGAATCCTACCACACATCATCAATAAAGTATTGCTTTAACCAAATAATCTTTACACTCACATAAGCTGACACCTTTACCCTTTTGAAGCCATAAACCTCTCACCTATTTCTTTGGAACCTTATCCTACTTCAGACATACAGTTCCCATCTAGGATAGTCTCTCTATGATCTACAGTTTCCATTTAAGATGGGTCTATCATCTACAGTTCCCATCTACGATATTCTCTCTATAATCTACAGTTTCCATTTAGGATGGTCTATCATCTACAGTTCCCATCTAGGATAGTCTCTCTATCATCTACAGTTCCCATCTAGGATAGTCTCTCTATCATCTACAGTTCCCATCTAGGATAGTCTCTCTATCGTCTATAGTTCCCATCTAGGTTAGTCTCTCTATCATCTACAGTTCCCATCTAAGATAGTCTCTATCATCTACAGTTCCCATCTACGATAGTCTATCGTCTATAGTTCCCATCTAGTATAGTCTCTCTATCATCTACAGTTCCCATCTAGGATAGTCTCTCTATCATCTACAGTTCCCATCAAGGATATAGTCTCTCTATCGTCTATAGTTCCCATCTAGGATAGTCTCTCTATCATCTACAGTTCCCATCTAGTATAGTCTCTCTATCATCTAGTTCCCATCTAGGATAGCCCCTAAATATCTTTTTCACTATTCTGCAACATATCTAATAATCCCATCAAGAGCTAGCACCTTTCCATCGCTCAGTCTCTATCGCTTTATCGTGTAGCATACAATTGCTTTAAAAAAACATTCTTAAATTTACAAATACATTTCGCTCTTTCATTACTAAGATATACATCTCTCTTTCCTTTCACAGTCAATAAATCTTCAAAATACTCACTCCAAGGAAACAGGACTGAAATCTCTTCAGGCAGCACTGCATCAACTGCATAAATTGATATTCATTATAATTAAAGGTGGCTTATGAATGGCAGAGGAGAGGGACAGTGACAATGTCCTAGCTAGCGGGACAATGCTCTAGAGAGCGACCATAAATACATATGATCAGCGGCCAAGGCCCGTCTCCACCCAAGCTAGGACCAGAGAGGGCCATGCAATGGCTGTAGATGACTCAGCAAGTAGACCTATAGGCTTCCCCAAAACCCCCATCCTTTGCTCACAAGGATCGTTGGGTTGCAGATACTACAAGACCCTATCGAGCTTGAGTGGGTCTTGAATCCCAGTCCAGCAGATCGTCATGGGGACATCTCCAATAGGTTACCATTAATCTTACTGTAAGTTTTTTATTTTAAAAATATACCTTTTCATCTCTCCTACATTATTCATTTTAATTGACTGCTACCTTTTTACCATTTTCCCTGAAATTGTCTTGAATATATTACTAGAAAAATTGATATATGATCATCTGCTTTGTACTACATCTCAGGGTTTAAACTCGAACATGTGCCAGGTGGACATTACCTTGAATCCTGCTGCTTTTTACCTTAGATTACCTTAAGACTTTTTCAAATTTCCTTTAATTTCAAGGAAATTACCCAAGAATTACTTTGAAACCATGAAAATTACCTCAAATTAAGGTAATTACTTCTAAAGTTCAAACCCTGATCTGCACTTTAAATTATATCCTTTATTTCCTCACTAACCTTCTGATTTCATCATCCACTCATTTAAAGGTTTCAATCCACAATCGAACATCGAGGAATACTGACATTTAATTTTGCACACCAATACTTGTCAAAATGCTTGGAGCTCTGTACCTTTTATCCAAGCTAATTTATTAATAATTATT
>NC_090743.1:12975103-12985103 GCF_036898095.1 Palaemon carinicauda
GATTATAGGATATGTTGTAGAATAGTGAAAAATATATTTAGGGGCTATCCTAGATGGGAACTAGATGATAGAGAGACTATACTAGATGGGAACTGTAGATGATAGAGACTATCCTAATTGGGAATTTTAGATGATAGACTACGTAGATGGGAACTGTAGATGATAGAGAGACTATCCTTGATGGGAACTGTAGTTGATAGAGAAACTATCCTAATTGGAAATTTTAGATGATAGACTATCGTAGATTGGAACTGTAGATGATAGAGAGACTATCCTTGATGGGAACTGTAGTTGATAGAGAAACTATCCTAATTGGAAATTTTAGATGATAGACTATCGTAGATTGGAACTGTAGATGATAGAGAGACTATCCTTGATGGGAACTGTAGATGATAGAGAGGCTATCCTTGATGGGAACTATAGATGATAGAGAGACTATCCTAATTGGGAATTTTAGATGATAGACCATCCTAAATGGAAACTGTAGATGATAGAGAGACTACCCTAGATGGGAACTGTAGATGATAGAGGGCCTATCCTTGATGGGAACTGTAGATGATGGAGAGACTATCCTAATTGGGAATTTTAGATGATAGTCTATCGTAGATGGGAACTGTAGATGATAGAGAGACTATCCTTGATGGGAACTGTAGTTGATAGAGAAACTATCCTTGATGGGAACTGTAGTTGATAGAGAAACTATCCTAATTGGAAATTTTAGATGATAGACTATCGTAGATTGGAACTGTAGATGATAGAGAGACTATCCTTGATGGGAACTGTAGTTGATAGAGAAACTATCCTAATTGGAAATTTTAGATGATAGACTATCGTAGATTGGAACTGTAGATGATAGAGAGACTATCCTTGATGGGAACTGTAGATGATAGAGAGGCTATCCTTGATGGGAACTATAGATGATAGAGAGACTATCCTAATTGGGAATTTTAGATGATAGACCATCCTAAATGGAAACTGTAGATGATAGAGAGACTACCCTAGATGGGAACTGTAGATGATAGAGGGCCTATCCTTGATGGGAACTGTAGATGATGGAGAGACTATCCTAATTGGGAATTTTAGATGATAGTCTATCGTAGATGGGAACTGTAGATGATAGAGAGACTATCCTTGATGGGAACTGTAGTTGATAGAGAAACTATCCTTGATGGGAACTGTAGTTGATAGAGAAACTATCCTAATTGGAAATTTTAGATGATAGACTATCGTAGATTGGAACTGTAGATGATAGAGAGACTATCCTTGATGGGAACTGTAGATGATAGAGAGGCTATCCTTGATGGGAACTATAGATGATAGAGAGACTATCCTAATTGGGAATTTTAGATGATAGACCATCCTAAATGGAAACTGTAGATGATAGAGAGACTACCCTAGATGGGAACTGTAGATGATAGAGGGACTATCCTTGATGGGAACTGTAGATGATGGAGAGACTATCCTAATTGGGAATTTTAGATGATAGTCTATCGTAGATGGGAACTGTAGATGATAGCGAGACTATCCTAGATTGGAACTGTAGATGATAGAGAGACTATCCTTGATGGAAACTGTAGATGATAGAGAGACTATCCTTGATGGGAACTGTAGAAGATAGAGAGACTATCCTTGATGGGAACTGTAGATGATAGAGAGACTATCCTTGATGGAAACTGTAGATGATAGAGAGACTATCCTTGATGGGAACTGTAGAAGATAGAGAGACTATCCTTGATGGGAACTGTAGAAGATAGAGAGACTATCCTTGATGGGAACTGTAGATGATAGAGAGACTATCTTCGATGGGAACTGTAGATGATAGAAAGACTATCCTAGATGGAAACTATAGACGATAGCGAGACTATCCTAGATGGGAACTGTAGATGATAGAGAGACTATCCTAGATGGGAACTGTAGATGATAGAGAATCTATCCTAGATGGGAACAGTAGATGATAGAGAGACTATCCTAATTGGGAATTTTAGATGATAGACTATCGTAGATGGGAACTATAGACGATAGAGAGACTATCCTAGATGGGAACTGTAGATGATAGAGACTATCCTAGATGGGAACTATAGACGATAGAGACACTATCCTAGATGGGAACTGTAGATGATAGAGAGACTATCCTAGATGGGAACTGTAAATGATAGAGAGACTATCGTAGATGGGAACTATAGACGATAGAGAGACTTCCTAAATGGGAATTATAGACGATAGAGAGACTATCCTAGATGGGAACTGTAGATGATAGACACTATCCTTGATGGGAACTGTAGATGATAGAGACTATCCTAGATGGGAACTATAGACGATAGAGAGACTATCCTAGATGGGAACTGTAGATGATAGAGAGACTATCCTAGATGGGAACTGTATGTCTGAAGTAGGATAAGGTTCCAAAGAAATAGGTGAGAGGTATATGGTTTCAAAAGGGTAAAGGTGTCAGCTCGTGAGTGTAAAGATTATTTGACAAACCAATACTTCATATAATTATTGATGATGTGTGGTAGGATTTTCATCAAGCAGGTTGAAAGATGACATGTGGTTGAAAGGAAGAATAGTCTGATTTTTAAGCAAGGAGGGCATCAGAATCAAGGGTTTTTAATGAAACAATAGTTTAAAAATCCCGAAAATAGAAGCATAGGGCCGAATATAGCAAATATATTGCTAAAACAACTATATGAAAGACTTGACTTATTCAATGAAGAGGGTGTTCGGTATATAGAGTATAGAGAGCAAATTGGTGTAAATAATTGAAGAGTTTTATAATTAAAGGGAAGCCAGGGCAACATATGATGATAATTAAGGGACTAGTTAGGTGTAAATGTTAGCCTGAATAAAAAGATGCATTATGTTTCCATTGTCGTTTAATATATTTATTGACGTACAAATGTGAGATATGAGATAAAAGATTTCTTTTTTTATTTGGATAAGAAAATTATCATGAATAACGTGGAATGGTTAATGTGTAAAATGATACTGTTTTCATTTGTAATGTTGAATAAAAACTGCAGACACTATTGAAAGAAAAGTGTTTTTTGAAAGAAGAAATTTTTATATAAATATGATTTCAGGGTCATAAAGACTTCTCATACTACAGTGGTAACGTGTTCGCCCATCATTCGCGTGGCAGCGGATCGATTCCAGCCCGGGACCTTGAGTTTAAGCTATTTATTGGAGAGATCACTGCTGTGGTTGGGCACCACAGTGGGGTGTTGTGCTTGCCCAGCTGACGTTCTGGTGAGCATGTATTCTGATGAAACTGGAACTGAAACCAGACACCGTTACTTTTAAATGAAGATAAAGAAAGTATGCAATAGCTGCTTTTCCAGACGATACTGTGTTTATTTGGTAACAGTGACTAGAAATTGACGACGCAAGTGAAACATCTCGAACTTTTTGATTGGTGAATGTGGTTGCTATAGTCAAATTTTTTTTATTGAGGCGCATTTGCACTGATTCGCAGGGCTGCCCTTATAGCTCGGAAAACTTTTCTAATCTCTGATTGGTTGGAGAAAATAATTCTAACCAATCAGCTAACAGGAAACTTTTTCCGAGCTAAAAGGGCGCCCCTGCCAGACAGTGCAAATGCGCCTCATTAAAAATAATGATTATAGTAAGAGTAAGGTTATGATGGTGATTGAAAAATAGGAAAATGGGTCGATGAATATCGATATCGGTTGTGGAAGAATAAAAGTAATTGATTCATATGGGAAATGTTTCTTTTTCTGTATTTTTTTCTTTATCACTCTTGAATGGCAGAGGCAAGGGACAGGGACATTGCCCTAGTATGCAGGACAATGCCCTAGCGACTGACCATATACACATATGATGAGCGCCCAAGCCCCCTCCCCGCCTAAACTAGGAACAGGGAGTGCCAAGTAATAGCGAAGTTGCTGCGACCAAAGGAACTAACGAGTTTAAGCGTCCGAACCCTAGTCTAGAGATTACCAGGCAGAGACGTTACAAATAGGCCACACGTTTTTAGGGAATGGAAGAAATTGTAAATTAGAGATGATGAAGAACTGGAAAGTCATGCCTTTCTGGAAACATTATTTTGCTTCAATTGGGTCGGGAGCGGTTTAGTGGAAAATCTACAATGCAAGTTATCTACGTGCGTATTTTCGTCTTATATTGTTCTTGTTTCCTCTTATTTCTAATATCTCTGCGTACTCTTATAACGATAATAATGATGGTGATGGTAGTAAACAGTGCAATTTGAAATATCGTGTTGTAGTTGATGAAACATGAAACATGTGTTTTCGTGACTTCTATAATCTTATTTGACATATAATTAGACATTTATAATACCGTGTCATTGTTATATCTCTAATGTAACCTTATACCATTACTGAAAAAACTTATTTTTTCCTATTGCTGCT
Source organism: Palaemon carinicauda (assembly GCF_036898095.1). Taxonomy (NCBI): domain Eukaryota; kingdom Metazoa; phylum Arthropoda; class Malacostraca; order Decapoda; family Palaemonidae; genus Palaemon; species Palaemon carinicauda. The sequence goes on from NC_090743.1 coordinate 12,979,492, forward strand.
CTATCCATTACCGTATTTTGCACATCTAAGTCTGGTGTTATCTTTTATAATAAACATTACATACGCTCCTGACCTTGGAATTCTGTGGTCAACCTGCAAATGATGTATGTACTGTAATCTCTGGTATTATTGCATATCTTATCTTTTTTTTTTTTTTTTTTTTTTTTTTTTTTTTTTTTTTTTTTTTCTACTGATGCTATAAGTGTATCATCAATGTACCCCTATTGTAACTCTGTATATAGCTTTTGCTGAAATAAAGATTATTATTATTATTATTATTATTATTATTATTATTATTATTATTATTATTATTATTATTATTATTATTATTATTATTTCATTAAAATTCATTGTTGGTGTTTATGTCTTACGTGATAGTTACCAATTCTTAATTAGAAACTTACAGAACTTACCCAAGACTTATTAAAAGCAGTTTAAGACTCATCAAATCATAGATGCTCACCAAGAAATAAGACTCGCAAATGATGTGACATGTAGAAGATATCTCAAACATCAAACAAACAGAGTGCTGCATTCTTTCCACTACCTAGAACGCCATGCATCATCTCAAGAACGCGCATGCGCGCTGCATACCCTCGTTTAAAATGCAGACCTTCACGTACAGTCCGGTGAATTTGGGCATATCGACGAGTTAAGTGTGAGCATGCGTCTGGCATAAGTGATCGTAACCCAGCCAGTTGACAGCAAGGAGTCCTGGATGGAAGTCCTGGATGGCCTGGGAATTGGGGAAGGAACCCCGAGGCGCTAATTGAACTGGTGAACTTTTGAACTTTTGCCTCGAGTCGTTTGTCTTAACTGAAGACTTTATGATCAAGATGACCTAAACTCAGTTTAATCTAGTTTGCGACTCGGTTTCTTTGACATATTGACATTTGCACGTGGGAGGTATCTCCCGTATATGATAAAGAGCAAGTAGCTGGAGATTATACTATATATATATATATATATATATATATATATATATATATATATATATATATATATATATATATATATATATATATATACATATATATATATATATATATATATATATATATATATATATATATATTTATCTATTTATTTATTTATTTATATATATACATATATATATATATATATATATATATATATATATATATATATATATATATATATATATATATATGTATTTATATACATATATAAATATATATATATATATATATATATATATATATATATATATATATATATATATATATATAGATATATATGTATATATACATATATATATATATATATATATATATATATATATATATATATATATATATATATATATATATACACATACACATATATATTTCAGATCATGCTTAGTAGCATTGTCAGACGTATGAGTACGCGATATCTTTCCATCCCTCTGGTAAGGGGAGAGTGAGTATTCATACCCTGGTGAGAGGGGGTTAAGGTACACACGGAAACCACAATCTGTGTGTGTGCATATCTATCTAGATGTTTAACTGCAATTTTTGACGGCTGGGGTACACTAGTTTTAGATATATTCCAAGATTGAATGTTGGGCTTATTCTTAACTGAACCTGATTTACTCTTCTCGATTGTTCAGTGCGTCACAAATCTTTAAAACTGTTGTAATTAAGCAAATTAATTGATTGGTATTTATTGGTTATTGTACTTGAATACATATATTTATTTTCGACATTTATATTGTCTGTACCAGAGTCAATGTAATATGACATGAACAAAGTTCGTCTTAAATATTATTTTGTAATAAATTTTCTTGCAATTTTAATTAATTTTACCCATAAAGAGGTTTTCACCTTATTAATAACTGCTTATTTTTATAATGAGTTATTACTGCTCTCTCTCTCTCTCTCTCTCTCTCTCTCTCTCTCTCTCTCTCTCTCTCTCTCTCTCTCTCTCTCTCTCCCGTTACGCAATTGAAAGGGGAATGGAGGGCAATAATGACCGAAGCAATGATGTAGTTACTGTTGATTTTTGTAAGTGGGCGGGAAAAAAGAAGGGATGAAATAATAGTAAACAATGATTGACAAATATCCATCACATTAGAATAGAAATAAAAATCCTGAAATTCCTTTTTGCTCATGCACACTAAGCCACTCGTCCTCTGTGGTATCTGGATCTCAAGTTTCTTATCCAAATGCTTTTTTGTTGACCAGATGGACATGAGTCTTTTTATAGTTTATTTATGACATATTTGTTTTTGATGTTGTTAATAGTTTATATATGACATGTCTGTTTTGACGTTGTTACTTATTTTAGAATGATTTATTGTTAATTTGTTCTCTTCATTTATTTATTTCCTTATTTCCTTTCCTCACTGGGCTATTTTTCCCTGTTGGAGCCCCTGGGCTTATAGCATCTTGCTTTTCCAACTAGGGTTGTAGCTTGGATAGTAATTATAATAATAATAATAATAATAATCTCTCGAACAATGCAAGGACTTTCCCTTCACCACACTTCTGAATTGGACTCTCTTTTCAATAAATTTAGTTGTTGATTCTTTCCACATAATAAATGTAACTTTTTAAGAGGCTGATATCTGCCACAAGCACGTAAGATCTATCTCGACCCAAAGAATTTTCTGTTGCCGTTGGTTTTGTGTAGATGGCACTGTAGGGACGTGGGTTGTTCTCTGGAGCTTTCGTGCATCATATTAGAACTTCTACCCGTCAAATTTATGTTTTATCCCTAGAATGATCAAAATTATTTAAGGATAAGACGCAGATTGGATAAAAATCATTAAAAGAAATATTAAGATAACCGTTCTCGGTACTGAGTTTAAGTAATAAAGGTTCTGTCGCATCTCATATATTTTTTTCTTTTTAATTATGAAGCTATATTTAAGCATTTGAAATTTTTATTTTGATATTTTTAAATAGTTCCAGACCAAATTGTTCCATGCACAATACTAAATATAACGAAATCGCGTAAGTCAAACTCCAAATTAAGATGTTGAAATATGATATTTATTGTGTTAGGTTGTTTGACTGAAACAACCTAGTTTAAATTTTTTTTGTAACTGCCCTTTCCTTTATTAAGGTGGGGGTCTTTGTTTACTTTGGTCACGTTGTGAGTGACATGCTTTAGTCAGGTTTGGGAAGCCAGAGGGACCGTTTCTCGGGATGCAGTCGAGAAAGAGCAGCAGACCCAGCTTTGGAGTGTCTCCTAGTTGGTGGTGACTTGTCCTCAACCTGGTCCTCGAGGTCGAGATGGTTTGGAAGCGTTGTTCTTCGGTGGCAGCAAAGTGGCTGTTGTATCGACACTGTCGTGGTAGTTCCCGCAGTGTTCGATGGACGTCCTCGAGGATCAGGGATTGTTTGTGAATGTTGGAAGAGCCAGTGCATGGGCTCGTATTTATTATTTGTATATTAATGAGAAGTTTCATTTATTAAATTTTCATGTCTGCTGCTTACTGTGTTTGTTGTTGTTTATTAATTTTGATAATTGTTTATCATGTACGTTAACTTCAAGTAAACTATATTTGGTGATTTTAAAGTTTAGCTGATTTTGTAGTAACGATCTTTTGTCTCTGTGCTTCCCAATACCTGTACTCATTGTAATTATTGTATATACTTGTAATTATTGTATATTTTTTGTAAAATAAACTAGGTTAAGGTACTTGAGTATTTTCTGTTTTACCTACCCCTTTGGTTGTTGCAGTCCATCGGTTCATTCCAGTCCCAATTCTTTTAGTTTTTTTTAAAAGAACCTGTTGAACCATTAAGGCGGTTCATAACATTGGCGACCGTGACAGGATTGGGTCTGTTTTGGCTGATGGTTCTGTGACATCTTTGGGGGTGGGTGAGAGTGTGATCTGGAAAAAAAAAATTTCTGAATTTTTTTTTTTTTTTTTGAGTGTGGAGGTGTTAGGTTGTTTGACTGAAACAACCTAGTTTATATTTTTTTTGTAACTGCCCTTTCCTTTATTAAGGTGGGGGTCTTTGTTTACTTTGGTCACGTTGTGAGTGACATGCTTTAGTCAGGTTTGGGAAGCCAGAGGGACCGTTTCTCGGGATGCAGTCGAGAAAGAGCAGCAGACCCAGCTTTGGAGTGTCTCCTAGTTGGTGGTGACTTGTCCTCAACCTGGTCCTCGAGGTCGAGATGGTTTGGAAGCGTTGTTCTTCGGTGGCAGCAAAGTGGCTGTTGTATCGACACTGTCGTGGTAGTTCCCGCAGTGTTCGATGGACGTCCTCGAGGATCAGGGATTGTTTGTGAATGTTGGAAGAGCCAGTGCATGGGCTCGTATTTATTATTTGTATATTAATGAGAAGTTTCATTTATTAAATTTTCATGTCTGCTGCTTACTGTGTTTGTTGTTGTTTATTAATTTTGATAATTGTTTATCATGTACGTTAACTTCAAGTAAACTATATTTGGTGATTTTAAAGTTTAGCTGATTTTGTAGTAACGATCTTTTGTCTCTGTGCTTCCCAATACCTGTACTCATTGTAATTATTGTATATACTTGTAATTATTGTATATTTTTTGTAAAATAAACTAGGTTAAGGTACTTGAGTATTTTCTGTTTTACCTACCCCTTTGGTTGTTGCAGTCCATCGGTTCATTCCAGTCCCAATTCTTTTAGTTTTTTTTAAAAGAACCTGTTGAACCATTAAGGCGGTTCATAACATTGGCGACCGTGACAGGATTGGGTCTGTTTTGGCTGATGGTTCTGTGACATCTTTGGGGGTGGGTGAGAGTGTGATCTGGAAAAAAAAAATTTCTGAATTTTTTTTTTTTTTTTTGAGTGTGGAGGTGTTAGGTTGTTTGACTGAAACAACCTAGTTTAAATTTTTTTTGTAACTGCCCTTTCCTTTATTAAGGTGGGGGTCTTTGTTTACTTTGGTCACGTTGTGAGTGACATGCTTTAGTCAGGTTTGGGAAGCCAGAGGGACCGTTTCTCGGGATGCAGTCGAGAAAGAGCAGCAGACCCAGCTTTGGAGTGTCTCCTAGTTGGTGGTGACTTGTCCTCAACCTGGTCCTCGAGGTCGAGATGGTTTGGAAGCGTTGTTCTTCGGTGGCAGCAAAGTGGCTGTTGTATCGACACTGTCGTGGTAGTTCCCGCAGTGTTCGATGGACGTCCTCGAAGATCAGGGATTGTTTGTGAATGTTGGAAGAGCCAGTGCATGGGCTCGTATTTATTATTTGTATATTAATGAGAAGTTTCATTTATTAAATTTTCATGTCTGCTGCTTACTGTGTTTGTTGTTGTTTATTAATTTTGATAATTGTTTATCATGTACGTTAACTTCAAGTAAACTATATTTGGTGATTTTAAAGTTTAGCTGATTTTGTAGTAACGATCTTTTGTCTCTGTGCTTCCCAATACCTGTACTCATTGTAATTATTGTATATACTTGTAATTATTGTATATTTTTTGTAAAATAAACTAGGTTAAGGTACTTGAGTATTTTCTGTTTTACCTACCCCTTTGGTTGTTGCAGTCCATCGGTTCATTCCAGTCCCAATTCTTTTAGTTTTTTTTAAAAGAACCTGTTGAACCATTAAGGCAGTTCATAACAATTGTTAATTGTCTTTCATACCTGAATGTGACAAAATGCGTTTTACGAAGTCAGTAATAA
>NC_090743.1:12997603-13030508 GCF_036898095.1 Palaemon carinicauda
GTTTTTTCCTCATTTCAACAAATGTATGCAGGATACTCTACACCTCCAAAGTAACTATTATTTTCCCTTTTTATTTCATCCTTTTTACAATTTAGCGTTGTATTTCCTTTGGTTCTCTTTTATTTATCCTTTCCTAAAGTATAGAGTTAGCAAAGACTTACAGCCACATGTACAGGTCAAGGAAAAGCTGACACAACTCAGAGGTCTATTTATATGTTATGCCTTTCATGACGTGCGAAGGACGTTTGTTCATTGGATTAATTCCATTAAGGAACTACAGGTGGTAAGTTAGGTAAATCCTTCAGGGAGACTAATTACGAATCAACGGAGAATTTAGTGAGCATTTTATTTTCACTGACATTCAAGTGTGATTTTTATTTAATTTCACTTTGCCATGCTTTTATTTTATAATTTTTAAATTTCTAAAAATGCTACGTGTGTGATCTATAGTTAATTCATTTTCTCTAAAACTCCCAAAGGTAAATTTGTAATTTTACTTGAAAAAAAAAACGCTTATATTCAGCAGTGATAAGATTTTCTTGCTTTAATTCGATAGTAATTTAAGTCCCACAGAAATTCTTACGTTTAAAATCGACATTGATTTTATTTTTGTAAAAAATTCCCACGCATAAAATAGACAGTAATTCATAGAGGTAATTAACTGTCATGTTTTATATATCCCCGCCACAGGTGGAAAAAAAAAAAAAAAAAAAACTTGCACATGAATCAAACTGGTATTCACCAAGTCCTGAAGTGTATTGGTGAAGAGGGGAGTCCACTAATGATGCCGATTCAAGCCTTCCTGCGCTTATCAGTTCCAGAGAACATAGTACAGGATTTAGAACTCCCCCGGATGTATTTTTCGTTCCTAGGTCCCTTTGGCTAACCTTAGTGTCAGCTTCGACTTGTTCATTTTCGGTTCTTGCAAAATGTTGCATTATTTCTTGGACGTTTGCGTCAGCTTCATATGAGAGAATTTTCTTCTTATAATAAAGAGCAAGTGTCTGGTATATATATATATATATATATATATATATATATATATATATATATATATATATATATATATGTATATATATACATATATATATATATATATATATATATATATATATATATATATATATATATATATATATATATATATATATATTTCCAGTCACGATCAGCTCTCCCTGTCCCTCGGGTAAGATGGAAAGAGGGTTTTCATACCCTGGTGAGAGGAGGTGCGTGTGTGTGCATATCTATGTCAATATTTATCCGTCATTTTTGACGGATCGCGTACTCTATTTGAGAATACAATTTATCTGTTCTGTAGTTGTTTGAGGTACAGTGCGAAAATACCTCATATATTGAATTTTCAATAATTTCGGTTTCACTTTGTTAATTTTGATGGATGCTACACTAGAGGTATACAATACCGCTTCTATTGCTTTTTTTACGGTGTTAGTAAACCGAGTAGTATTGAAAGTAATTAACTCAATTCAGTCAATCAATCATTTTCATTTTGCTTTCATCTGGCTTGGTCTAGAAAAGGGTATTCAGTTAGCTTCCAAAACTGATTATTCCGTTTACATTACATTGCAAATGTGACCTCATTTCGAAAGTCAATATCTTTGTGCAAATGTGACCTCATTTCGAAAGTCAATATCTTTGTGCAAATGTGACCTCATTTCGAAAGTCAATATCTTTGTGCAAATGTGACCTCATTTCGAAAGTCAATATCTTTGTGCAAATGTGACCTCATTTCGAAAGTTAATGTCTTTGTTCTGGAGAGGCCTTGGGTTGGTAAGAAATCAGTAGATTATTTAAAAATTAATATTTTTGTATTATATTTCAAACATTTTTGGTAGAATGCTCAGAAAGGAACCATTTTAGTTGTTTCTATTTGTTGTATTTTTTTTTTTTTTTTTTTTTTTTGTAGACAGGAGAAAAATATTGGAACTTGATTTCACTTTAATCTCTGTTTTATTTCTGTATAAAGAAAAAACGTAATAAACGAATCAACTAATTTTCTCATATTTTAATTATATTTCTTTATTCTCTGCGCAAGGACAACAAATTTGAGTTTTTCTTAAATATCTTTATATTTTTGTTCTCTATTTATCGATTTCTTGACCTTTACACAAAGGCAAATGTGATGATTTTAACCCCCTTGGTCCTCTTGCAACACGAATTAGGGGGGGCGGAGGGGTGGGGGGGGGGCGAGGGTGGATGACGAAGAAAGAAGCGACCGCGTTTTTCCCTTTGTGGCTGACCTATAAACAGCTTCCCTTTTGACACGACTCCCCCATTCATGGTTTTTATGCTGACCCATTCATAAAAGTATCAAACAACCATGATGACATCATCCTCCGTCCAGGAACATAATCCGTCTTTTATAGGAAACCGCCTCCGCTCGGACAAGCTCTCTCTCTCTCTCTCTCTCTCTCTCTCTCTCTCTCTCTCTCTCTCTCTCTCTCTCTCTCTCTCTCTCTCTCTCTCTCTCTCTCTCATAAAACTTCATCATCATAGCCAGTATATTTGTTATCATTTTTTGATGACAAAATTCAAGAAGTTTATTTTATTGTTTATTCTTTTGTTGTTAATGTATTGTGTTTTGACTTGAAAGTTCATCAGAAAGATTGACAGTTTTTTGAGAATTTGAAATTTGATTTTGAGTTTTTTCAAGATTTTTTTCGATGATATTACACATAAATCTAAAGACATTATGTTTGACCTTCATGACTTGAGAATTTAAGATTTACTTATTATGGAATATAAAATTTGATATATAAATTTCGAATTTAAGCTCCAAAGAATTTATGGTTTGACCTAAACCGGCTAAGAATTTAAAATTTTACCTTATTGATTAAAGACTTTAAGATCTAGAGTCCAATGCCAAAAATTTTTATTTTAAATTCACAAATATTTCCCTGGAAGAAAAACAATAACTTATTGAAGAGAAAATTATATTATCCATTAAGAAAAAGAACATCATATATCAACAAACAATATTGTCTTGAAAGATGATCAACATCTTGAAAAAAAAAAATCACCTTCCTAAAGAAAAACAACTTGAAGGATAAAGAACAGCATCCTAAAGGAAAAACAACATTGTCCTGAAAGAAAAACCAACATCGCGCCTGAGGAAAACGATCAAATAGACAGTACCACAACACCATCATTGCATTTATAGAAGAAGACTTGTTTTATGCCTCTACCCATAAACACCTTACATCCTCGATAACCAGTTTCAGTTATGAGAAAGGCCAGTCAGATTAGAGCCACTGGCAGAGGTCAGCTAGGCTTTTGCATTCTCGTATTTCAGGAATACTGGGAGGATTTAAAAGTTGGATTTCTTTATATTATGATTATTATTGTTGCTGTTGTTGTATATGTTTTAGGAGTAATAGCTGTTATATTTTCACGTTTGTATTTTGATGCGTCTACTCTTTTTAATATCAATTTTTAAATATATTTGGATATTTATTTAGGTTTTGGGATGTTCATCTTTTCATTGTGAACTTGTTTGAATATTTATTAAAAAGACTTAGGGCCTTTGGAAGGGAGGTTACTTATTATTTACGTCTTTATCCAATTGGTTAGCCCTATCTGTTGTCATTTAATGGCACAAGTCGAGATATTTTAAATTTATTACCTCCACCAAGGAGGTTATATTTTCGAGTCGGTTTATTTATTTATTTATTTATCTATTTATTTATTTGCCGGTGTGTCTGGGGACACGATTACGTCAAAACTACAAGACGAATTTTGACGAAATTCTCACCACAAATAGATTGTAAGTAATGGACGACCCCATTAAAATTTGGAGATGATCCGTATCCGGATCTGGATTCTAGATCTGGGTTTGCTTTTTCGCCATTTTAAAGTTCACGTAATAACAAACTGGCGGATTTTTACGAAATTTTCACCACATATAGATCTTAGGCCATGAACAATTCCATTAAATTTTAAAGATGATCCGGTACCGGATCCGGATTCTAGATCCATTTTCATTTTTCACAATTTTAAAGATTGCGTCAAAACAAATTGACATGTTGGATTTTCACCAAATTTTAACAAAGGATAGATACTATGCATCGGAAGAAGCCAAAAAATTTTGGAGGTGATACGGATCAAGATTAGGATTCTGAATCAAAATTGCCCTTTTCACCATCTACGAATACTGTACAGTCGGCATATGAAAAGTGGGAGGCGATATCCGTAGACTTTAGTTAAATGTCGGCGATATGCATTGGCGGAGGTCTGAAATATCTCATTGCACTTGTTTCAATTGCAATTCATAATGTGAAAGTTTATATTGCATGGATTTCTTTGTGCTATCTCGTTTTATTACTAGGAATTCGTCACTTTTATTTTATATATATATATATATATATATATATATATATATATATATATATATATATTATTATTATTATTATTATTATTATTATTATTATTATTTGCTAAACTACAACCCTAGTTGGAAAAGCAGGATGCTATAAGCCCAGGGGCCCCAACAGGGAAAATAGCCTAGTGAGGAAAGGAAACAAGGAAAAATAAAATATCTTAAGAACAGTAACAACATTAAAATATATATTTCCTATATAAACAATAAAAACTTTAACAAAACAAGAGGAAGAGAAATTAGATAGAATAGTGTGCCTGAGTGTACCCTCAAGCAAGAGAAGTTTATATGTACATATATGTACATATGTGTGTGTACAATATTCATATGTATATACTGTATGTGTGTATTAGTGTTGTATGGATGTATGTATATATATATATATATATATATATATATATATATATATATATATATATATATATATATATATATCTATCTATCTATCTATATATATATATATATATATATATATATATATATATATATATATATCTAATCTATATATATATATATATATATATATATGTATATATATATATATATATATATATATATATATATATATATATATATATATGTGTGTGTGTGTGTGTGAGAGAGAGAGAGAGAGAGAGAGAGAGAGAGAGAGAGAGAGAGAGAGAGAGAGAGAGAGAGAGAGAGAGAGAGAGAGGTGTGTGTGTGTGTGTGTGAGAGAGAGAGAGAGAGAGAGAGAGAGAGAGAGAAGAAAGAATCTACTGGTCATATTTATCTGGTGAATATATCAAAACAACCATAATGAATTAAAAACTCGCATGTATATCACATATTCGATTTATGTGGTTTCATATAAGTCTTCCAGATATATAAAAATGTTCTATAATGAATATTTATAGGAAATAAGGCCACTCTCGATACTTTTTTTTTTTTTTTTTTTTTTTTTTTTTTTTTTGTTACAGCAGAGGGCCGTCACGAAATAATTAGCATATATTTAGCTATCCAGCTAGAAATAATAGAAATAAATCGATGGATGTCTTGTGCATGGAGGTGTTTCATACACGTTCATACAATTTAATGTTATTGTATTTTTATCTCTCGCTGTCTACTGCACTGATAATAGAACAGCCTGTTTAAGCTTGCCATCGCAAGTTTCAGATTGTTTGAATTTTTGTGACATTCTTGCTCTTAACTGCTTGTATATAAGCTCGTTATCTGTTGAATAAACTTTTCTTGTACTGTATTCACCTCGCCTCTTTGTAAGCACCTAACACCAACCTCGCACAATTGGTGACCCACGGAGTGACCAACTCCTCACTGCCTTTTATTACCCACTGCTACGCCTAACCCTTGTTACAATGCCGCCACTCGATCATGACTCCGCAACCCATGCTGCATTGTTGAAACTGCCTTTCTTTGCCAGCCAAGGAGCATTTGCTTGGTTCCAGCAAACCGGAGTTCAGTTTCGCATCAAGGGTGTGACTTGCTCAAATAGCAAAGCAGACTATGTTTTCGTGGCAATCCCCAAGGACATTTTCCCAGAAATCTCGGATTGGCTTTGTGACCAAGGAGACACCTCAATAGTGTATAATGCCCTTAAATTATACCCCCTGGAGCAGTACTCACCATTGCCAGCTGCCTGTATAGCCAAGCTTTTCAGCTATCTCAACAGCCGTTGAGGGACCAAAATATTTTACTCACCCTCAGGGAAATGACCAGTATCACTCGCCTGCAACCTGCCGTAGACGGCTCTCTTCAGGAAGTAAACCTATTTCGTGCCCTTTGGGTACAACACCATCATCCCCGATGTTAGTACCTTGCCCATGAAGGACCTGATGACCAAAGTCGATGCCCTTATGGACAGCCACTTCACCATCTTCAAGACCTCCATCAAGGCTCCCAGCCCTGATGACGAAGACAACTACTCCACAATGACTGAAGCTGAAGGGAATGTGAAAAGACACAGACACCTGCTCCATGACATGCTGTAGCGGGGGCAGCTTGGCAACAAAGCTGTCCACCACCCACATATGCCTCCCCTTGTTCACGCCATCACCAATCAACCTCTCCAGCCACTTACTGACGCCAATCAGCTGCAGTTCTGATACTATCACTCCAGATTCGGGGCTGCTGCCAAATGTGCAGACGGTTGTCAGTGGCCAAAAAACTTGTAAGCATGCCATCACTTGTTGTGGTGGCCTCCCCTGTCACTAATCTTTTCTTTGTACATGATGCCGGTACGGGTGTGCAGTTTTTGGTAGACACTGGTACGTGCCTGCTGATGCCCACCTAGTAGCTGCCAACGAATTTATAATCCCCACCCACAGGTAAGAGACACTCGTACTATCGTTTGAGAGAGCCAAATGTCATTGGAAATTCCTCGTTGCCCTCATAAGATTAGCAACTTGGTGCGGATTTCCTCGCCCATTTCCACCTCCTGGTTGATGTGGTGCATTAGTCAGGACAGGTGCATACTCGTCGACACCTCTTTAACCCGCCCCCTCCAATCTCTCACTCCATATCATCACACCCACGGATCACTACCCCCTCCCCAACAACGCTGATGTTACTTCCTAGTGGCACAAAGAAAAGGTGTTTTCCCTTATTGAGCCCTTGAAGGGGAATTATGAATCCAAGAGACATCCACAAGACTGCTATCACCACCCCCTTCGGTACATACACATTCAATTACTCCTGTTTTGGCATTTATAATGCAAGGCTATTTTTCAATGCGTCATGGATAGCATCTTAGGAAATATCCTCTTTTGCGTATGCTACGAGTATAACATGCTTGTGTTCTCTTTCTCCAAAGGGTAACACCTCTGTCATCTATGCATTGTTCTTGACTGCTTACAACAGAACGGACATGTAATCCGACCGGCAAAGCACTTCCAGAATTCTTGGGCATGATTAACTATTATCACCGGTTCCTGCTAGCCTTCGCTGCCATATACATATATATGAGTGTGCGTGTGTGTCAGTGAGTATATGAAGGAGACTCAAAAATCAAACCGCTAGAAATACTAGAAAGCCTTGGATTGTACCATAGCTTCTGTACTATGATTTTCCTCTTTTAAATTGTATTCCTTTTCCACTGAGGCATAAACTCTCTGAGAAAAAGCTCTAAGCTGAGTATAGTTATTTCAAATTAAATCTGATCCGTTATCCTTCCCAAGAGGATAGGCCTCCTGCTTCTCCTCTCACCCCCCTCTATGTCTTCCTCAAGGGCAAGCCAAAAGACCTGTAGTGGGGTCCCCTTCAAGAAGTGGTCTTCTGCAACGCAAAGAATAGCCTATCAACTGCTGCTGCTCTCACTTTTCCCATGCTACATTGCCCTCTTATTCTCTCCACCGATGCCAGCATCGTCGCAGAATCACTTTCGCCACTTCTTGGAAGGTACGCTCTTCGTCATTCGCACGGACCACATGACTCCGATGTATGCTTTCACTCGACAATCCAACGCTTGGTCTGCCCATCAATGCTGACATCTCTCCACCATGGCTGAATACAACTGGACTCTTCAACACGTCCCTGGGTAAATGGATCCTGTTGCTAATGCCCTGCCAAGAAACACATTGGGCACCATTCACCTGGGATTGGATTACAACGCCATGGCAGAAACCCAACGAAAAGATCCAGAGTAACAAGCATGTAGGACATCCTGCACATCCCTCTATTGGGAAGACGTTGCCCTCGACAATTCCAACACCACCACCCTCTATAACATCAGTACTGGTAGACTGCGACCATGGATACCTGCCCCGATGCGCCGACAGGTGTTTGATTTCATTCATGGCCTCTGAAATTTCTCACAATGATCTACTGCATAGCTGCTGAAGACGAAGTTAATTTGGCACGGCATTACTATTGATGCCAAGGATTGGGTCTGCGCCTGTACTTCATGCCAAACTTCAAAAGTATCTCGACATACAGATTCAGAAGTGGGCACCTTTCCTCAACCTCAGCATTATTTTGCCCACATTCATGTTAATGTAGTAGGTCCCCTACCCACATCACAATGATACTGTTACCGGTTTACTGTCATTGACCGCTCCACTCATTAGCCTGAAGCCATTCCCATGCAAACTACAACGTCCACCTCATGTATGTCTGCCTTATTTTTCGGGTTGGTAGCGAGATTTATATCCCCAAGTATATTACTTCTGACAGGGGTACCACTTTCACCTCTCATTTGTGGACATCATTAGCGGATTTCCTTCGCATTACCCTACATCAGACAACTGCCTATAACCCTGCAGCCAACGGAATGGTTGAACGTTTTTTCCGCACCATCAAAGCAGATTTGATGTCCTGGAGCAAAAACTTCAACTGGTTTACTCAGCTTCCCTGGGCCCTTCTGAAATTAAGGATCACTCTTAAGGACACCCTGTATGTCTCAGCAGCTGAAATGGTGTATGGCTTCCTGTTGGTCATTCCTACTGAATTTTATCTGTCTGCAACCTCCTCCTACAATCAGCAGCATTTATGTTACGTAGAAAATTTACTTCATGCCGCCGAACTTACAAGCCCCCAGCAAAGTAACATTCTGCAATGCATGTATTCCTGTGCAACAACACTAGCAAGCCACCGCTGATGTCCCCTTACATGAGCCCTTTCCTTGTGATGCGTTACACACTGAAAGGTTTTTTAATTAACATTTATGGCAAAGAACACTGAGTCTACATAGATCGTCTAAAATATGCGTATCCTGTAAGATAACCCGCCTACAGTTACCCTCTCTAGAGTGGGGTGCCCTATTTAAGATGTATGTCTTTTTTAGCGGGGAGTCATATACTGCACAGTATTTTATACACGCTCATACAATGTAATGCTGTTGCATTTTTTTACTTCTATAGTTTTTTAGTTCTGGCCAATGGCAGTTAGATGGGAAAAGGGATGAGTCATAGAATAGACGGAGCAAAAAGGATAGCAGTATATGAGCAGGCAGAATACGGGAAAGACTTGAAGTATCTATCCCACCGAAGGTTAGGTGCACGAAGGGATTATTGAACTAACTTTCTTTTCTAATAGTGCAATGTGGATTGTAAATGTAACTGATAGAAAGTATTATAAAGTGTTAAATGAATCAGAGCGTTTTGAGATGGCTTGACCATATGAACAAAATGGATTACTAGAAGTCTGCACATAATTGTAAATGTTAGAAGTGTTAGGAGAAAATTGAGATTTAAGGAGTCATTTGAACGTGCTCGATCGGTGGTGGTGTGAAAGAATCTGTTCCAAGAGAGATATTAGAGACATTGTGTAAGTTAGGTTTGATACAATGTTATGAAACTTTTTCTGCGGAGAGCTTTTGTCCAAAATGCAGCAGTTGAATTATAAATGTAGCCCTGATTATATTTCGTGGTAGGTATGTGAGCAGCCAAAAGTGAGAATTGTTATGCGATATCGTCTAGTATAGCATTGCTGTCGTCTACATTTTATTAATCATTAGTCATCCGTTTGTAAGGGGAGTAATTCTTTATCATTTGCCATCTATGTAGTAGTAGTGTACGCGATCCGTCAAAATTGATGGGTAGATCAATAGATATACACACACGTACCCCTTCTCTCACCAGGGTATGACTACTCCCCCTTCCCCCTACACGAAGAACAGGGAGAGCTGAACGTGACCGGAAATGAATATATATATATATATATATATATATATATATATATATATATATATATATATATATATATATATATATATATATATATATATGTGTGTGTGTGTGTGTGTGTGTGTATATATATATATATATATATATATATATATATATATATATATATATATATATATATATATATATATATATATATATCCAGACACTTGGTCTTTATCATATAGGGAAGGTTTTTCCATTCTCTTTTTTAACATAGTCTAAGTTGTTTAAATGAATTCCGTTGCATTCCAACATACTAACAAACAAAAATTGTAGAATGGTTTTTATTTACTTTTCGTAAACCACCCACGGACACTTCTACCTCTGGAGTAACGGCATTAGAATGTATTTATCAAACCGCAATTTCAGATTAATTTAATCGAACTTTGTACTTTTTCTTATAATGCCTATTACGTCACATTTCCATTTGAATAATACCTATTTATATAACCTATCCTTCACCCATCCCCGAAACAACGTTCAAAAGGCCAGTGATGTCAAATATATTAGGAAGCGTTTAATAAATCCTGTCGTGTTGGTGACATCGAATGTTAAGATTTTTTTTTTTTTTTTTTTTTTTTTTTGCTTATTTATTTTCATCGTTGGGAAATTCACCAACCTTTGCCATTCACCTCACCACACACACACACACACACACACACACATACACACACACACACACACACACTTCATCCCCATACTCAACAATCCCTCATTCTACTCTAACAATAATTCAAACCAACCTATGCACTATATCACCATGCGGGACTCTAATGATCCAAGGGACAAGGGTAGTTTCACCCCTATGTAACAGCGTGCCAAAGACGATTGTCCCTTACCGTCGGTGCCCCGGGGGGTAGTGGCCCCCCTGGTGGTGCCAGGTTGAACTAGCTGCTTACCACGATTGCTGGGAGTAAGATAACTCAAAGTGGCCAAATCTTTGTTGGATCGTGGGAACTGTCGCCTCCATGTAGAAGGTGTCCTCTTGTCAACATTTACATCCTCTCCCCCCCCCCCCCTACATACATAAAACGAATATGAAATATGCCAAAAGATTGCTCGTTTTTGAATCGAGAACTTTATCCGTAGACGTACGATAGTCCAGAAAGAGCTCGATGGCAACTGGGTGACGTTAGCCAGAGATGGAGGAGGAGTAGGGGGTTGAGAAGGTGGAGGGGGATTAGAAGGTTGAGGGAGGGAGGGAGGGGGGTGACTCTTACATTCTTAACTTTACTCCCTACTAAGAATAATGTCGTAGCCATGCAAATGATTAAAGGGGCTTATCTTATCTTCGAGTATAAATGTGAAATTAATATGATATACGGGAATGTTTCTGCAGACGACGACATTTCTCATCATGTGTCAAGCGTCTGTGTAAGCGATTCGTTTTTATGACTCCCTTGCTTTTATTCGCTTGCTTGTTTTTTTTTTTTTTTTTTTTTTTTTTTTTTTTTTTTTTTTTTCGTGAATCCCTCCGTTGGTTTTTAATGTTCGAAACGTAGGCAGAATGAATCGAGGATCATACCTTGGCAGGCATTTGCATAAACTATACGTAATTTGTAATGTCAAACGAATATAATTAGGGTTTTCTACTTGCGTTGAAAATATTTTTTTTTGTATTTCATTTTAAGATTTTACATTCAACTGTGTAATTTATGAAACAATTACAGCTTTAACATGAGAAATAATTCAATATTAATTTTCAAGACACTAATTTTTTTTATATTTGGACCACCGACCTGTGCTTACCTGTCAGTTGCTTGATGCGATGTGTCAGCAGCATTCCGATGTGTTTTTGTTTTCCTTTTTTTTTTTTTTTTTTTTTATTATCCCGAGATATTGTCTCAGGCACATCAGACGTACGATGAGGACCCCCGAATATCCTGCATAATCCTAAGCTGCCTCGTTTGGGGCTTTCCTCATAACCCCTCGCGGACCAATTGGAACTCGTGTGTATGCGGGAATAAATCTGCCTCCGCAGATATAAGTCTTCGATAAAACACCACTACCGGACCCCGGCCTGCCTCTTCGATCTGCGTCTCGTCAGAGCCTTCGCCGCAAGAACAATTGAAGTTTTGGTTTTAAAGTTTTTATTGTTATTGAAATGATAAAAGTTAATGTTATTAAGAAAATTGAAATTATTATTACTATTAACATTTATTAGAATGATTGAAGTTATTATTGTTATAATTATTGAAATTGTTATTACTATTAAAATTGATTAAAGTTTTTATTATTATTGAAATTATTATTACTATTAAAATTGATTAAAGTTTTTATTATTATTGAAATTACAAAAGTTAATACTATTTTTTTTAAGATGATTGAAATTATTGCTATTAACATTATTAGAATGGTTAAAATTATTGCTGTTATAAATATTGAAATTATTATTACTATTAAAATTAATTAGAATTTTTTTTTTTATTGAAATTACAAAAGTTAATATTTTTATTAAGATAATTGAAATTATTACTATTAACATTATTAGAATTATTAAAATTATTATTACTGTTAAAATTATTAAGAATATTATTGACATTAAATTGATTAAATTCATTATTATTATTCAAACTGTATATGTTACGAATATAAATGGCTCATCTTCAATGCGGAACACTTACGTCACCAATATGTTCTTCAAACTTTAACCATGTTTATTTGTAAGGGATGGGCTTGGCCGACTCGCTTTATGCCGTATTTTCCCCTGCACGAGTTCCAACAACAACTGCCATTAAGCGGGGAATAAGAGAAAAGAAAAGGCCCCCTTTTGCAGGCCGTCGATGCTATCTCTACCTCTAAGTGGATTGAAAGGGACTTTGGTTGATCGTTCGGCCCGAGAAATCCCGCGGAGAGAGCTAATTCCGCCCCTGTCTGGCACAAGGGCTACGGCCCTTTACTGATATTAATGCCATCTGTTGCAATGCCATGTCAGCGGGCAATAACTGTGTTCTATTTACAATCAACAAGCGGGGATCGCTGCGCCAAGCATATGATTATGGTCAGCGAAGCACAACAAGGGATCCATGGCCCCATTCAAGAATCTATCTTCCCAACGAAACTCCTCATTTCTATTATTTATTGGAGGAACATTCATGGTTTGGGGGGGGGGGACATTTTATCAGATGGGCTTTTACGATCCTATTACAAATTGGACTTTTTTATGTCATAGCGAAGGGACTCGTGGAAAGAAGTTTGCTTGATTTATTACAGATATTTTACTTCTTTTACGACAATTGGAAGATGATAGCGAAGAAAGTACTGTTTATAATATCTGTAATATTCTGAGTTTGAATAAAAATTGCGATCTCATTAGGGATACGAAAGTTTGGATAAAATTCTAAGTACCACGTAAGTGATTTATCCATTCATGTTATTATTCTTATTTCGCTTTCATTTTGGGTCACAATTGAAGGGGCAAAGAGACAATGTGCGATGGAACAGTAGAAATCGAAGATGGAAAAGCTAGAAAGATTTCCCCAGTCAACAGACATGTATCATTTAACTACTATCAATGTAGCCTCGTCTTTTAACTTCAATAACTCATTAAAATAACATTAGAATATCAAGATTTAAGTATTTTTTTCAGTATTGTGATCATATTGGAAAAGTACATTTTCAGAGCACCTATGCAAAGCTTATGATATACAAATTACAGATGTATTACTTGCCCGACGGAAATGGAAAAGAGAGTAAAGTTCCCAAGAATATAGTTTAAAACCATCTTAGGGGAAATGTTCGTAGAGTCAAGATGTTTAGGCAGTCCCAGAAATTTCCTATGATAACATGAAAAGCGAGAAGTAGAATGCTTGATAAGAGTCACTTCTGCAATTTATAGAGAAGGTTCAACGCCCTGCTGATGGGCCTTCTTTGTATTTAGAACGTGGTTAAACCAGTGTACCAGCCTTACATCCTTCCCAATTCAATCCATCCTCCCCCGATAGGTGTCCTAGGATAATTACCCAGCGGTGAAAAATCAACCAAGGATACCACTCCGCTTTGGGATTAAATTCCTCCCTGCATGTAATGCAAGTGCGATTGACGGCACAAAAATTGTGGACACAATAAGAAACTTTACAATAGGTAGCATTTAGCCCACAACGTGGTACAGACTAGATTAGAAAAAGGTAAATGGCATTGGGTCTTGAGTATATAGAATCAGTGCAGTTGCATAGTCAAGAAAAACATATATATTAGATATACTTATGAATTTCTTATATTTGGATAAGTGCAATTGCTATGTCAAAGAAAATCCTGTATTTAGATATAATTTAGTTTTCAACTTGTATTCAAACTTTTACAGTTTAGCTACAGCATAAATACGAGTTTAGATAAAAAATATTCAAATATTTACAGTTTAACTACAGCATAGGTAATTTTTTTCAAAATCAATAAAGTATCTTAGATTGCTCCTCTTCCTTGTTTCATGGGTTAATTCAGTTGGGGAAATTGTAAACTAAAAGGAGGAAATATAGACCCGTCCCGTAACCCCCACCCCCCCTTGGAACTAGACCAGTTTAAATTTCCCCCTCCCCTAGGAACTCTGGACTGAGGGGAAAAACGGACAGTGACACAAGCAATGTCCGGAAGTTTGCCTTCGCAGGTTTCATCACAATTCAGTATTTAAAGTAGATTGTACAGTTGCCACCAAGAATTCCGATATACATTATCATAGATGGTCTGTAGTATTGAGTACCGGAATTCTTGAAGCCAACTGTACCCGTGAGACAGGTTTTAAGTAGTAGAACCTTTATGCTAGATAAAAAGATACAACGCAAGTCATAATACTGTTCTTTTAAGTACAATAAACTATATTCGCATATGTATCGTTGTTAATAACTAGAATTCTCTATCAAAACCTAATTAGCAAAATATCTCAAATATCACCTAAAAATATTTGATCCTTATTGCATTCTTGGAAAATATACTTATTCACTTTTGAATATTCTTATAGTTACCAATGAGGCATGTCTGGAAACTCAGATTTATAATGAACTGAAACAGAATTTTGTGACAAACATTCTTCGAGGTCTCACAGATTTTTACTAATAGTTTTCTTCAATGTTTAATTAATTATAAAAATCTGTCATCATTTTCCTTGCGTTAATGCAAATGAAAGTTCAGAGCACTTTAATTTCATGTAATAAATATATGCGTCTATATAAGCGTATGTAAATACAAAGGGGATAATGGAAGTTATTTTGGGTGTCTCCCGTTATAAAACTGTCACTTGGTTGCAATACAAACTATAATTAATTCAGTTGGAACTGTCGAGTTGACTTAGTCACATTAAAATCCTCCCACGGCCTCATGAAAATTCAACTGGGTTTATAGAAGGTCATTAGCCAATGTAATTTTACCATGAAATTAAGGTTAATTGTTATTTGATAGTTTAGCCAGACCAACGAGTTGGAGTTCTTAGCCTCATGTTATAATACTTAGGTTAGCAAGCGTCCATCTATTAATGAGCATTCAATAAATAAATGTTAAGAGAGTTAGTGTGTTATATTAATAGCAATAAAATGCAAAAACTAAGAGGACTGTGTAATACACGCTGTTACAGAACAAGGAAATAAGGAAACCTATGGCTTTTCATACTTTAGATTTTTCATTTTGGTCTTCTTGCGCATTGATTTCTGTAGCTCTGTAATTTATAGTTGAATGAATTATGTACGTTTCTGATACCCTAATCACTTTAGAAAGTAGACTTATTTATGTTGAATCGTAATGTGTCTAATAACTAATTTTTAATTTGTTATGTGGCCGCCTTTATTTTACTGACGCATCTTATTTTCATAGTAAACTGCGTATTTTGTTATTATTTTTACTAGTTGGAAAAGCATGATGCTATAAGCACGAGGGCACCAACAGGGAAAAATAGCCTAGTGTGGAAAGGAAATAAATAAACCTACATAACAAGTAATGAATGAGTATAAAGTGTCTGTAGATCGGTAGCAACGTTAAAATAGATCTGTCATTTATGAACTAAGATACCCCTCAGCTATCACAAGCGAAATTCACTAAAACACTATTTACAGTTTAGTAAGGGCTAAAATTGAATTAATTTTTTCTAGGAGAGTCACGTGGTGATAGAGGCTCATAAAATTATTTATCTTTGAAGAAAGTTGTTCATTTGATTGTGTATCTAATTTTTATTTATCTGGTTTTTCTAGGTTGTTCTGGAGTTTTTTTTTAGTTCGTATAGAAGAAAAACAATTGTAAACTTACAAAACATCTCTCTCTCTCTCTCTCTCTCTCTCTCTCTCTCTCTCTCTCTCTCTCTCTCTCTCTCTCTCTCTCTCTCTCTCTCTCTCTCTCTCTCTCTCTCTCGTGCTTATCTATTCACCTATTCATTGTAATTCCTTGTTTTATCTTTTTTTAAGTATATCGTAACGTGTTTAATTCGATTTCAAATGTAGTTTTATATATAAAAAGAGCAATTGGCTATTGGATTAATTTTGAATACCGTAATACATAAAATAAAAGGCTGTATCAAATGTATATAGATATTAGAAAATAATAATGATAAATTTATATAGATTTATGTGGTGAGCGTCGAGATGGTATGCAGATTTGAGGCAATTTGACCGAAGGAATACGAAATTTATAAAAATGAATATGAGATGTACAATGATCTATATATTCTAGAAGTTTTATTCCAGCTGTTACCAAGTTGTGGAATGGTCTTCCTAATCGGGTAGTTGAATCAGTAGAACTTCAAAAGTTCAAAGTTGTAGCAAATGCTTTTATGCTGACCAGGCTGACATGGGTCTTTTTATTGTTTATATATGACATATCGCTTTTTGACGTTGTTAATAGTTTATATAGGACATATCTTTTTTGACGCTGTTACTGTTTTTAGAATGATATATTGTTAATTTATTCTCATCATTTATTTATTTCCTTATTTCCTTTCCTCACTGGGCTATTTTTCCCTATTGGAGCCCTTGGGCTTATAGCATCTTGCTTTTCCAACTAGGGTTGTAGCTTGGATAATAATAATAATAATAATATGACATGTTTGGTGTAGTATTGGGCTTAATACAAGGTTAAGTCTCCATGGTCTTTTAATATTTTTTGGGAGGAGGATGGAGGAGGTTAGGAAAGGTGTAGATGAAAAGGTATGAGGTAAGGCAAAGAAATGTGAGTGAATTAGGGAGTGGCAGAGGTTGGCAGATGATACTGTGTTAACTGGTGACTAATAAGAGAAGCTACGGGTACGGGGAAAGTTTTTGTTAGAAGAGAAAGGGTTTGTCAGAAGCTAAAATAATTCTAATGAAATCTAACATGAATATTGTTATGCATGGTAGAAGAATGGACGTAGTTGTAGTTGATTAACTTTGGCCTTTAGGAGTAGATGTAACAAATGAAGTGAAGTAGAGAGAAGAGGTGAAACATGAAATATTAGAAGAAAGTGTCTACTAGAAGGTGGGGAGGGAAGAGGGGTTTGTATGAGAGCAAAATGTATGGTGGGATTGCTGAGCAAAACTCTAGTTTATGGAATGGAGCATTATTAAATGTTATTGAAAGGTATAAACGGTCGGGCTGTGTAGAGATAATGAGGTCTGATTTGTGGGTAAAACCTCATAAGTGGGATATTATCATGGTTATCTATTTCAATAATTTCAATAGTCCAGCCACTATGCCTATTGAACAGTGCCACCTTCAGGTATCGTCACATTTGTTAAATCGATTAATTTGACCGGAGAATTAGTTGAGTTGGCCAGCCAAAAAAAAAAAAAAAAAAAAAAAAAAAAAAAAAAAAAAAAAAAAAAAAAGACAGGGATTAACCATCCCAACCAGTAGCTAGGTCCACAGTCGTTTTTAATGAATGAACTTTGGATTTCTTGTTGAATGTTATTAGATATTCTCCTAGCAGCCTGTTCATTAAATCATTTTTAGAATATATCGAACTACTTCTGGGGACTTGAATGTTTTTGTCCATTTTTACATCATATCTTAATGGCATGAAATTATGTTGATCTGTTTTGGCACTGTCTTCAGAATAAAGTCCCAGAAGCTTAACGAATCCCTCTCTCTTCCTGGTCTCGTTGAAACGGCGTTTTTGTCTTTCATATCAACCATTTTGCTCATGAACGGTAGATTAAGTAACCATTCTTTGAAGTCCGGTTTGCGAACCCTGTTGCAAATCGTTTTTAGGGTCATGATGATGATTCGATTTATGTAGGGATGATTTAACTAAATTGAAAGACTTGGGCCTCTGTCATTTGAAAAAAAAAAAAAAATCATCATCATCATCATCATCTCCTACGCCTATTGACGCAAAAGGCCTCGGTTAGATTTCACCATTCGTCTCTGTCTTGAACTTTTAATTCAATACTTCTCCATTCATCATCTCCTACTTCGCGCTTTATAGTCCTAAGCCATGTAGGCCTGGGTCCTCCAATTCTTCTAGTGCCTTGTGGAGTCCAGTTAAACGTTTGGTGAACTAATCTCTCTTGGGGAGTGCAAAGAGTATGTCCAAACCATCTCCTTCTACCCATCATCATGATCTCATCCACATATGGTACTCGAGTAATCTCTCTTATAGTTTCATTGGATTATTTTCATAGGCCACTCTGCTATATGAGTAAAGAAAACTTAGTAATAAATTTAGACATTAGATCATAACTTCCTATAAACAGAGACAACCACCCATAGAAAAATCAATGTTCAGTACCTCTATGTAAAAATTTATTAGTTCTTGAATACAGGGAGTTTGGCTTTAAAAACAGAGAGAGAGAGAGAGAGAGAGAGAGAGAGAGAGAGAGAGAGAGAGAGAGAGAGAGAGAGAGAGAGAGAGAGAGAGAGAGAGGGAGGGAGAGAGCTCCTCCCAGGTAAATATTTATGGCACCGGAGCGGCACTTCGAACTTGTTAACAGCAAATTCCTCAGATTTATGACGAGGATATTTGCTGAGACACACAGTGCTGACATGGATTCTTTTATTGAAATATACCTCTGCAGCGTTTGTCTGTATTTTGATAAATAGATGATTAATAAATGCTCATTTAGACATTCTAAATCCACGGTCTTTTATCATTTTACATGGATATGTCTGTGACAAATTAACAGTACATTGGAAGTCTTTGGTCGTGACTTTAGAAATGTTGTCGATGATCTTTATTTATTGAGGTCGAAGATTAGAGCTCGATAGTAGTCACAAATCAAATTGCTGCGGAGGTGTTTCTTTACTGATTTATAATTGCATATGTACATAAAATGACCTCAATAAGAACTGTGAATTTCAAGTAACTATAGTCAATTCTTCTTAGCGAGGTAGATTTTCACCGACTCGCAGGGGCGCCATTTTAGCTCGGAAACCTTTCCAGCTCCCTGATTGGTTGGACAAGATAATTCTAACCAATCAGGTAGCAGGAAACTTTTTCCGAGCTAAAAGGGCACAGCTGCGAGTCGGTGCAAATGCGTCTCATTAAAAAAAAAATGACTATACTTGTAATATGTTGTCGGTTATCCGTAATGTCTCCCTAGACATCTGCTGGTGGATCTCTCTCTCTCTCTCTCTCTCTCTCTCTCTCTCTCTCTCCTCTCTCTCTCTCTCTCTCTCTCTCTCTCTCTCGTAATTAGGCTAAGTATAACGTGGTAAAACGCTTTGGGACTATGCGTAGCTATCTTTATTATTCTGCATAACTTTATTGTCCTTGAAACGTTAAATTGTACGTAATTTTATATTTCAGATGTCCCATTTTTCCATCGTTTTCGTAGTAAACAATTAGAAAAAAAAACTTTCGGTTTCAATCATCGCTATTTATAATCACTATTTCATTTTCAAACCTATTTTACTGTTTAGTTTGCTTTGCATTAATATATTTTGATAATTTAGGCGTGTAATATACGACTGGGTCCTTAGTGACATCCATCACGTTGGGGTTTTGTACCTCACAATCGTAAATATCTCGATGAAAAGCTGTGTAATCTCATATCAGATGAAATATTTTATTTAGAAGTTAATCATACGCCCTTTTAATGCGACTGAGGAAATGCAGATGTGTTGCCTTCAAATAGGGGACAATTTCGAGTTTAGCGTTACTTGACTAACATAGATGCTCAGTACAACTATTCTGAAACGAGTTCGTGTGTATATATATATATATATATATATATATATATATATATATATATATATATATATATATATATATATATATATACATACATATATATATGTGTATATATATATATATATATATATATATATATATATATATATATATATATATATATATATGTATGTGTATGTATATATATATATGTATATATATATATATATATATATATATATATATATATATATATATATATACATACATACACGTACATACATAAAATGTATATATATATGTGTATATATATGTATGTATATATATATATATATATATATATATATATATATATATATATATATATATATAAAATGTAAATGAATAGATATGTTTATGTGTGTTTAGTTTTATATTTCTCGAACCTTGTAAGTTACCCCCAATACTTGTCTGTACAATTGAATGATACTGGGATCCCCTGACATCAGTCAAGTAAACTGCATGAACTGTCGAAATGTCTCTTGGGGGCAAAATTTGACAATTGTACCCTGTTGAAGCCTGTCCACATAGCCATCCCTCATATGCTGTTGGAGAGCCCATTAAAGAAACTAGGAACGAAATTCAGCAAAATACTTTTATTGAAATTGTGAAGCTTTTTGTAAATAGAATGATGACCCTAAGGAGACTATTATTATTTTTATTATTAGTATTAATAGCTAAGCTACAACCCTAGTTAGCAAGATGCTATAAGGCCAAGGGCCCCAACAGGAATAAATTGCCCGGCGAGGAAATGAAATATGGAAATAAATAAACGATATAAGAAGTAATGAATAATTAAGATGAAATATTTTAAGACAATGACAACACTAAAACAGATATTTCATATATAAACTGTAAAAAGACTTAGGTCAGCCTGTTCAACATGAAAACATTTGCTGCAAGTTTGAAAATTTGAAGTTCCACTGATTTAACTTCCCGATTAGGAAGATCATTGCCCATTATTTTCTTGTTGAACTTGTGTTGAATGAAGATCAAGATAATGGTTAATTTGACGATCACCAGCATGGACTTCAGATCAGTTTGTTAAGTTCTTTGGAGGTTGGTATACCTATATTACCTCTGTAAGGACAGGCTATAACAAGGTACTTTTGGAAAAGATTTTCCTCCAATAGACCTTTAGACATCTCATTATTATTATTATTATTATTATTATTATTATTATTATTATTATTATTATTATTATTATTACTTGCTAAGCTACAACCTTAGCTGGAAAAGCAGGATGCTATAAGCCCAGCGGCTCCAACAGAGAAAATAGCCCAGTGAGGAAAGGAAACAAGGAAAAATAGAAATTTTAGAAGAGTAACAACATTAAGTTAAACATCTCCCATATAAACTATAAAAACTTCAACAAAATAAGAGGAAGAGAAACAACACAGAACACCGTGCTCAAGTGAACCCTCAAGCAAGAGAATTCTAACCCAAGACAGTGGAAGACCATGGTACAGAGGCTATGGCACTACCCAAGAATAGAGAACAATGGTTTGATTTTGGAGTGCCCTTCTAGAAGAGCGGCTGGCCATAGCTAAAGAGTCTCTTCTACCCTTAACAAGAGGAAAGTGGCCACAGCAGTTACAGTGCAGTAACCCCTTGGGTGAAGAAGAATTGTTTGGTAATCTTAGTGTTGTCAGGTGTATGAGAACGAAGGAGAATGTGTAAAGAATAGGCCAGACTATTTGCTGTGTGTGTGTGTGTGTGTGTGTGTGTGTGTGTGACCAGAGAGAAGGATCCAATGTAGTATAGTAGGGTGAGGCAATTTTGGACACCTTTTTAATAACCTTTGTACAAAATCTATATTAATAATTTATGACCAAATACTAAACATGTTTTCAAGAGAGGGAGGTCTCATCTATAAAACTGGCTTGTTTCATAATCATCAAAGAATTAGAAATTCTCGTATTACAGTAATAAAAAAAAAAGAATATCTCAGAGGCGAGGCAAATTTGGACAGTGAAGCAATTTTGGACACGTCTGTATCTCCGTTAAGCGCCAACGCTCAGTTGGGCAAACTATGACATTTTGTGGTCCCTATCAATATAAATATCCTAGAAAAAAAATTATAGACTTACATAAATTTTTGTGTCCGTAATCCAAGATTGTCCAATTTTGCCTCGCCAAGAAAAAGTGAGAAGTTTGCCTGTCCAATTTTGCCTGACCATGGTTTTGAAAACTGTCCAATTTTGCCTTACTATATGAATATGTAAATCAAGGTTTGTATTCGAGCACACAAATATACTTTTATGTATAAATATACATATATGTAACCATAAAAAATTCAAAATAAGTCATAAGTAGTGCAGTAAAAGGGGTGTCTGCCCAAGGTAACACCCTTAAAGTGAGTGACACCCTGAGAGTTACATTAAAAAAAAAGTTTCTTTCTAGCTCGATGGTTATGATATGATTTTCAAAAAGTTATTTAATACTGGGGACACTCTTAAAGCTGTTGACACTCAGGGGGTGAAACCTTCAAAAAGATTGACCAAATCATGGTAACATCATCGAGACGGGTGTCAACCCAAATGCTAGAAATATCTAAAAAAAACTCTACTCTATACATTGTTCCTATAATAATTCACATATCCAAATGAAAATTTAAGGAATTTTCACTGTTCCTGCTAATATCCATGTTGATAGCTGTCATGTTGCCTTTTTGACATGGTGTTAAATGGAGCAACATTAGAGTGAACAGGATGATAGATACATCAAGGAGGGGCAAAGCTGATCCCATAAACAATATTCGTCCTAAGTTGTACCTATCTATTTTATTCTGATCATTGTTACCTCATACTATGAACGAGCCATCAAAGAGAGACTTTTATCTACAAAAGAAAGGGATACAATCGAAGATTTAAGAAAAAAAGAGAAAATGAAGAAAAATGAAAGGAAAAACACAAAGCAACCAAATATCTCTCGATTCTTTAAGAAAAAATGTCTGCAAACACTAACGTAAATACAAAAAAATCCAAATTGACCAGGGTAATAAATAGTGATAATTGAACTGCTAGTATAGTCCCGATAGTGAATGATAAGGATTTATTTATACCTAAAATAAAAGAAATAAAGAAATTCAAATTATTTCGGAAAATATTAAGGATCGTCCATTATTTTGCATTGGTAAAGCAACAAAAGGGTCTTTAGAGGAAGAAGGAGGCTAAGTGACTCGCCTTGAGCTTTTAATTCAATACTTCTCCAGTCTCAATATCCTACTTCATGCTTTACAGTCCTGAGTCTTCCAACTCTTCTAGTGCCTTGTGGAGGCCAGTTTAAAGTTTGGTGAACTAATGTCTCTTAGGGAGAACAAAGAGCATCCCCAAACTATCTCCATATACCCCTCATCATGATCTCATCCACATGTGGCGCTCGAGAAATCTCTCTTAGTTTCATTTCTAATCCTGTCCTGTCATTTAACACCCAATATTCTTCTGACGGCTTTGTTCTCAAATCTACAAAATGAGTTTCATTAATATACCAAGATTCACGACCATTCAGTTACACCGATCTCACTAAACTGATATATAGCCTGATTATTATATGTAATTTTAGGCGACCTAATTTCCAAATTTGACTTAACCTAGCCATCCTCTGATTTGCTTTTTTCAATCTTTCATTAAACTCAAATTCTGAAGCTCCTATATTAGATATCATAGTTCCTAAATATTTAGATAATTCTACCTCATTAATCCTTTATCCTTTCAAAGATATTTCATCTTCCATTGCATATTCCGTTCTCATCATCTGTCTTTCTTCTATTTATCTCGAGCCCAACCTCGCGATTTTTCATGCTTTCTAGTAAGCAAGCTTCCCAAGCCCTGTGGTGTTCTGCTAATTAGGACAGCGTCACCAGCATACTCTAGGTCTCCTAATTTTCTGTTACCAATCCAGTCCAATCCTTCTCCGCAATCCCCAACCGATCTATGCATTACAAAATCTATGAGGAGGATAAACAACATAGGTAACAACACATTCCCTTAGAGTACTCCACTTTTCACTGGAAATTCGTTTGATAAGACGCCACTAACATTAACTTTGCATTTGCTATGCTTATGAACAGACAATTAAATTTACATATTTGAGAGGAACTCCATAATGTCGCAGGACTCTCCACAAAATTTGCCAGAGCACATAATCAAAAGCTTTTTCATAGCCCACATATATCATCAAAAGTGGAATTTTATATTCTACATATTGCTGTACCACATGTCTTAAATGAGTTTATGGTCAGTACAACTTCTACCTTTTCTAATTCCCTCTTGTTCTTCTCTCAACTTTTCATCAATCTTTCTCTCTAGTCTCTTTAGAATGACCATTCTATATATTTTCATGACAGCTGACGTAAGTGTGATGCCTCTGTAATGATTGCAATTAGTCAGATCTTTTTTTGTCATTTTCACCAGTACTCCTAGCTCCCATACATGAGGCTATGCCTCTTCACGCCACATTCTACAAAATAATATTGCAGGTAATCTGGGAGTCACTTCATTTTCAGGCAATATCATCTCGACAGTTATTCCTTCGTATCCAGGGGCTTTCCATCTTTTGAGGTTTTTTTTTTAAGAATAGCTTCGACTTCAAACACACCTTATTCATTCATGGGCACATCAAGGTCTTCATCAGTTTCAGGTATATCAACCAAATTATTCCCTTCGTATTTCCTATTCATGACCTCACTAAAGTGTTCAATCCAACGTTACCTTTCATGTTCTTTTGTTATAACAGATCCATCTTTCTTTTTGATGGGTATATGCTTCTTTTTTCCCGTAGAGATTTCATTGATAATTCCAAGAGCAATTCCTACAACAAAGCCACTCCCTGAATTCATAGGTTTTTCAGTCTCATCTGCTTTCCTGTCTAAATATTCTCTCCAATCATTCCTGATATTTCTTTTAACCTCACTATCAATACTGAAATACTCGGCAATGCTCTGCCTTGTAATTTTCATTACTTCCTCGAAAACTTTAAGAAATCAATTTCAGTCTTTGTCTTCTTTTTATAGTAACCCAAGTATCATTTGATACCCATGGTTTTCTCCTTGTAACTGCATGTCCCAAAACTTCGTCTCTTAAAGTCTCTTAAGACTGTAAATCGATTCCTACATTCAGTTACAAAGACTTCTGTGTTCATCCTCTAGAAGCTTAGTTGAATCAAACTTAGGTATAGGCTAGACTATTTGGCCTCTATTTTGAGGTACCTTACCTCTAGCGTTAGAGGCTCTTTGACCTTTAATTTTGAGGTGCCATACTTCCAACATTAGAGGATATTTAAGCTCTATTTTCAGGTGCCATACCTTTAGTATTAAGAGTTCTATGACCTCTATTTTGAGGTACTATAATCTTAGAGTTATATGTTCTTTGATCTCTAATTTGAAGTGCTTTACCTCTAGCATTAGAGGCTCTTTGACCTCTATTTTGAGGCTCCTTAGTTTTAGCATTAAAGGGTCTTTGGCCTCCATTTTGAGGCTCCTTACTTTTAGCATTAGAGGCTCTTTGACCTCTATTTTGAGGCTCCTTACTTTGAGTATTAGAGGGTTTTTTACCTCTATTTTGAGGCTCCTTACGTTTAGCATTAGAGGCTCTTTGACCTCTATTTTGAGACTGCTCACTTTTAGCATTAGAGGGTCTTTGACCTCTATTTTGAGGTTCCTTACTATTAGCATTAGAGGGTCTTTTACTTCTATTTTGAGGCTCATTACTTTTAGCATTAGAGGCTGTTTGACCTCTATTTTGAGGCTCCTTACTTTTAGCATTAGAGGGTCTTTGACCTCTATTTTGAGAGTGCTCACTTTTAGCATTAGTCTCTTTGACCTCTATTTTGAGGCTCCTTACTTTTAGCATTAGAGGCTCTTTGATATCCATTTTGAAGCTCCTTACGTTTAGCATTAGAGGTTCTTTGACCTCTATATTGAGGCTCATTACTTTTAGCATTAGAGGGTCTTTGACCTCTATTTTGAGACTGCTCACTTTCAGCATTAGTCTCTTTGACCTCTATTTTGAGGCTCCTTACTTTTAGCATTAGAGAGTCTTTGACCTCTATTTTGAGACTGCTCACTTTTAGCATTAGTCTCTTTGACCTCTATTTTGAGGCTCCTTACTTTTAGCATTAGAGGGTCTTTGACCTCTATTTTGAGGCTCCTTACGTTTAGCATTAGAGGTTCTTTGACCTCTATTTTGAGGCTCATTACTTTTAGCATTAGAGGGTCTTTGACGTCTATTTTGAGATTGCTCACTTTCAGCATTAGAGTCTCTTTGACCTCTATTTTGAGGCTCATTACTTTTAGCATTAGAGGGTCTTTGATCTCTATTTTAAGGCTCCTTACTTTTAGCATTTGAGGGTCTTTGACCTCTATTTTAAGGCTCCTTACGTTTAGCATTAGAGGGTCTTTGACCTTTATTTTGAGGCTCATTACTTTTAGCATCAGAGGGTCTTTGATATCCATTTTGAAGCTCCTTACGTTTAGCATTAGAGGTTCTTTGACCTCTATATTGAGGCTCATTACTTTTAGCATTAGAGGGTCTTTGACCTCTATTTTGAGACTGCTCACTTTCAGCATTAGTCTCTTTGACCTCTATTTTGATGCTCCTTACTTTTAGCATTAGAGGGTCTTTGACCTCTATTTTGAGACTGCTCACTTTTAGCATTAGTCTCTTTGACCTCTATTTTGAGGCTCCTTACTTTTAGCATTAGAGGGTCTTTGACCTCTATTTTGAGGCTCCTTACGTTTAGCATTAGAGGTTCTTTGACCTCTATTTTGAGGCTCATTACTTTTAGCATTAGAGGGTCTTTGACGTCTATTTTGAGACTGCTCACTTTCAGCATTAGAGTCTCTTTGACCTCTATTTTGAGGCTCATTACTTTTAGCATTAGAGGGTCTTTGATCTCTATTTTAAGGCTCCTTACTTTTAGCATTTGAGGGTCTTTGACCTCTATTTTAAGGCTCCTTACGTTTAGCATTAGAGGGTCTTTGACCTTTATTTTGAGGCTCATTACTTTTAGCATCAGAGGGTCTTTGACCTCTATTTTGAAGCTCCTTACTTTTAGCATTAGAGATTCTTTGACATATTTTTGAGGCTCCTTACTTTTAGCATTAGAGGGTCTTTGATCTCTATTTTGAGGCTCCTTACGTTTAGCATTAGAGGGTCTTTGACCTCTATTTTGAGGCTTCTTACTTTTAGCATTAGAGGGTCTTTGACCTCTATTTTGAGGTTCCTTAGTTTAGCATTAGAGGGTCTTTGACCTCTATTTTGAGGTTCCTTAGTTTAGCATTAGAGGGTCTTTGACCTCTATTTTGAGGCTCCTTACTTTGAGCATTAAAGGCTCTTTGACCTGTTATTTTAAGGGTCCTTACTTTTAGCATTAGAGGCTCTTTGACCTCTATTTTAAGACTCCTTTTAACATTAGAGGGTCTTTGACCTCTATTTTGAGGCTCCTTGCATTTAGCATTAGATGGTTTTTGACCTCTGTTTCGATGTTCCTTACTTTTAGCATTAGAGGCTCTTTGACCTCTATTTTGAGGGTCCTTACTTTTAGCATTAGAGGCTTTTTGACCTCTATTTTGAGGCTGCTCACTTCTAGCATTAGAGTCTCTTTAACCTCCATTTTTGAGGCTCTTTACTTTTAGCATTAGAGGCTTTTTTACCTCTGTTTTGAGGGTCCTTACATTTAACATTAGAGGCTCTTTGACCTATTTTGAGACTCCTTACTTTTAGCGTTAGAGGCTCTTTAACCTCTATTTTGAGGCTCCTTACTTTTAACATTAGAGGCTCTTTGACCTCTATTTTGAGGCTCATTACTTTTAGCATTAGAGGCTCTTTTGACTCTATTTTTAGACTCCATACTTTAAGCATTAGAGAGTCTTTGACCTCTATTTTGAGGCTTCTTACGTTTAGCATTAGAGGGTCTTTGACCTCTGTTTTGAGGCTCCTTACTTTACCAGTAGAGGTTCTTTGATCTCTGTTTTGAGGCTCCTTACTTTTAACATTAGAGAGTCTTTGACCTCTATTTTGAGGCTCCTTACTTTTAGCATTAGAGATTCTTTGACCTCTGTTTTGAGGCTCCTTACTTTTAGCATTAGAGGGTCTTTACCTCTATTTTGAGGCTCCTTACTTTGAGCATTAAAGGCTCTTTGACCTGTTATTTTAAGGGTCCTTACTTTTAGCATTAGAGGCTCTTTGACCTCTATTTTAAGACTCCCTTTAACATTAGAGGGTCTTTGACCTCTATTTTGAGGCTCCTTGCATTTAGCATTAGATGGTTTTTGACCTCTGTTTTGATGTTCCTTACTTTTAGCATTAGAGGCTCTTTGACCTCTATTTTGAGGGTCCTTACTTTTAGCATTAGAGGCTTTTTGACCTCTATTTTGAGGCTGCTCACTTCTAGCATTAGAGTCTCTTTAACCTCCATTTTTGAGGCTCTTTACTTTTAGCATTAGAGGCTTTTTTACCTCTGTTTTGAGGGTCCTTACATTTAACATTAGAGGCTCTTTGACCTATTTTGAGACTCCTTACTTCTAGCGTTAGAGGCTCTTTAACCTCTATTTTGAGGCTCCTTACTTTTAACATTAGAGGCTCTTTGACCTCTATTTTGAGGCTCATTACTTTTAGCATTAGAGGCTCTTTTGACTCTATTTTTAGGCTCCATACTTTAAGCATTAGAGAGTCTTTGACCTCTATTTTGAGGCTTCTTACGTTTAGCATTAGAGGGTCTTTGACCTCTGTTTTGAGGCTCCTTACTTTACCAGTAGAGGTTCTTTGATCTCTGTTTTGAGGCTCCTTACTTTTAACATTAGAGAGTGTTTGACCTCTATTTTGAGGCTCCTTACTTTTAGCATTAGAGATTCTTTGACCTCTGTTTTGAGGCTCCTTACTTTTAGCATAGAGGGTCTTTGACCTCTATTTTGAGGCTTCTTACTTTTAGCATTAGAGGTTCTTTGACCTCTGTTTTGAGACTCCTTACTTTTAGCATTAGAGGGTCTTTGACCTCTATTTTGAGGCTCCTTACTTTTAGCATTAGAGGCTCTTTGACCTCTGTTTTGAGGCTCCTTACTTTTAGCAGTAGAGGTTCTTTGACCTCTGTTTTGAGGCTCCTTACTTTTAGCATTAGAGGGTCTTCTACCTCTATTTTGAGGCTCCTTACTTTTAGCATTAGAGGCTCTTTGACCTCTGTTTTGAGGCTCCTTACTTTTAGCATTAGAGGGTCTTTGACCTCTATTTTGAGGCTCCTTACTTTTAGCATTAGAGGCTCTTTGACCTCTGTTTTGAGGCTCCTTACTTTTAGCAGTAGAGGTTCTTTGACCTCTATTTTGAGGTGGTATACTCTAGCATTAGAGTTTCTTTGACCTTTATTTTAATTCCCTTACCTCTAACATTAAAAGCTCTTTTACCTTTATTTTTGGGTGCTTTATTCCTAACCGCTAATAGTAGAGGCTGTTTGACTTCAGTTTTTAGGTGACTTACCTCTATAATTAAAGGCTATTTTTTATATTTCTTCATATAAAGGCTTTCCTTCTCTATTCTCTTCTGTCTTTTATAGTTTTTCAAGATCTTCTTTGCGTAGTTCGCTAGTCTCCTTCGAGATTTCAAGAGCCATTTCAGTACTGTTTGTCCTGGGTTCGTCAGATTCCTAGGAAAAATCGATGGCTTTCATGTCTTTACCTATAAGGGCGATGGGTAAAGACATGGATACCATTGATTTCTCGGCATACACTATACGCCATCATACTAAAGTCAACGAAGAGCAACACAATATATTTACCAATGCTGTCCTGATATGTTCTATCTTTAATGCCGAATTTTGAAGAAACGCACGTCGCTCACCGCTTTGCACCAATGCAATCCAATTATAGGACATCGTCGCTAAACCGCAAGCAAATTATCCTTCAAGGTGCTTACATTATGATCATCAAAGCTCGCCAACTTCGGCAGCACCTATCCAAACTACAGTATCTGTAGATGAAGGTGTTCCGAATAGCCTCCAGTTCATCCTGTAGCTGTAACAAAATTCTCACAGTCAGTTACCTGTTCCGCCAGAACGCGAGCTCTGTGAGTAAAGTGAAATCCTCCTCCCAATGTTCACTGCATAAACTTCCCATAGCTACAGTACATACAGATCGTGAGGTGTTGCAAGGTATGTTTAAAAAAAGAGAGAGAGAGAGAGAGAGAGAGAGAGAGAGAGAGAGAGAGAGAGAGAGAGAGAGAGAGAGAGAGAGAGAGATCAGGTCTTCAGGAGTCTTTTGGAATCCGGGGCGGAGCCGTTCAGAACTGCTGCGGGAAGATTCCGTTCTGGAGTCATTCAGAACTCTATGCTAAGTCTACGACTATTTCTTCTGAAGTCATTTGGAGAGGAGATTCAGGAAGATTTTCTTTCGAAATCGTTCAGAGATTTCTTGAATCATTCAGAATTCCATGCTAAGTTTATGGAAATTTCTTCTGAATCCTTTTGGAGATGCACGAAGATTTTCTCCCGAAGCCGTTTAGGACTCGCGAAAAATTTTCTTTTTTTCTCTAGTTTCAATAGGCCCTAACAATAATAATAATAATAATAATAATAATAATAATAATAATAATAATAATAATAATAATAATAATAATGATAGTAAACTACGTGATTTGATTTATGAATTTGAGTCAGAAAGGTCGGAAATCGATCAATGCTTGGATAGGAAGATGAAAAACAATGATTTATTAATATCTCTCTCTCTCTCTCTCTCTCTCTCTCTCTCTCTCTCTCTCTCTCTCTCTCTCTCTCTCTCAGTTTTGTATCTGTGTGCCGGTGAGTGATTACACTTTTGCGACCCTATAAATATCATGATTTAACGCGGATAACAAAAGGCTATCGAGTGCAATATAGCTACAAGTTTTCGTGAATAGTCAGTGATTAGTTTGAGGTCGGAGAAGTGGGATAAAACGTCGGCATAGAATAGTTATCTTGTGAATTACTTAAAAATCTAATCAAGATGGCTATGTACAACACGGGCAAGGCTTGGAGAGACATCGCTGGACTCGGCAAAAATAAATTCCATGAGTTGGCGAAACAGGAGCTCGACCGTCTGATAACAGAGGTCACTAGTAACGTCAACCAATGTGACGGAAAAATATTCGCAGACATATTGAAACAATATGATCCAATAAACTGGAGCAAATCTGCGGAAAACATCAGCAAAATAATAGAAGAAATTCCAAAGAAAATCCAAGTGTTAAAGAGACTTGTAAAGAAAGTCTACATCAATCAACACATTCCATCAAAGAACAATAAGAAGTCCAATATGGTGAATATGCTGATTGATGCAATGGGAAAAAGAATGCCAAAATGGTGTAATACATGTAAGATATGGTATTCCATTAATAATCCTCAACAATTGATTAGAAAATGTGATGCCTGTCATGTCCCAACACACCCCACATGTGCTGAAATACAGCAAAAAAATAAAAAATAAAGACACAAAGGTATTCTGCTCAACATGCTTAGTCTGGATAGAAAATATAATTAAGTCGAGACTAAATCTGCAAATAGTTGAAGATAAAGAAGAGGAAGAAGAAGAAACAGAAGAAGAAGAAGAAGAAAAAGAAGAAAAAGAAATCATTGATATAACCTATGATGCCATCCAACAACATACTTATGAAGAAATAAATTACCAGATGGAAACAAATAATAGACCCAAGAGACTCTACCCGGACCTACATAATTTCAGGGAAGAGCAAGAACAAGAAAAAATAGAAAAGAAGGATATAGTCTGCAATATGCTGAAAAGAGGGAATTGCAGATTTGGCGAAAGATGCTACTACAAGCATCTAAAGATATGCCATAATTATGAAATATATGGTAAATGTGCGTATTTAGACGGATATGGAGACGAATGCAGAGATCTCCATCCAGAAATATGCAAAAACCTAAAAGAAGGAAAAGGATGCATTTACAACAAAAAATGTCGATATATGCATCCTGCAACCATGAATGAAAGTAAGAAAACTCAGCAAACTGAAAAGAAAAATGAAAGCAAAAAAGAAACAAAAAAAAAAAGAAACAAAAAAGCAGGCCGTGTATATACCGCGCTTTGAACCAAGAGCATCAAGATATGAGGCCTTTCAACCCAAACCTGCACATTTAGAGCCCAACTACAAAGAATGCATCTATAATGCCAGGGGTTGGTGCAGATATGGGGACAGTTGCAGGTATACACACACAAATAAATATGAAGGCGAAAGAGCAAATATAATAGAAAAGTTGGATTTTTAATGGCAGAATTCCGGGAAATGAAGAAAAGAACATCATATCAGAACAGGAAGGAAGCATGGGAGAATCCATATTATTACCAATATTAAATAATGGGGATGAAACACAAACCATAATCGTAATGAATGCACAGGGTTTAGTCACGAGTAACTCTAAAAGGAAAATAGAGTTCTTAGAAGAACTAACCCAAATTGAAAAAATAGATATATTAAATATAAGTGAAACATGGTATTCCCAAGAAACTGGCAGTGATGACCAGATAAAGGGTTTCCAAGCTTATAGATCAGACAGAAAAAATAGGAATCAAGGGGGAACCGCAATATATGGAAGAGACATAAATCAAGGAAAAGTATGTGAAAAATACAGCAACACAGAATGTGAATTGATTGCGGTAGAATTTGAATTTGAAAAACTAGTGAATATTGTAGTTTACAGACCCCCAAACACTAAGGAGTTTGACATAATAATAGAAAAAATAGATGATATATGTAGAAACCATAAAGACTGGAATATACTCCTATCCGGAGA
>NC_090743.1:13031008-13131008 GCF_036898095.1 Palaemon carinicauda
GATGAAGATTTCTTAGCAGCCCCTGAAGACTTATTTTCTTTGGTATCATCACCATCATCATCAGTGGATTCTTCTAAGAATGGATTTAAATTTTTTGGACGGACAGGTTTATCCCTAGAATCTGATAATTCATTTTTTCCTCCATTATTGCTTGATTCAGCCTTAGGTGAAGGGTTAGCTTCAACCTTTTGAGTGGGAACATTCTTGTCTTCTGGTCTTTGTGTGGCATTGCTCATTTTGTCTGCAACATGGGATGGTAGCCAATCATAATATGGATTAAAAGGAGGAGAATCAGGGGCATCTGAAGTCCTTGAAATATGGCTAGCTAGAAGGCTTGGACTAGAGGATGAAGTGTCAGGATGAAAGTTACTGTCATTAAAGCTGGAGTTTTCACCAACATTTAGAGGAGGGTACCTTAGGCTATGGTTCATAGATGATCCATCCCCTAAATTAGGGACACTCTGGAAGTGTGTCGTATGTGGATCACGATGAGGTTCTGGTCCCTTGTGGGGTTGAGGGATAGAGGGATGATTATCCTCCTTTGGCTGTGGAAGTTCAGGATACAGGCGACTTTGTGGACTGACAGGCAGAGGAGAATTAATGGTAGACGAAGAAATACTTGGAGCAGTAGGTCGACTATCTAATCCACGATGTCCAGGAGAAGATATTCCTGCTTCAACATCATCGGGAAGATGAGGATAACCGTTAACTGATGGCAAAGATACCTGAGGAGCTGATGGATGATTTCTAGAAGAATTGTTGATATTTGAAGGTACATTATTCAAATTACCATTGTGCCCATTCTGTCTAGAGTTTGACAAATCGTTCAAGTGTTCAAGAGATGGAGTATATGGTGGTGGAGGATCATCTGGCAGAGGATGTTTTTTGGAAATATCAGGACAAAAACTTCTTATTTTTTCTTTGGTTTCCTCTACATATCTTCTAGCAACTTGTGACCCTGAAACAAAGAAACCTGATAAATTTGATAGTGATATAACTCATATATTCAGTTATATGGTAGGCTATCAACACAATTATTTTTCTGGTTTTTATGCACATACATTTGGTATGGAAAAACCTGACAGTGAAAGGAATAATTTGCAAATGAGAGGGTACCACAAAATATGAATTGAAACCTACAATTCCTTATATTGTACGGTTATGGATTAACTCTTACATCATAAAATTAAATTTTCTAGTTATGATATATTTTATAACATAAATTCAGTACATCTTTTGGAAAAAAGTGATTGATTAAATAAACAAAATTGAAGATCATTATCATCAATTATCAATGATAATAATTAAATTTGGTACAACAGGTGAATAATTGTGTTAACCTTTCCCAATTACTTTTTACATTGTATTTTCCTAGGGAAGAAGTCAATTTAATGTTCCAAGATTGAAATTATGTCCCTCCATATCTAAAAAAAAAAAAAAAAAAAAAAAAAAAAAACTGACAATTGAGAGGCCTTTGGTTTCTTGAATTTGACTAAAGGTTTTATCTTGCAGGCATAAATTTTTTTTCCTTGACCAATTCTTCAAGGCCACAAATTTCTAAAAAGGTAATCTTTTTATTTTTATAATTTTCATGAAAATAACCTCATACCCTGAATATTGAAGAGTATTTAATTTATTTTGACCTTGACCTATAATTCAAGGTTGCATATCTAGGGATTGCTCAACACATAATTTTTTCTCTTATTTTGATACAACTCTGGAGCCAGGTACCTTGGTCAGTACAGTACAGTCATACCTCATCACGAAAGAATCTGCTCACAAATTTTTCACGCTACGAAACAAGATGTGAATATTTTTATGACTCGCAATGCGAAAAAGTTTCAGGTTAAGAAAAGTGATTTGCCAGCCAAGCCGAGATTGAAAGTCACCCAGTATAAAGAGTAGAAGAAAATATGTTTGCACAAAAGAAAATGTAGCTGTAGTCTATAGTATGGGTAACTAAAATAGTACATTACATATGGTACTGTATATTTTGTATACGTACAGTACTGTATTGTACTGTACGTATTGTGTTTTCCATTTATTATTACATTGTTCTTTTATCATTATATTATGTTCTAATAACTATTTAATTTACAGGTATTAACAGAGGTATTAACAGCTAGTTAAGGTATACTGAATGGTTATTATTATCATTATCATTATTATTATTATTATTATTAAATGCTAAGCTACAAATATATTTGGCTGTACAGTATTTCATTGTGGTTTGTGCTTATACTGTAGCTTTATTATAAGATTTAATGTGGAGTTTTGTAGGGTTTGGAACGAATTAGCCGATTTACACATAAATGTAACTCGCAACACGAAAAAATGTTACGAAAGCCACTCCAGAACGAATCAATTTCGTGTTGTGAGGCATTACTGTACTGTAATCACCTTTCCAAGATTTTTCTAACCTTGATACATATAAAAAAATCACCTGTTAATTTAAAGTATAAAATTTTATATCTGCTTCTGTTGAGAACTTGGTAACGAGGAAACTGGTGGGTGGCTGCTTATTTGCCCAAAATATTATTCAACTTTGCGGTTTGTTACAAATTAAAAGTAAATCTAAAGGTCCACTTCTTATTTCATCTGAACTTGAAGTAACTTGCTAAAATTTCTCCCTGTGATATAACAAAATAATACAGGTCTCCTGAAGAGGCTCTAAAATATATTTATCTCTGATTCTGATGAAACCATGCAAGTCGCATTTGTTCCTCCATGCATACAAACTGTTTGTTCTTTATATAGAGGAGACGGAGTAACACTGACAGCTGGAATACAGCAGTTAAAACTTTTACCAAGGTGTAAATAACCAGCCAGTAATTACCTGGCTGGTAGCGGGGAAGCAACCGCCCCACCCTTGCAGCTTACTGCACCCTCAATTGGATTTCAGCCGTCGGAGAGTGAACTTGTTCTTCTCGCCGGAAACTTGACAGATTTTGCTTTAATAACTTCGAAAAATTTCTAATCTTCACTTTTTCTTTTCTTCTAGCTTGTGATTGTTCATCATGTGGACACATGTCCGGGAGTGCTGTCCAAGACCTGCTGTACTTATATGAGCAATACTGAGGTAGATCCTCATAAGCTGTGCCATGCTTGCCAAGGTCATGTTTGCTTAGAGGCTTTACCATGTGATGACAGGGGGTGCCTACCCTCCCTGTGGTTTTTTGGCAAGAGGAAGAAAAAGAAGGCCAAAAGAGACTTCTTCTTTGGGGTCTTCCTCAAAGCCTAAGAGGTCACAGTCTTCTTTTTCTTCCCCTAGAACAATTCCTTCCAACTTTTCCCTAACGTCCTTCGAAGGGCATTCTGGTAAGAGCGGTGCCCGATTAATGCCCGGGCAGTCCCTGGGTCGGGGAGAGACTGTTGTTCCTTCTAGTAGTTTGGCAGCACCTCCCTCCTTGCCAGACTTTCCTTCATCTTTTAATTTTCAGAAGTCAAAAACCCTTCGCTTGGTGTGGCCCTCCTTAGGGATTCCTGGTTCTCCTTTGGAGGATAAAAGTTAGCTTTTTGAAAAGGAGAAACATCGTTTGCAGTCCATCGCTCCTTCTACTTCTTTTCAGCAGGTTCCCGTTACAACTGACGCCTCAGAGCTTCTCCCTCCGGAGGACTCGGTTCAGCTGGTAACCCCCGGTGTTGGCGTGCCTAATGGGAGGTCTTCCGTTTCGGAACCTCTAGGCTCTTTAAAGCCTGTGGCCCTGTGAGATACCACTTCTATTGAGGGGAATTCTCAGCCGGCCAGACCAGCTACTTCCAGACATTCTCAACCTATATCAATAACTTAGAGATCTCCAGCTTGCGCTCCCCCTTTAATTGTGCACAGGGGTCGCTCTCACTCTAAGAGTTCTGTCAGGGGATATAAGAGTTGTCTCGCACTCCAATGTTGCCCTCTCCTCAAGCACAGGCTTCACTTCGAGTGCATGACTTGTCCTTGTCTCCCGCCTCTCTTTTGTCTCCTGCCTCAGCCTTGCCCCGCCCTAGAGAGACCACACGTTCTTCACCTTCTTTGTCGGCTTCTCGCAGATTCATCATCACGAGGTGTAACTCTTCCCGTCAGGAGTCCTTCAGAAGCTCCTCTTCACAATCAAGTCATCTATCGCCTTCACACTCTGAGCTCAAGGTGACTTTCCCCCCTCATCAGGGTATGGTATAGCTGCCCTTCATCTCCAGCAGGATGATCCAAGAGATTTTCTCATCGCATTTTCGCCGCTCCTTGCCATAGTCACCTACGAGTAGACATCGTGATTCTCCTCATCTTTCATAGAAGGCTTTGTGCACAGACCAAACTCCCCCCTTCATACTCTACGGGTGCCTTGCCAGAGTGCTCTAGCCATTTTTCTTTTCCAAGAGCTTTC
This sequence comes from Palaemon carinicauda, assembly GCF_036898095.1. NCBI lineage: Eukaryota > Metazoa > Arthropoda > Malacostraca > Decapoda > Palaemonidae > Palaemon > Palaemon carinicauda. The sequence goes on from NC_090743.1 coordinate 13,035,370, forward strand.
CGCTCCTCGTCTCAACAACGTAGACATACGCCTCCATCCCGCGTGAATGCCAGAATTTCTGCAAAACAATCCAGGGATTCCTCAAAAGATACTGAGGATGCAGCAGTTCTCCAACCCAAGAAGATCCTTCAAACCTCAAAGGATAGTCATCTCTTAACAACGAAAGGAAAGATTCCTAGGAAAGGTAAGATCCCCATAGGTCCTGGTTCACCGCAAGACCATGCCTGTTGTTGACCTACTAGATTCGCCTTCAATGTCAAGAGCCTGTCCCTAGAGGGCGCAATTTGACTAAAAGAGTCGGACCTTGTGGAATCTTCCCCATCTAGAGACGACTCGTTAGCAAGATGGCCTTAACCGATCTTCCTCCCTTTGCCGATTAACTTGTCTGCAGTCCGGAAAGTCCCGCCATCACAGAGTTAGAAACCATATTATGCCACTGAGAGTGCAGTAAAGAAAAGGACTCACAGAGGCTCCCAGTCCCCAAGGAAGATTTCATTTTCTAATTACTACAGACTAATTTCCATTTCCTAAACAAAGGAACATCCCCAATATGATCCCAAACCTCGGGTACCTTTGTCTAGGACCTCAAGAGTACAGGACCCTAGACTCTTATTTTCAGGAACCCCATCCTCCTTTTCAGCGGGAGCATTGCTGAAGGAAAGGAAGGACATGAAGACTTCGAGGAAGTCATCAGCACTATGCAAGCAGAGAACGAGCCGTCGCTTAGAGGTTGCCGAAGTTGATGACTCGACAGGCTCCCCTTCCTCATGCAGGTGCGGATCCAGCTCTTAGATTTCCAAGCAAAGTTCACAGAAGAGTAAGATTTCCCTTCGGTGGAAGGTTCGATGAATTTAATGGATCGCCCACTCCCTGCAGGACCAAAGACCCATCTCGCAAAGGAAATCTGACACGATGTCTGTGTTTCTTAGTCATGCGCAACATGCAATCAGTGAATGGTGTCAGGGAAACTGTTCCCTCTTCCCCGAGGGAGGGATGAGCCATAGTCCAACTCCTTTGTTCCTCCCCTCTCATCACTAGTCCAAGCATAGAACTTCCGTGGACGATTATGACCAAAGATGTTATACGGAAGATAAAAGACCAGGTATCCGGCGAGAAGGTCTCCTTGAAGTTGTCGAAGTCTTCACAACTGGTGCTGATTCTACTTTCCAAACAAAAGAAATACAATAGAGTAGTGGATGCTAAGCCTTCTTCTCTTTCCTTGGACCCAGCAGTGGCCAGGTACCCTGGGCCCACTTCCATCTCGATCTTTTCTCAAACACAGGCTTCCAGTATGGAGGCAACAACCATGAATGCTTTACAAGCAGCAGTCCTTCTTCGGTCAAGGGGATAACTACTGCAACATAATTGTTCAGTGGCTACTTTACTTTTGGTAATGGGTAGAAGAGAGACTTTAGCTATGGTAACCAGCTCTTCTAGGAGAAGGACACTCCAAAACCAAACCATTGTTCTTTAGTCTTGAGTAGTGCCACAGCCTCTATACCATAGCTTTCCACTCTCTTGGCTTAGAGTTCTCTTGCTTGAGGGTACACTCAGGCACACTGTTCTGTCTCATTTCTCATTTTTTTTTTAATTTTATAGTTATATACGCAAAAGATCTAATTTAATACTGTTGCTGTTCTTAAAATATTTTAATTTGATTTTTTGTTACTTGTAGTTTATTTTCTTGTTTCCTTTCCTCACTGGGATAATTTTTCCCTGTTGGAGCCCTTTTGGCTTATAGTTCCTTGCTTTTCTTTTCCAACTAGGGTTAATTTCTTTTCCAACTAGGGTTAAAGCTTAGATTGTAATAATAATAATAATTGGATGGGTATAGGTGGTTATCTCTCAGGTACAGAAGATCTCTTGGATAAGAAAAAGAGGAAGGTCCTCAAGGAGATCAAGCTACCTGGGGCTTAAGCTTTGGAATATCAGATGTTCCAGATCACAAGCCAATGGGCCAATTGGGCGCTCAAGTGTAAGGATGCAGTTACGGCCCACTTTCACAAGAAAATTGGGAGGCCGGAGTGCCTAGACCTGAAGAATGCCTCTTCAGTAGCTTCCTATTTCCTTCCAGAGGACATCGGTTCAGCTATGGAAGATTGGAGGAAGGAGACTCGTGACTCATTCCTTCACACAAGAAAATCGAGAGGCCGGAGTGACTAGACCTGAGAAACGCCTCTTTAGAAGCTCCCTATTTCCTTCCAGAGAACATCAGTTCAGCTATGGAAGATTGGAGGAAGGAGATGCATGACTCATTCCTTCAGAAAGCTGTCTTATTCAAGCAGCAGTAGCCATCAACCTCTAGCCATTCTGCAACTATTTCAAGATAAGCACAACCCAAAAGAGCAGGTACTAGAGGAACAAGCCATCAATGTTCCATCCTGAAAAGACCTTCCATCTTCTCTTCAAACCCGTCAAACTTCAGGCCACGTAAAAGGATGGGAAAAGGGAGAGGTAAATCTGCCTGCTAGGATGGGCAATTCCCCCACCTTTCTACCATTGAGGAGATGCCTAAAGGAATTGGAGGTGGTGGTGGTTTCACAGGGGCAGAAGACTGGATAGTCAGTCCTGCAGTACAGATGCCTCCTCCCATTCATTGACTCGTTCTCCCTCCTAATTCCTTCTCTGACAACATTATCATCATATCAGAAAGGGTCTCGGAAATATCTGGCCCTGTTACATGGTCTAAAGAAGATGTTAGACGAGAACACTATTCAGGAGGTAGACGACAGGTCGTCCGGCTTCTACAGTCAACTCTTCCTTGTCGAAAAGGAGGCTGTAGACCTGTCATCAACCTCTCAGCATTGAATCGGTACATTCTGCAGTCCAGTTTCAAGATGGAGACACCAGCTGCCAGGCTGTCAGGCTAGGAGATTTCATGATTACTACTTCCAAGTCCTGATCCACCCTTCATCCCAAAAATATCTGGGAGAAGTCATAGCCAACAGAATATACCAGTTCAAAGTCCTTCGTATTGGCCTCTCAACAGTGCCCTATGTCTTTACGAGGATCTTTGACCTGGTATCAGCTTGGGCCCATACCAACCTGGTATTAGCTTGGGCCCATACCAACGGGATCCGGCTACCGAGGTATTTAGACAATTAGCTCATCCTCGCAAAATTACAAGAGGTCATCCTGGCTTATCAAGAGTAAGATTCTCCTTCAGGTTTATCAGGATCACAGATCCTGACAAACCTGAACAAGTCTTCACTAACTCCATCAAAGTACAGTATCTCATCTACCTTGGCATGGAAGTCAACACCCTCCAAGGGAAAGTGTTCCCTTCCGAGGACAGGATGCGTTGGTTTCAACAAACAGCCCTACACTTTCTTCAGTGCTCCCTCCATCATGCACTTCAGTGACAGATACTTTGCAGTCATCTGTCATCATTAGAACTAATGATTCCCAGAGAAGAGTTCCACACGTGAAACATACAATGGGACCCAAGATCCTCCTGGTCCCAACATCGAAACAATCCGAAATCCATGATTCTCATAGGGGTGAAATCCAAGGAACGCCTTCGCTGGTGTCTAAGCTGTGCAAGTCTCTGAAAGGGTTTGCCTCTTGCCTCGTGTCACCCAGAGTACAGGTTGTTCATGGATGCCTCAAATAAGAGCTGAGGTGCTCATCTGCATAACAACCTGGATTCAGGAACCTTGTCAGTAATATAGCACCAAGAACATATAAATCCTCGGGAGCTGAAAGCTGCTTAGTTAGCTCTTAAACAATTTTGACATTTTCTACAGGGGCACTTGGTGGTATTGATGAGCAAAAATATCACCGTAGTGTCATACATCTGCAAACAAGGGGAAACAATTTCCCTCCAATTATACTAACTAGTGGTTGAGATCCTGGAGTGGGTAGAAAACAATTTGATCTCTCTCTCAGCCTGCTTTATTCCAGGCAGGAAAACATCGTGGCATATCAGTTGAGCAGGCAGACTAGGATCATAGGTGGAGAATGATCTTTGAATCCATAGATAGAAAGTAATAACTTTCTGGGGTTCTCCAACTACAGACCTGTTTGTGACCTTGCTGAATCCAAAGCTTCCAATATACTACTCGCCAATAACAGATCCAAAAGCAGCATTCGAGGACTCATTCTAGCATCCCTTGGATAACCTCGACTCCTATGCCTTTCTGTCTGTTAAGTTTTTAAACCTTTGTAATTTTTTTACTTTAAATTCTCTTTATAACATGGATACAGTTAGAGAAAATATTCATAAATCACAGAATGCAGATAAACATAAAAAACACAGCATAGCCTACCATAGTCGAGTGTTTTGGTGAGAGATGGAGAGTCAACAAGCTAGTTGTTAGGTTTCTGCTGGTATTGAACTATATGGTATAATCTTATTAGACTTCAGTAGGTACAGCATACATTCATACAGTATAGTACACTGTTATTGGCTATTATCTGCCATTATTTACTCGACTATCAACCGATGGGGATTTGTGTTGGAAATAAAACTAGAATCTTTTACTACACCAGCTCTTATTATAAAGTTTGCTTACTATACAAAATTATTACTAATTGCAGTTTCATTTACATATCATTCATTCGTTTTTCATGCAAATACAGTTTTTCAGTGGACTATGCAGGTATGTTTTCATTTTAACTCATGAAAAAACACAATACACAGTATTCATTAATTTTTAACATGCTCAGGTATTGTTCTTTTGTGATTACTCTAATCTATGAATTCTCTTACTGTTACATGTAAAAAACATTTGTTAGTTCTTAATTTGCATCCAGTGCAATACATATAGTTTCCAAATGATTAATTGTTCGATGATTTTTTCTGTCATGACTTACAGTGATTTGGGTAGCCTAATGTGATGAAGGTCTAGCAATACCTTTTGCATACATTGACACCCCATTTATGAATAAATTTCAATCAAATAATATGTATCAAGACTTTATTCATACTGAAATGCTATTCTGTTTTATTCTTACTTTTGTAAATTATATGGGTTTTAATGACTTTGTGTTTCTTCGCACAAGATGGGTAAGAATAAGCTACACTTCAAATAGCCTAACATGGACCAAGCATAGGATTTTTTCATACAATATTTATATTTTGCAACTGTCTGCATCCCCTTTGAACCTATTGGTGATAATACAGGAGACTTGGGATTATAGATATTACATAAAAATTAATAAAAAATAGTAATTTCACAATACAGTATACTTGTGAAAACATCACTCCAGGCGTTGAAAGTCACAATTATAAACTTTTCTATAATAATCCAATCCTGTTTCTCTTATTTCCTTCTTTAGTGATTATGAAATCATAAATAACAGCTTATCATAAAGAATAACTGTACTAAAATTTAGGAAAAAGGAGGCAACATACCTGTGTATTTGACATCATGGAGATCTTTATCACGAACCTCTGGCAATTCGGAAGTAATATTATGATGAGCAGTAAATATAATCAAAGATTTCTGTGCCAATTCTTGGTAAGCAGCTCCAAGATTTAAGAGGCCTTCTTTAATTCTAATCATTTTTACAGCTTCATTTTCTCCTACTCGCTCCACCACTGAAATATTGAGGAATATTCTAAATGACAAAGATTTAATATAATTATCATATATGGAAATTCTATTTGATGAGAAGTTTGCTCACCTTAGAGCTCTGTCTTTCATATACTAGAAATATAGTTTTTAAGGGAAAATTTATTCCAAGCATTTACACCACCTTAGCCAACCATTAAAATACTGCAGCTCCTCTTCCTTCTCTTACCTACATTTCTTCTAAACTAAGCTAAAGAATACATTGGTCAATTATTTATCAGTTTGCACTGTCTAGATAAAAAAAGAGAATAAATGTCTTAAAATAAAATCTTGATATTGGACTTTTATAAATGCATCAGCTATCAGATAAATTAGGTTGTGGTAGCATGCTACTTGCTTGAGTAATAGAAATAAGGGATGTCTAATTATAGCAGGGTATTTTCAGAAAATCCATTGAGAGCCCCATATGTCTGAAGCAGAGAAGAAAATTAGTCAAAAATATGGCTAAAAGCATAGAAAATGTAATTAAAATATATGACAAATTCCATCATTAATACAAACATTCCTCACTAATAAATAAGGTCAAATAGGCAATATATAGAGCTGAAAATGCATTTAGAGTAATTTAAAAAGAATTTGAGTGCAAAGTGGTTTTGGAGATAGCATCAACTACCCTGTTAAAAGTATGCTAACGGGAATTATTATTGAAGAAATTTTTGTATCATGAAAGTTTCTAGTATAATTTTTCATTTGTACACATGATTATGAAAAATCTCTGATAATATACAGTACATACATAAAAAAATCAGTTTAAAACACTACAATAAGTAAGTAGCCTAGAATGCCAATCTAATAATTACATAAACTGTACTCTTTTTTTATTATAGATGTGTTAGTCGAGGTCAGACAAAATATGCTATATACTTACATTCTAAATGAGCCAAATCTCTTGCTCTCTCAGCCTGGTTTAATCTCTCTTTTAGCAACCTCACTTCCTCAACAGGGGCCTTAAGGAAAGAAAAAAAAAGTAAGAATTTAACTTTCCTTGGAAAGATGCCAACCATTTATAACTGTTCAAAGATTATGTACAGTGCAAAACAATACTTAAGACAACTATAATTACCATATCATTAATAACCGAAACTACGATAACACAATGCTTTAACCATTAGAAAGGCTTTTGTTGACAATATTGCCCATGTAGACAATTTTATGTAGAGGTATAGTTGCCTCGCCAAATGTACAGTAGATATACTGTACAATAACATTTCTTACAGCCTCTTATTGGTTACAATTTTTTTTGTGCGCATGATTGTAATGATTAAAAGACATCCGTATAATAATTATCCTAGAATGACTAAATTAATAAAATCAAAATAATCTTGTAAAATCAAAATTTTGTGATTCATACACTTGGAATAAGTTTCTACAAGCAACAGTACAGTATTTCTGTCTCATACTTGTTAACATTCCTTATGCTAACTTTGCATACCTCTGCCTTTTCTTCCAGGGTCATACCCTTCTTTTGGTACTTAATGAAAGCTTTGTCAGATGTGAAGTAGATGCTTTCTTCAGACACATGACAAATATCTAACATATGAATAAGTTTACGGGCCTTCATATAGAATTTTAAAATTTGCACAAACGTTCTTCATTCCATAGACTGTATATTACCCTACATACCTACCGCTTAAATACATACAATGCTATTTGCAAATTGCAATACTGTACTGGGACAACTTAAATTACCTTAACATTTTCAACAATTTTTTTTTCAGTAAACAATTACTAACTAAATTAACCTTGATTAACGTTACTATTTTCAAAATCTTAATTCTTAACCCGCATTGTCGAATCAAGACATAGTAGCTGGGTGCTGGCATAATGGTCCCCCGGAAGGGAATTTAAGGCAACAAGAGAGGAAATTTTTTTTTTTTTTTTAATCCTTATTCTGTGTTTGTAAAGTAGGCACTTCTCAATTAATACAATTGTACTTTTCAAAGGTAAAGTTTATGGAATTATTCATGATCAACAAGGATTACAGTACAATAAATTGCCATATTTCTTCCATTATTTTCATCCATCATAATTGTGAATTACCGTAAGGACAGTAGATGGTGAAAAAAAACCTTTATAGTACTATACTATCAACACTTTGGATAGATAATTATTTTTGTGCATTGAAAATATCATATGTCTATTGTTTATCACTAGGAAACTTATTTGAAACCTTGCTTAGGAGTCTACCTCCAAATAACCATGTCACAGACTTTAAATTTACCGAGAACCCATTATTTTGCCTTTATACTGTACAGTACTGTATTTCTATAAAATACTGAAACTACTTAAAATGGAATTTCCACTTTAATTACTTATCATTTTTATGTGTTAGATCCAAGTAAACTATACCTAAAAGGCCTATGTTTACTTTAAATAAACAGTTACTCTACCATGGTCAAATATCCTTTTGTAAAGACAAAAAAGTTTAATCACTCTTATGAATATAACCTTAAAAAGTTTAATCTCAGAATGTTTGATTGTCAATACTGTTCCCAGATATTCTATTATAGTTGTACCAACTTTTGTGAACATATAAGTATAAATATTTAAACAAAGGACAATTTAGATATGACATTCTCCATCACAAAATAAGAATGTGGTACAGTACAAGCTGGATTTGCAATGCATGACACTTAGCCAGATGACGAATAATGGAATGGAACTTAGATCAACTACTGTACAGTAATATCAATCTTTATGCGGGTTCAAGATACTATACGTCAGAAATGACTTTACGTTGGTCATCCTGAAGTAGTGAATACATAAGTAAACTCCCCATTATCCTGTTTTTTCCCTGACCTTATGTCGGTTTCTACATCATAAAATAATGATTGAGTGCTGTACTGTACTTCACATGGATATTTATGTAGAATCTAGTTTTTATAAAATGATAGCAGTCTATAAGTACTTTACATGTTCAGTATGTGTATAGGAAACATTGAAGGCGCATAAGGCGAAAATCAGACCTACGTCAAAACTTGTCTTACATCGGGTCTCTTGGAACCAATTGAGGACGTAGGGTGGGGTATTAATGTAAAAGTATTTTTTTCTAAATACAAGAATATTCAGCATTTGGACAAGACTTAGTAGAGTATTGTATTTCTGGAAAATTGAGACAAAGCCTTTAAGCCTGTATTTACTTGATGCAAAAAAAGAAAAAAAAAAAGGAAAATTATTATACTGTACTTACTTTTTTACTGACTTTAGTGTATTCTTTCCGGAGCTTTGTCTCCCGCTGTTCTCTAGCAACCAGTGTCTCTCGAGCCTGAGTAACATGCTTTTCCCCTTCTAGAATGAGCTCATACATTGACTTGTATTCCTTTAGTTGGTCTGGAAACAAATATTAGGAAATTATTATAGAAGTAAATCTTTTCAATAGTATCAGGTTTGAGGCTGATGTCTTCAAAATATAATAAAAAAAAACCATTAATTAACTCTTTCAACATCACTGTACTTTTACCAGGTTTCCAAAAGATGTGGCAGACTTTTAATCTTCCGTAAAAGAAACAGGAATTTGTCTTGGAACTTAATACACTAATAAAATATAGCCATTACTTTTCAAGGATGAAAAATTACATCCTAATCATATAGTGTATAATCTATAAAATTAAAAGGCCCCTGTACTGTCAGATGTGACTTGGTCTATTGGAAGCTAACCTAAAACTTAGGTTAGAGTTGTAAAAAACACACAACATTTTCACCATGAAGAAAAATGTATTAACTTCAGTTTTGAAAGTAATGGATTCAATATAGCACTCTTGTCTTATGAACAACAATATACCACCTTACTTTGGTGCTCTGTGAACTTTATTGTCACAATATATATCTCTCTCTCTCTCTCTCTCTCTCTCTCTCTCTCTCTCTCTCTCTCTCTCTCTCTCTCTCTCTCTCTCTCTCTCTCTCTCTCTCTCTCTCTCTCTCTCTCTCACATATATTATTTCACTGACAAAAGTTTTAATGGCATACTAATTTAAATTTTTATATACACAATTAATGGTGATAATAGCTGAATATATAAAGCCAGCCACAAGATTAAAACTATACAAAATTTGTAATTTAGCATTCATTTTTTTTAGTCAGTCAGCTTTTTTTTCCCTTTTTCCTGTGCCAAAGAACTCACAACAGTATTTGCTAGTCACAGATGTAGGCAGTGGTCAGAAAAAAAAGGCAAAACTTATTCATAAAAATTTATCAGTAAACATTTCATATCAGTGAAAAGCACTCAGGATGAAGTGAGGTAACTACCTTATACTGTACATGTTTCTAATATTCCTCCACAGCACCATGCACAAGTACTGTACTGTATAATATTTCATCATCTTGTATTCAAAATTATACTTCTTGTTACTAGTCTCACTGAAGAGAAATCAAACAATTCTAAAATAAAAAAAAAACACAAACAATTATTACACTAAAAAAGAATTTCTCATGTGTGTGGTGATAAAATGATAAAAAAAGGAATCGAGTAAAATTTTGGAAAACACAAAGCAAATTGTCTAATAAATACAGAATCATCAGTTAAAACGACCATAGATGAGGAGATTTCACCAAACCAAGGCAATACAGTATACAATATTGACAAAATGAAAAAGAATTTTTTTTTTAATCATTTGTACTTTTACTAACTATACAAATCTAAGACTTTTAATTAATAGGAGTATGACTTCAGCAAACCTGAAAAAGGCTGTTTAATCTTTTAATGAGGTAGTACAGCAGTATTCTCAATTTTCTTTTGAGTGCATTTGCACTGACTTGCAAGGGTGCCCTTTTAGCACAAAAGTTTTGTACAAGCTGATTGGTTGAAAGTATTTTGTCCGACTAACATCATTGTTTTCATGTAATTACAAGTGAAGTGAATCAAAACTTCTTTACTAACCTAAATTTTTTCTATGTTTTGTCAATAAAGTATTTATTAAGATGATAAAAAATGTGATAGTAAATCTAAATTTAATAAAACCCACCAAAGTTAATGACAGGAGCTGGTTTTCGGATACACGCTGCATAATTTTGGAACTTAGTATATATATTTAAAGAAATTGGGATACATTACACTAAGCATAAGAAAAACATGTGCTTATAAAACTTCTTTGAATACCATAATCTACTAATAACATGGAATTAATAAAAGTTGCAGGGAGGTAAAAGGAACAGCCTACTAATAAATACTGTGGCAGGATTGGAAGGGAGAGGGAGGGAGTATCGAGGTTGTAACTTGGTGAAATTACAAATTTGTTTGATTGTGATTTTAATGCATTTTATGGAACACTACAGTATCCTCAAACCAAAACTAGTGCTATGAATAGAATCTATACCTTTACGACAAAATTAACAAACCCTTTCTATACGAACTTACATCATAGGCCTACATACACTTAGCCTAACTTATATCAAGCATCAGGTACTATTTACCGTTACTCCTTACCTTAAGAGTTGAACAAAATTTATTGCAACTGTAAAAAAAATGGTGTAAAACACACAGACATTTAGACACTATCACAAGACTTCCTAATATTTTTATTCTTTAACATTATTTATTGACAAAATATATATATGAGGGAATATATGACAAAAGGAATAGTTCATAGATCTGACACCTGATATCAGTGCCCAAAAAGGTTGCCACACAAAGCCAATATGTACAAACAACCTCTATCAAAGGTGATTCAACCTAACCCATCTGTGCTACATCTGACCAAATGGAGACTATACACCATACTCTCAGAAACTTATAAACAAAGAGCTTCTGAAACCCTTTAGACTGTATCATAGGTTCTAAAAAACAATCTACCAATATGCCTTTTCAAAGACAATGGGATGTTTATTTGGACTTGTGCAATGTGAAAGTTCTGTCAATGATTAGGCCTAACTTGGATATTGTTAAATTTTTACTGTTCATTCTTTATGAAAATAAACATTCAATTTCAGCCACTGAAGAATTTATACCCATGGTTAATTCTGAGCTCACGCACAGGGGTTTAAATCTGTCCCTTTTAGGTATCATACGAATAGCAGTTGTATTATATCGAGTACTGAAAAACATCTGTATAACAGTAAGGTCAATTTTCTGGAACTTAGCTAATTGACATTCGCTTCAGCTAAACATAAATGAACTACAATACAGTATGTACAAGCATAGTCTGTCAAGGTAGGCTTTGGGAAAACAATATGATTATGTCTTTTACCTTCCTTCAGAGCCATAACTATGAGTCAGCCTCAATTCTTTCACATCCTTTCACAAAAGATGGATAATGGCAGTTCAGCAAAAAACAGCTTTCTTTGTCCAATAAGAGCTGTACAGTTGTATTTTAATAAAACGAAAGGTAGTAGAGGTAGCATCCCAAATTTGTTCTGTGGCATAGTCTCCCTAAATGCATGTTGACCAAAAAGGCTATGTCATTCCCAGTTGAAAATTTGGTGTAACAAGCTCGAAAGGAATTAAATCCAAACATCATAAAAGGCTTGAAAGTGAAGGTACATATTAGGATTGCAGCTACTTTCCTTAATTTTTGTAGTGTCTTTCTTTGATAAGAGTTTTAGCAGCAGCTCAATGGTATACCAAGTCATTTTTCACCAAACATTATCTTAAAGAAGCATGGTTTGCTTATGAAAACTGCTGGGCTCTAGGCCCCATAGTGCAAGCAGGAGATACTGTATTGCCTAAGTTATTTTGAGTTCAGATAATTTACTACGTTCTTATCTATGAAAATATGGGGTTGTATTTGATATTCAAACTAAAATCAATCAGAAGTATCAGCTAGATTAAAAGTATCATTCAGAGACAATTTAAATTTCTTTGGTATTCAATCTGGAGTTCCATCTTTCAAACAGTATTTAAACGGTTTGTCCAAAGTACTCTGGACCTGGTTAGTACAGTAATCCGTAACATGGTTGCATTACTTATACAGTAATTAAAATTATCCCTCTTCTTCAATTGCACCCCACCTACAATAGAGTATGGGAGTCAGCAATAAGAACATCAGGGAAGGATCATAGAAAAACACAATTTTAATAATAAGAATTTCTTATTTCTATACTTACCAGACATTTATAAATGTCCACCCTCCTTCCCAATGACCTAGGGTATCAAAAGGTAGAGATAATTTCAACTTTGAAACTAAAGAGACAAATAGTAACTAGCATGGCAGTTTTTGGCTTCTTACCATTTACTGCACGAAGGTTCCATTCCTTTAAGACCATGTATTTATTGAAGGGAAAGAATACAAACATTAAAAAAATCAAAATTTTATGCAAGTACGTATTAATTAAACCAAACTACTCAAGAAGCAGCAGTATGAACATCAGATAAGTATAGAAATAAGAAATTTCATTATCAAATTCTTGGTTTTTTTTCCACTACGGGACACCTCTCTGCCTTCAGTCAACCTGGAATTAGACCGAGCACAGGTAAAAGGTGTGAACATACCTCCGAGTACAGTTCCCAGACACTTTCCTAGTGTTGTGCGCGCCAACGTTTCTTTCCGCTAAGGGACAACTCTCGGCACTCGCTCAAGAAGAAAAATTCTTGATGCTGCATTTTCTCTCCCAAAGGGAGGGAAATGTTGGGTGATAAGTGCTTATAACTCCTCCTGATCAAAATTTCTGGATTTCAACAATGATGTCTTCTAATTGTTCTTTAGAAGTAGCAGAGAAGATGAGTCAAGGAACAATGGAAACCTTGAAGTTTATCGTCTTCGGAGTCGTGCAGGCTGGTGGTGACACACTCACAGAGAAGAGGTCAGAACGGCACATCCAGGTGATACATACTTAGTGCCTTCCGGAATTGGCAGACACTGAAGGAAGGAATAAGGGCAACCCCCTCCCATTTCACTCAGAGGAAGAGTAACTCTTTTACCGACAGAGCACCGGCAACATTCAAGGAAAACCAATTTCCTTCGGTTCACGTTGATATCGTCGTCGTCGCAGTACAGCCACTCACACAGGGATAGAACAGGAACAGACCTTCTTCTACAGGAACAAGCACAGTATGTTGGATAACAGCAGGTAGCACAAAAAATCCTAACACAATTAGAGTTAACACAAAACACTGCATATCATTGGTTTCCTCCATTAATATCTCTTGAAAATACTGTCTGCAAGACCATTTTTTCCATTTGAAAGAGAGAGCAAGATTAAAACAGCCAGACAAGACAGCCGAGAAAAATGACTAAACTCTCCAGCGGCTGAAGTCAAAGTGAAGGTTACTACATACTTGGTGGAGGGATGTGTTTTTACTCGCCAGCTACTAACTACCTTGTTAATAGTTTAAACAGCCATTTTCAGCTTCACTGAGGTCAAACTCCAATTAAAGTATGAAGGCTTGTATTGTGTAGGAGCAAATGAAAACTTGACTAATTTACATTGATTACTTAACCTCATGTAAAGTAATTAATACTATCAAATGACTGAACAATCTTCTATAATAATAAAGATGTCTAATAGCTTTAATTATGACTTTCCTTCCTACCTACACCTATATTATTATAGTTCTCTACTGAGTGAGTAGTATTCAGTCCACATTCATAAGGTAATTAAGTTTCATTCATTGTACTTAAAACAATTATAGAACGGACCATTACTATCACTAGTTGTAAATTGAGCACACATGAAATTTATCATTATCATCACACACATTTTTATGTGAAACATTTCCTTTGGGGTTAAATGTGAATTAGATTTATTCAGCTCTCTACTTTGTTGTGCACTTACTGTCTGAAATTCTAATTTACTTTTGAGTCTCCAACACATTTTCTATGATCTTTAAGTCTTCCTACTTATCTACGTTCTCTTTCATATCTATAGCTTTTTCTTATTACTCTTGTTCTCCTCTTCTCATAAGAACACTAATCCATCTCAATCTTTGAGCCCGTAATTCATCTGTGCATGTATCATTATCAGTACAAGAGTTTACATATGATGGAAATGCATACCAGTATAATGCATTAAGGCTTAAGCATTATGTTTGAAATATATACACTGTACTAGTATAAAGTAAATTATGCATTAAAGTTTGTATACTGTGTTTGAAATACTGTATATAATGTACAGTTATATTACAATTTGTATATTCTACTTTTTTGAAACAATCATAATTCTATAAACAGTGCTGCACATGGAAAATTTAAACTATGTATTCAAAATAATGCTTATGAAAGTCTCAAACTTGCCTGCAAACTCTCGCTGTACTTCAGTCCAAATAAGTGCCAACTCGGCTAAATAACCAAATGTCTCTCCAATAGCTCGATTTTCATGGCTACATGCCCACTTTAATATATCTTCTGAAGTTTGTGCCTGAGCATGGGCAAATACTTTAAAACTTGTTCTTACTTCTCCAAGCTGAGAAATAATCATTTGAAGGTCTCCATGACCACTAGAGATGGATTTTAGACGGACTCCGGACCTGTCAGAATGAAAATGAATCGTATATATCAAATTCTTTCATGACACTATTGAATATAGTCTCTTTAATATACAGTATGGTATAAAAAAAAACTTTAGTGCCTAGTATCACAGCATCAATAAAAAACATCAACATAAGTTAAGGTTTTGAGGTTTCTTTCTTTACAAAATTAAATAGCCACTATTTACAAAAAACATAATTACAAGACAGTACAGATACCTTTCATAGACATGGGAAATTACTATAAAATAAAAAAGATATTTTAAGTCCAGTAAAAATAAACACACATTGCTTGGTTGTACTCGAGCTTTCATAAATTCATAACTCTATATTGTTGCTTTTATTAACCAACTGCAACAAAATAAGCATCTAGCACCTACACCTAAAATACAATTTGACTTCCCTTATTTTATTTGAAAAATGTTTCACACCTTTTATACAATATACAGTAATTCTATGACTTTCATTTCAAATCCCATATTGAAATATAAACCTACTTACAGTACAGGCTAAAGGATTGAGATGCATGTGGTGGCTTTAAACTTTAAATTTCAATATGGGATCAAACAGTTTGTAAATTTGGTTGAAAACTTTCAACACTACAATTTTTTCTTTCCAATTTTTCCAGAAATGAATTGGATTTTCCATTTTTGTAGGCAGTAAACTATGGTATACATACATTTTAAATTGTCATCATCATCAACAGATTAATATTTCATTCAATTATTACTACTATATTATCATAACAAAAGGTAAAGCTTGAACTATTAACTATAAAATCTAAAACCACATATGGTTGGCCTAACAAGTATCGCCTCCAAAACGGATTTTGAGCGAAGCGAAAAATCTATTTTTGGGTGAGATAGCCATGGCGTCCTGATGGAAGGTTCCTTTTTGGTAGCTTCCTTGGGTATAAGACTACTAAGATATTCCCAGAGAATTTAACCTCAGGTTATCACAGAATTCTAACTTCTGGAGCGAGTATCTCAAAGGTTTCCCTTTAAGACATCGTATATCAACAGGGGACGCATGTCTGAACGCGCCACATAGCTATCTTCACCCCGAACAGAGTTAATGCTTCGGTGTGTAAGGGCTGAGAATAGCTGGGAGCCGCTCCACAGCCAATCTCACTCGTGGCTACTACTGATACTCGAGACGTAAACAAACGGACGCCATTGCTCAAATGACGTCACGCCCGTCTTCATCCTGAAGCCAGTTGCTGCCCATCACCATGATACAGTAGCACAGGGTGGGAACAAAAACTGGACGAAGTAGTAGGGAGGGTCCATCAGGACGCCATGGCTATCTCACCCAAAAATAGATTTTTCGCTTCGCTCAAAATCCGTTTTTTGGGCTCAAGCCATGGCGTCCTGATGGAAGAGTACCAGAGAATCAATGTATCGTGGTAGATTTTCCCCTAGTAGTAAGTGCCAAGGCATTGACAAAACAGCATAGTAATCTTTGATAAAGAACCATAGGGAAGAAGTATCCTGCCCCCCTTGGCAGTGAAGTTCCCATGGGCTATGCCGACGTCAAAGTGGTATTGAAGGGCTATTCATCCTGATAGAAGAACTTGAACTTAGAGATGAAGCTGAATGTTTGGTATTTGTATAGGAACATTCTGAAATTAGACCAGTGGTGGTTGGGCACTGTGTATTGAGTTCATCTCCCGGGTATCAAAAGTAAGTATTCGTGTTGGAACCTTACATAATCAGGGTGAATATAATTTAAGATTAAGCATCTTAATTTCTTCATAACCATAAGGAAAAGGGGGAATAAATAAAACTATGATAGGTATGTATTTCATAGTAAGTAGGAGCTGATTGAGACGCACAAGTAATAAAATAGAAATTTTATTTCACAAATGCAGAAATTGATTAATTTACAGCAATAAGTAAAGTTCATTTACAGTAATTATAATGTACATAGGAATAAAGGCTTGCTCTTGAATCTGAAAAGGAATTTCAAGATTATTAGTAGGTACTCGTTCTCGAGGAACGCAAGTCTTTGATTAAAAACACATCATGCTCAGGGCATGCGGCACTTGTGTGACACTATGACATTTCACCTGGGATAAGAACAGTTATAAAAGCACTAAGTGTTTTTCGACATCACTATGAATCGCTCGAGGGTCAACATAGGCACCCGAAGAGTTAGAGTCCCAAGTAACTCACTGTTCTACGCAGAGTTAGGTGCAGGTTTCATAACACTACCTGCGGCTACCACAAAATGTTTGACTTCGTGCACTTGTTTCGCATAATGTTTAAAGAAAACTCGCGAGGACTTCCAGCCCGTGAAGTTTTTAAGGCTTTCAAAGTCCATGCTCTGAAAGAAATTCAGAGATGATGCCACTTTTCTAGGATCATGACCAGCGGGTGTACTGTTCGGATCCGCTCTGCGAATGAAGTAGGTGATTTTCGCTCTTAATTGTTTCAGTGACAGGTCGCTGCCCGATGTTTCTCCTTTGAAGAGTTGGCCTCCACCAAAGTTTGAAGTTCTGCGAAGATAGACCTTGAGGCTCTCTACTGGACATAGAGAGGCATCCTCCTTCAGGGGGCATATTCTCCAAGGGCCCCATCTTTTGGTGGGTAATTCATTTTTGGCGAGAAACGTCGGATCAGGGGAGAGGGTAACTTCTCCTGTATCGGTAAACAGGATGTGTCCTTCTTCTCTTGATAATGCCACTATTTCGCTGACTCGAGCTCCTGAAGCGAGAGCAAATAGAAATATAACTTTCTGAGTCAGATCCTTGAGAGGGCATGAATCATTGTCCAAGTTGGAGGCGAAATGGAGTACCTTGTCTAGTGACCAAGAGATCGGTTTCGGTGGGGGTGCTGGGCGTAGGCGAGCACATGCTTTCGGTAGTTTGTTGAAGATGTCGTTGGACAGATCAATTTGGAAAGCATATAGAATTGGTCTAGTCAAGGCTGATTTGCAGGTTGATATCGTATTGGCTGCTAATCCCTGTCCATGAAGGTGAATAAAGAAGGACATGCAGAAATCAATCGTGATTTCTTTAGGATTTTTTGTCTTGACAAAGGAGACCCATTTCCTCCAGGATGATTCATATTGCCGTCTCGTGGATTCGGTCTTGTATTCCTCTAGGAAGTCCAGACTTTTCTTCGAGATCCCAAACCTCTTCTTTGCGGCTAGGGAGAGAAAATCATGAGATGAAGGTCCTTGATTTTCGATGATGAAGCGAAGACAGTCGACTTCTGTACTTGTTGAGAGAGAACTGGGCCCGGGAGAGGGATCAGCTTGGGCTGCAGCTCCAGGACCAGGGGGTACCAGTTGCTCCGGGGCCACTTGGGAGCCACTAGGGCCGCTGTCCCTTTGAAGGTTCTCAGTTTGGAGAGGACTTTCAACAGAAGGTTGGTGGGGGGGAACAGGTAGATCTTGGACCATCTGTTCCAGTCCAGTGACATGGCATCCACTGCTTCTGCTTTGGGGTCCTCGTACGGGGCCACATACAAAGGAAGTTGATTGTTGTCGCTCGTTGCAAAGAGATCTATCTGAAGTTCTGGGACTTGGTGAGAGATGAAGGAGAACGATCTTGCGTCTAGAGACCATTCCGACTCTATCGGGTTTGTCCGAGATAGAGCATCCGCTGTCACGTTGCGGAATCCTTGTAGGTGAACTGCAGACAGGTGCCACTTCTTCTTCTCTGCCAGACGGAAGATTGGGAGAAGCACCTGATTTATCTGGGGCGATCTTGAGCCTTGGCGATTGAGACAACGAACTACCACCGAGTTGTCTAGGGTTAGACGGATGTGGATCGAGGGCGGCGGGGATAACTTCTTCAGTGTTAGAAGGACCGCCATGGCCTCCAAGATGTTTATGTGGAACGTCTTGAACAGGGGAGACCAGGTGCCTTGAGCCTGTTTTTGGTGGGAGTGACCTCCCCAACCTTCCAGTGAAGCATCCGTGTGGATGTTGAGTGATGGAGGAGGGTGTTGGAGAGGAATGGACCTTTTCAGGGCCTTTTCTTCCGACCACGGCTTTAGGAGACGTCGCAGTCTGTTTGGAAGCCGTCTCTTGAGGTCTCTTCGAGCGATGGATGCCGAACGTCTCCAGACTCCCGCGGCATCCTTTAGCTGTGCGCGAAGCACTGGGTTTGTCACTGAGGCGAACTGTAGAGAGCCTAGAACTCGTTCCTGCTGTCGTCTTGAAATGCGTTTGGATTTCAGTAGTCGCTTGACAGACCCTGCTATTTCCTTCCTTTTCTTCTGGGGGATGGAAAGGCGGTGTGACTGAAGGTTCCAGTGGATTCCCAACCACTGAAACTTCTGAGCTGGAGAGAGGCGAGATTTTTTCTCGTTGATCTTGAATCCCAGGTGTTCTAGGTACTGGGTAACTTCCGTTGCAAGATTTTGCACAATCTTCGGGCGATGGAGCCCAGACTAGCCAGTCGTCGAGGTAGGCCATCACCTGGACGTTTCGTAGGCGGAGTTGTTGTACTATGGCATCCGCCAGTTTTGTGAAGATCCGAGGGGCCACGTTGAGGCCGAAGGGCATGGCCCGGAAGGCGTAGCTTTTCCTTTGGAGTCGAAATCCTAGGTAGGAGGAAGCGTGATGGTTCATTGGAACGTGCCAGTAGGCATCCGCCAGGTCTATGGAGACCGTGTAGGAACCTCGAGGCAGAAGGGTCCTTATTTGTTGAAGCGTCAGCATCTTGAATTTGTCGTTCGCTATGAACTTGTTGAGGGGGGATAAGTCCAGAATGACACTGAGTTTGTCTGAGTCCTTCTTGGGGACACAAAACAGTCTCCCTTGGAACCTGGTGGACTTTACCTTCCTTATCACCTTCTTGTTCAAGAGGTCTAGAACATATTCTTCCAGAAGGGGGGTTGATTGTTGGAAGAATTGCTGGAAGATTGGGGGTGGTTGCGTCCAACTCCAGCCTAGACCCTTCTTGACGATGCTGTGCGCCCAGGGATCGAAGGTCCAACGATCCTGGAATTGGCGGAGTCTTCCTCCCACCGGAAGCACTTCATTGCTTCTGGTGTCCCGAGGGCTTGCTGCCTCGGCCGCTAGCTCCCTTTCCTACTCTACCTCTGGAGGGACGGCGAGAGGCGTCTTTGCTTGCACCCCTGAATGAGCCTCTACCTTTGGCACGAAAGGTAGTTGACTGTTGCTCGAAGGCAGGGGTGAAGACCGGTGACTGTGACAACACCGGTTGGGGGACCAATTGAAAGGTCTGTTGTGGTTGGGCAACCACTTGGGAGGTAGCGGGTCCCGGAAACTGACGTCTTTGTTGACGTTGCTGGGGTTTTTGCTTTTGGGATTTCCTCTTAGGTTGAGGTCCGTCGTCCTGAGAGGGTTTCCTTTTTCTGGACATGCCCCACTTGTGGAGAAGGTTCCTATTCTCCGTGGCGGCTCTGTCAGTGATTTCCTTCACAAGGTCAGAAGGAAAGAGGTGTTTTCCCCAGATGTTGGAGGAAATCAGCCTCCGGGGTTCGTGTTTCACGGTGGCACCAGCAAACACGAATTCACGACAGGCTCTTCGAGCCTTTATGAAGTGGTACAAGTCCTTCATTACTGTCAACATGTGGGATTTGGAGAGTACCATGTAGTGGTCTGGTACTCTGGTGTCACAGGCCATAACTTCGAGTTGGACTTGATGAGATAGGGATGCTGCAAGCCTCTCCTTCGTATCTTGTTCCCGACGAAGGAGGTGATCGTTGAGCTTAGGGAGGTCTTCATTAAACTGACGTCCGGCGACGTCAGGATCGAGCCTTCCCACGACGAAAGTATGTTGGACATCTTTCCAGTGTCGAGCGTCAGGGGGGGTTACTATGGAGAAGGGTTTGCACTCCTCCAATGCAGGGCAGGGTTTCCCTTCATCCGCAGCTTTAAGGCATGCAGCTAAGGCCTTTTCCAAGAATGGAAGAACCGCACTTTCAGGTGCAACATAAGTAGGGTGCTTCTTGCTCAGGGCCGGAAGCTTAGAGCAGGTAAAGCCTCTACTCTTGAATGCGGCGGCTAGCATAGCCTGGGCCTTTGCGAGATCGAACACTATCTCTTCCTTAGGTTCGGTCTCTTCCTTCGAGGCAGGTTCGGAACGAAGACGGACGTAACAGTCCGGGTAGGCCTCAAAGTTTGGGAAGAACTCCACATCTTCCAAAGGGACCGTGCCGATCTTATCACTGACGAAGATCCTGCCGGTCGCAATCACCATATGCTCAGCATACCTCCACGGGTTGGCATGTGAGCAAGCGGGGAGATCCTTAACCGAAATCCTCTTCGGTTCTCTGGATCCTATCATGGACCTGATGGACTCCTGATTCTCCTTCAACCTGTCGTCCATGACGGCTCTAATCAGTCGGATCAATTCTTGAGTGGAAGAAGAGGGATCCGGGGTCGAGGAGGTAGACGGAATAGACACTTCCGTCGGTGTAGGAGTAGGAGGGGGGATGGACGGAGGAGCGACCTCTTGCTCCGACTCGGCGTATTCCACCTTGTCTTCGTCATCTTCGGCTCCTTGAGCCATAAGCGTTTTCTCCGTGTCTTCCGAGACATCCGAAATCTGTTCGTCATCTTCGGAATCCAAACGGCACTCGTGCATGGACTGAGCCATGACTACATCAGGTTCCACCGTAATTTGGACAGTGGGGATCACGTCTTTGGGTACCACTGAATCAGGGGAGGCCTTAGGGAACAAAAGTGACCTCAATTCTTCGGTGGCCAAGTAAGGTCCGGTAGCATTTTTCTGGAAGCCACGCACCCACTTGCGTAGCTTTTCACGAGAAATGTCTCTGACCTCCGCTGAGGGAGGGTTATGGAAGGCTTCAACTAGGTGAGCCTGACAGACCGTACAGTTCAGTGGATTCCAAAACTTCAAATCCCCTTTCTTGTCTGCACAAGGGGCGTGAGTCCTGCAAGCCGTATGCCCGTAAAACTGCGGGCGTTTCACAGCGCAGAAGGCGAAATCACACTTCATCTGCTCCTCCTGTGGAAGAAAGAGAAAATGAGTATGGGGGAGTCATAAGAATGGCTCTTAAACTAAGTTAATATTAATTATTAATTTTAACTTAAGGAAGGGTGTGATGCATAGAGATTGAAATAGTAAAGGAGAACATACTCCATGCATCTCGCCCGGCTGGTTACCGTAAGCTTGGTCCTTGGATAATCCGAGTGACCGAAGGCACCGGATATAATTCCTTAGAGTTCCATAGTATATTGGAATTCCGTGGAAAAAACCCAAGGACAAGATTGGGACCGAGATCATTCGGTCCCAAGCTAGAGGCTAGAAGGCCTCCTTTTAAGGTAACTGCTTCTGGCAACCAGCCGTGCTAAGATGCACGCAGCATGCTGGAATTTAGAAGAATGCAAAGAGACAGCATAATCACTAACAGAACAGTACCAAGGTACTGAACTTAATAGTAGAAACAGTCTATCTGTTTGCGGTATAGGGCTATCATTGTCATATGATAGCTAGAAGAAGGGGGTGCAAGTATTCTTGACGCCTCCGGGGGTATCCGGCAAGCCGCCGGCATGCCGGAGTTCGCTCCAGCAGAGATTTTGGCATTAGGACAGACAATGTTTAAAGTCAGACATATACCACGTTGGCGGCCGCCGGTACAACGGCGGCTCCGGCAGTCGGAGGATGCCGGATTGGTGACTGGGATAAGGATGGTTAAAGCGGTACCGGGTTGCCGGCAGTAGATGCCGGCACTCCGGCG
Organism: Palaemon carinicauda; assembly: GCF_036898095.1. Lineage (NCBI taxonomy): Eukaryota > Metazoa > Arthropoda > Malacostraca > Decapoda > Palaemonidae > Palaemon > Palaemon carinicauda. The sequence goes on from NC_090743.1 coordinate 13,058,025, forward strand.
GCCGACCGGCGAGCGGACGACAAGCTAGGAGGAGGAGAGCCGCCGGTAGTAGCCGGCGGCAGCCGGCAGTCCCTCGGTACACGGGGGGCTGGCGGCAAGGTTAGGGAGAGTCACCAAGGTAGGAGGCAGGTATTGCCGACAATAGAGGCGGCAAGAGACCGGCACCCGGATAGGGAGAGAGACAGGGGGGAGGGAAGGAATGCAGGAAGTTCCGTCATGGACTCCGGACATCCCCCCCTCCCCTGAGAGGGTGTACCCATGATAGAGGCAGGCTCTAACATCCAGGAGCAGGGGTCACTGAGGACCGGGAGCAAGGTAGCCCAAGGGAGGGCTAGGGGACACCCAAAGGGGGGGGGGGAGACTCCCATATGCAGAACTATTCTAGCAACTAACCCCATAGGACACTATGAAGGTATATGTACCAGAGCGGACTGCACATGGAAGCTCGGGTAGCCCTACTACTCCACCCTAGGGAGGAGTTGTAGGACAGGGGACAGATGGGTATAGACTAACCTAAGCATAGGCTAGGCTATACAAGAGATAGGTGGGGAGGGAGAAGAGAGAAGTCTTCCAAGGAAGGGTTTCTGTACCAGAGCGGCCACTAGGGAAAGGGAGGACACTCCCTAACCTAAGATAAGGCAGATCGGCTAAAACGGTGCACGAGTACAGTTTCAGCATGGAACAGAGAAACCTTCCTAACCCAACCTAGAGCAGGGCTAAAAGTCCTGAACTAGGAAAGGAAGAAGACATATCGCTATCGCAGGAAAGTCATAGACAATCCTAGCCATAGAGGTAGGGCTAGCCTAACCTCACTCTCGGACGCAACCCTAAGGGAGGTTCATTCCCTTAGGGAGGACAGAGAGGCGATATATACTCTATTAGACAATTGATCCCTTTACTCAGAAAAGGAATCAAGGCTAAATAGAGGGAATGCCAAGGCAGGGGATGAAGGAAGCATATAGGGGTCCTACAAGTAGGTTAGGCTAGAAAGAGTCACTGACTAGCCTATCCCCTATATGGTCCCTGAAGGCGAAAACATTTGCATCACTGTCAAAAGTATTGTAAAATAATGCCACTATCTTCATAACTTAGCCTAGGATCACTAATAAATCATGCATGAACACTTGTATGTAGGCTCCTGGCCTGGGGGCTATAGTAGCCGACTGGTATGAGGTCAATCGATGACCGATAAAAAGCGTCGAAACACGATATAAAAGTTCCTAGCTATGAAGACTAAATAAACTAATGTATTCGATTAGTAAATAAGGCCGGAAGCGTTGTTGTGGCTAACTAAATAAGGCATGCATAACAACAACGACACCATAAAATGGCGGGTCCGGTAGAGGCACAGCTCTGCCACAAAACAGCAATTATCTCGGAAAGTAATATTTACTTTACGGCCAGAGCTTAATTAAACAATACTGGAACCTTGTACTCAACTTTCCAGAAGAAGGCGAGGCAGAAGGTAACGACATAACGAAGATGCAAAACGATAAAGGTAACACAGGGAAAATCCGTCTAAGTAGGGCAGCTACTAAACAAAGGATGAAGACGGGCGTGACGTCATTTGAGCAATGGCGTCCGTTTGTTTACGTCTCGAGTATCAGTAGTAGCCACGAGTGAGATTGGCTGTGGAGCGGCTCCCAGCTATTCTCAGCCCTTACACACCGAAGCATTAACTCTGTTCGGGGTGAAGATAGCTATGTGGCGCGTTCAGACATGCGTCCCCTGTTGATATACGATGTCTTAAAGGGAAACCTTTGAGATACTCGCTCCAGAAGTTAGAATTCTGTGATAACCTGTGGTTAAATTCTCTTGGAATATCTTAGTAGTCTTATACCCAAGGAAGCTACCAAAAAGGAACCTTCCATCAGGACGCCATGGCTTGAGCCCAAAAATGAGATATATATGAGCCATTTTAAAATTTTCAGCCTTCTTGAAGGTTAATTAATAGATAGATACTACCTTAAATACTGCATTCAGATATTCATTATAAAACTTAAGTTTTTTTCCTAATTATACAAACTTGAGACCTAGGAGTATGATTTCAGTACTGCTGGAAACTAGGTAGTTAGTAGTTACAGGTCTGTGCTGTCAATTTAACCAAGGAAGTTCGGAATGTGTTTTGTTGTTTTTGGATTAACTGATTGATTTTGAGTTATCTAGCATCCTAACATTTGTTGTTTTTGGAGTGCCCTTCAGATTTTCTACGGCCAGCAAGAGTTATTGGGCCCTTTGACTGGTCAGACGGCACTACATTGTATCCCTCTTTGTTTATGACTAATTTTTCCTTTGCCTACACATACATCAAATGGTTTGGTCATATAAATCCTCCTATGTCCTCATGAACCTGACAACACTGAGATTACCAAACAATTTTGATTTGCTCAAGGGGTTAACTACTGCACTGTAATTACTCAATGGCTACTTTCCTCTCGGTAAGGGTAGAAGAGAGACTTTAACTATGGTAACCAGCTCTTCTGGGAGGACACTCCAAAATCAAACTACTATTCTAGTCATGGGTAGGGCCATAGCCTTTATACCATGGTCTTCCACTGCCTTGGGGTAGAGTTCTCTTGCTTGGGGTACACTCAGGACACACTTCTATCTTATTTCTCTGTCTTGTTTTTCTTTGTTTTTATAGTTTATATATGAAAGATCTTTTTTTTTATTGTTCTTAAAATATTTTAAATTATTCATTACTTCTCTTGTAGTTTATTTATTTCCTTTCCTCACAGGGCTACTTTTCCCTTTTAGATCCCTTGGGCTTATAGCATCTTGCTTTTCCAACTAGGGTTGTAACTTAGCTTGTAATAATAATAATGATGATGATGATGATGATGATGATGATGACGATGATGATGATGCTGCCTTTCTTGAGCATTTTGACCAGTTCCTCTTGATCATGGATCTGAATTAGTCAAAACTTTCAACAAGGTCAACTCGCATTCTGTTTCCCCTGCTTCTGCAGGAGCAGGCCTCATAACTGGTGTAGCTAGGTCCACATCTGAATCTTCACCTCTCGGCATAGAAGGTGATTGTTTCCGAAATTTTTGGATTCCAGCACCTCTTCCTGGTCCTAGAACCATGCCGTGTTGATATTCTAGTTTGTCATCGTCATCTTCTCTACTCCTCTTACTAGCCATAGAGGTTCCTACCGCTCCTGTGTTCGCCTTGGGCAGAAGCTTGTGCCTCTGAAGGGCTCCCACAGTTGTCCTGGGCAGATCTCTGGACTACTGACTCTTTTTGTTTACCCATTGGTGATGATCATCTATCTCAGTCTCTATAGGATCTCTTATCTGGGGTTAACCTCAAAGGAGTAAGCTCTTGTGGTAACATTATTCTTATTACTAGCTAATATACAACCCATATTGGAAAAGCAATATAGTATAAGCCTAAGGCCTCTAACAGGAAAAAGTAGCCAAGTGAGGACAAGAAATAAAGAAATACATAAACTGCATGAAGTAATGAACAATATAAAATATTTAAAGAAAGCAACAAAAAAACAGATCTTTCATACATAAACTACAAAGAGAGATGCATGTCAGCCTGTTAAACACAAAAACACTCGCTGCAAGCCCAAACTTTTGAAGGTCCACCGATTAAATTGCCCAATTAGGAAGATCATACCACAATCTGGTCATAGCTTGAATAAAATTTTTAAAATACTGAGCATCATTGAGCCTTATGAAGAAGGCATGCCTATTAGAATTAACTGTACTGTACTGTATACCTAGTATTTGAGCAGAATGGTACTGTTTGAGAAGATCTGAATGGAAAGGATGGTTAGAGTTATGAAAAATCTTTACCAACATGTATAATGAATTCAAAAAGGTTTCTCGGTGACTTGGCATGGGGGAGTGGGCCTTCTTCCACTCCCCGCCGAGTTTCCAGCAGTGCCAAAATCATACTTCTGTTAAAGGTTGAAGGCTTTTATCCATATAGGAACAAATAAAAATTACTCTTCCTGCCATGCTAGCATTCAGAAACTGAATTATGAGTGGTATCTATCAGAGCTACATCATACATACATATACCAAGACACTTCCCCCAATTTTGGGGGGTAGCCGACATCAACAAATGAAACAAAACAAAAAGGGGACCTCTACTCTCTACATTCCTCCCAGCCTGACAAGGGACTCAACCGAGTTCAGCTAGTACTGCTAGGGTGCCACAGCCCACCATCCCCTGTTATCCACCACAGATGAAGCTTCATAATGCTGAATCCCCTACTGCTGCTACCTCCGCGGTCATCTAAGGCACCGGAGGAAGCAGCAGGGCCTACCGGAACTGCATCACAATCGCTCGCCATTCATTCCTATTTCTAGCACGCTCTCTTGCCTGTCTCACATCTATCCTCCTATCACCCACAGCTTTCTTCACTCCATCCATCCACCCAAACCTTGGCCTTCCTCTTGTACTTCTCCCATCAACTCTTGCATTCATCACCTTCTTTAGCAGACAGCTATTTTCCATTCTCTCAACATGGCCAAACCACCTCAACACATTCATATCCACTCTAGTTGCTAACTCATTTCTTACACCCTTACTCACCCTCACCACTTCGTTCCTAACCCTATCTACTCGAGATACACCAGCCATACTCCTTAGACACTTCATCTCAAACACATTCAATTTCTGTCTCTCCGTCACTTTCATTCCCCACAACTCCGATCCATACATCACAGTTGGTACAATCACTTTCTCATATAGAACTCTCTTTACATTCATGCCCAACCCTCTATTTTTTACTACTCCCTTAACTGCCCCCAACACTTGCAACCTTCATTCACTCTGACGTACTGTACATCTGCTTCCACTCCACCATTTGCTGCAACAACAGACCCCAAGTACTTAAACTGATCCACCACCTCAAGTAACTCTCCATTCAACATGACATTCAACCTTGCACCACCTTCCCTTCTCGTACATCTCATAGCCTTACTCTTACCCACATTAACTCTCAACTTCCTTCTCTCACACACCCTTCCAAATTTTGTCACTAATCGGTCAAGCTTCTCTTCTGTGTCTGCAACCAGTACAGTATCATCCGCAAACAACAACTGATTCATGGTCATTCTTGTCTACCAGTTTTAATCCTCGTCAAAGCACTCGAGCATTCACCTTTCTCACCACTCCATCAGCATACAAGTTAAACAACCACGGCGACATCACACATATTTCTCGCATATCTGCCTAACTGTAAAAATCTGATTCATACAACCCCTACCTCTTCTAAAACCACCCTGTACTTCTAAGATTGCATTCTCTGTTTTATCCTTAATCCTATTAATCATTACTCTACCATACACTTTTCCAACTACGCTCAACAAAATAATACCTCTTGAATTACAACACTCGTGCACATCTCCCTTACCCTTATATAGTGGTACAATACGTCATGCACAAACCCAATCTACTGGTACCATTGACAACACAAAACACACTAAACAATCTCACCAACCATTCAAGTACAGTCACACCCCCTTCCTTCAACATCTCGGCTCTCACACCATCCATACCAGATGCTTTTCCTACTCTCGTTTCATCTAGTGCTCCCTTCACTTCCTCTATTGTAATCTCTCTCTTTCTCATCTCCCATCACCGGCACCCCAACACCTGCAACAGCAATTATATCTGCATCCCTATTATCCTCAACACTCAGTAAACTTTCAAAATATTCCGCCCACCTTTTCCTTGCCGCCTCCTCCTTTTAACAACCTTGCATTTCAATCTTTCACTGTCTCTTCAATTCTTGAGCCAGCCTTCCTTACTCTCTTCACTTCTTTCCAAAACTACTTCTTATTCTCTTCATATGAATGACCCAATCCCTGACCCCACCTCAGGTCAGCTGCTCTCTTTGCCTCACGTACCTTGCACTTTACTTCCACATTTTTCTCTCTATATTTTTCATATTTCTCTATACTGTACTATTACTCTGCAGCCATTCTTCAAAAGCCCTCTTCTTCTCTTCCACTTTTACCTTCACTCCTTCATTCCACCATTCACTGCCTTTCCTCATGCTGCCTCCAACAACCTTCTTGCCACACACATCACTTGCAATCCCAACAAAATTTTCTTTTACTAACTTCCACTCCTCTAAATTACCAGTTTCTCTTACTCTCACTTAGTCATATGCCATTTCCAACCTTTCCTGATATTTACTTTTTACCCCCGGTTTTATTAGCTCTTCAACCCTCACAAGCTCCCTTTTACATCCACCTACTCTATTCCCCCACTCTTTTGCTACAACTAATTTTCCTTCCACCAAAAAATGATCAGACATACCGTTAGCCATACCCCTAAACACGTGCACGTCTTTCAATCTTTCAAACATCCTTTTAGTTATCAACACATAATCCATTAATGCCCTTTCTACTACTCTTCCATTTGCCACTCTTACCCATGTATACTTGTTTTTATCTTTCTTTTTGAAAAAGCTAGCACTTATTACCATCTCTTGTTCAACACACACATCTACCATTCTCTCACCACTCTCATTTTCACCTGGTACGTCATACTTCCCAATGACACCTTCTACCTCTCCAGCGCCCACTCTAGCATTTAAGTCACCCATGACAACTACATGATTCCTTCTACCCAGTCCTTCTACACACCTAGTTAATTCATTCCAGAACTCATTACGCTCTTCTTCACTTTTCTCACTACCTGGCCCATACGCACTGACAAACGCCCAACATTCCCTACCCAACCTAACCCTTACCCACATTAACCTAGATGATATTTCCTTCCATTCCACTACTTTACCTGTCATCCATTCACTCAGCAATAAAGCCACACCCTCTCTCGCTCTTCCCTTTTCAATCCCAGACACACTACCAGACATTTCACCAAACATCACTTCACCCTTTCCTTTCATCTTTGTCTCACACAAGCCCAATACATCCATCCTTCTCTTCCTAAACATACTTCCAATCTCGCATCTTTTACTCTCTATCGTACTACATCCACGCACATTCAAACACCCCAAAACTAGAGTGCGGGGAGCAGTCACTCTCCCCCCAGCTCCATCTCTTTGTTGACGTCTCGCAGGATTATATACAGGAGAGGGGGTTCCCAGCCCCCTCGTCCCGTCCCTTTTAGTCGCCTCTTACAACACGCAGGGATAATGTTGGCGCTATTCTAATTGTTTTTATGCCCCCGCGACCACAGGGGGCAGGGCTACATGTTAAATATATATTGTACAGTACAGCATGTCCAATGAAAAATTAAAATGAAACTTCTTTATTTATCCTGATTCTTTTAACTTAAGGGGTTTTCATTATTTTGATTTCCTACCATTACATTCATCACTGAATTAAATCTAGTATGCAATTTCATCATCATTACAAGATTAGACATTGATGGCTATGCCCATCACCCTTCTATGGGATTTTCTGGCCATGGATCAGCATCTTATACCATGCTTCCATATCTATTACTTTTCTGAACACATTATCTATCAACCACCTCCCTACCCATCAAAATTTCTCAGGCTTTGTTACAGGGAACCTAATCCATAGGTTGGGGACAATTATCAATAACAGTAAGTACAAGTAGAGTATTCTGTATGACACAATGGATATTTCTTAATGTGCCTTCTGAGATCATTATAGAGAGAACAATATGTTCTTGTGAGCATCCCATTACCTGTAGAAGCATTGCTTTCTCCTTATACTTTTCATTTATTCAGTTTTAGTCTCTTGACATAGCTGTCCAAAATTTTAAACTTTACCCTTCTCTAGTTATCAATTTTCATCCTAAAGCAAATGCTTTAGATAAACCCTATGAGAGTCTAGAAATAGAAATTAATGGTAAACATTTAGGTATAAGACTAAATAGTTAATGCAAAGTAATTTGCAGTATTAATAAAGGTACTTATATAATATCAAGGTTAATAAATAGAATGATAAATAGTAGAAATAAAAATATATGAAATCACGAATACTTTACTGCAATAATTAATCGAAGAATTATTATTAGAGGTTCTATGTCTGAATTTATTAAGATGCCTACAGAATATAAATACTGTAAATTTTTGCATGGGGAGTACTTTAACCAGAGTAACGAAACATTTCTAAAGTATCATAAGGCTAACTAAAGTACAATATCCCCACAGGAGATAAAGTGCTGTCATTAGGTCTCACGCAGTGTTCCTTTGCCTCCATTCCTGCTTCCTTCCCTTTTGCTGTCCAACCCCTTTTAACTTTACTTCAGTGTAACTGTAGGGTCTCCCACCCTTGTTGCATTTGTACACTGAATAGTCTCAAAGGTCTCAGTGCCAGGTTATATAATGTAGTCACAATTCATAAGTCTAATCAAATAAAGTAGAATACTGCAAATCCTGTAGTATACATTATACCATTTATATAAAATTAATTCAATGAATAGTACGCCACTACTATGATGAGTATTGATCACTACTGTAACCTTGCAATCTGCTCCTTCCTGCTTGGATTTTCTCACTCCATTCAAGTTAAGAATGTTATAATTCAGTCCTACAAGGTTAGTTGCCTGGTTAAGCTATGTTAAGCCTATACACAAAAATGATTAGTTTTCAAGGTTGTGGGTTTTGCTTCTCTCTCTCTCTCTCTCTCTCTCTCTGTCTCTGTCTCTGTCTCTGTCTCTGTCTCTCTCTCTCTCTCTCTCTCTCTCTCTCTCTCTCTCTCTCTCTCTCTCTCTCTCTCTCTCTCTCTCTCTCTCTTTATATATATATATATATATATATATATATATATATATATATATATATATATATATATATATATATATATATATATATATAAACACTATATATACAGTATAGACTATATGAATATATATGCATATGAATGTATTTGTATCTATGTGTAAAGTATATTTGTGTGTATATATATATATATATATATATATATATATATATATATATATATATATTATATATATATGCACAGTATATATATATATATATATATATATATATATATATATATATATATATATATGCACAGTATATAAAATATATATATATATATATATATATATATATATATATATATATATATATATATATATATGTATATATAATATATAAACATTTATAAAAAAAGTGTGTGCTCCTTGTTTACACATCACATTTAAATTAGCTTTATTGTTCTTTCCCAAAAGCAGAAAATTTTCTTTATGATTATGTTGCTTGCATACTCTATTCATATCATAAAGAAAGTCACAACTAAACTACAGGGTAACATGCAAAACATAAGTCTACAGGCTATTACAATCGTAATGCTCTGGCCTCGCATTCTCATGGACGGTAGATAAAGTCCAACCTAGACTTGGTAGTTTAAGCTGTTTATTGGCGGGGTTATGGCTGGTTGATGTTTAATTTTGGCAGAGGTTGGGCTTCCCTGACTGATATTCTAATAAGCATCTCAGATGAAATGGGAACCAAAACCTGACAACTTCAACGTAACATAACTTAGAGTACTGTACTTGGTATTAGTATTCTAACAGTGACCCAATATACATAAAAAGGAATTGGCTAACATGTTATCTAGAAATCTATTTCCATGAATGGAATATGGAAAGATCTACAAGTTAGGCTTTAGACCACACTACCAGTTAACCACCAACCCTACAAATGATCTAATATGTACAATAACACACGAGACCTTAATTGTAGACTATATATATATATATATATATATATATATATATATATATATATATATATATATATATATATATATATATATATATATATATATATGATAGATAGTGTGTGTAGTGGTGGTGCTGTTGTAGTCTAAACGATCAAAGGGTTAGGTATAAAATATGGCTACATATCCTACACAATAACACATAACTTGAGTAGACAAACTTTATAATGCGTGTATAATATATATATATATATATATATATATATATATATATATATATATATATATATATATATATATAATGGTCGTAGGCTGGGTGAAAACATTTGGCTACAGATCATATGGTACAATAAGGCTATTACGGTAACCAAAATTCCAATCCTATGACTACATTGACAAAGTACAGACTGAAACTTAGATGGACCCCATTGAATGAAGGGCACCTTTACGTGATTTTCTTCAAATAATCGACTAACCTGCGAATCGCTTTTGTAGCTTTATCCATTGTAATCGGAAGGAACGAAGGACACTGGTTAAATCTATACTGTCCAACTCTTCCGTCTTCTAAAACGGGACGAGGGACGTCACGTCACGCCCCTTTGTTTACATCTAAAGTTTGGAGGTTTGTTTAGAGAGCGCAGCACACGTGCTCAGTGTTGCCAGATGGGTTAGTGTAAAAGTCCCCAAACTCGTGATTAAAAAAATCCTCCAAAATTCCCTATTTTCACAAATATATTTTCTTCTCATCATGTAGGCTTTACTCATATAGAAATTACTCACCATACTTCATATAGAGCGCTAAGTAAACTAATTGCAACAATATAAAGATTTTCTAATTTTTGTTTCTTCATAGAAATTTGTACAGAATATCCCTGTTAGACACCCCAAATCCCCAAATCTAGGGATAAATTTTCATATCTGGCAACACTGCACGTGCTGTATGTTACAGAAAACGTTTCCCGTTTTCCCGAATGCAAACATTTTTTACTCTGACGTTTCCAAAATATAAAGATATTATGAATCACTGCTACTTACATTTAGTGTCTATACTGTGCTTGTGACTAGCGACAGTGAATTTTAGGTATTTAGATGATTGTAATGAAAGATAATTCATAATTTCGCTCACTTGTGGAAATGAATAAAGGCAAGATGCATTGCATTTGTCAACGAAACAAAGAACACAGTTCCTCGTGGGAGTTTTGTAAAAAATATTGCACCTCAAAATAAAAGTATATTAGTCTATATAATACTAACCGTAGTGAGGTGTTTATTTTTACCCCCAAAAAAACACTAATATTGCAACTAGATTGAATGGTATGTCATTAAAAAATTCAATTACACACATCAAAGAGTGTTGTCTAGCAACGATACGCTGCAAAGAGGCGGAGCTGGTAAACTCTCAAGGCAAATCTACAGTCATGGATAAAAATAGTTCTTGATCATGCTTTGTCAAGTCTGAGAACACAAGCACAACTTTTATATCCTTACTAAAATCATTCTTTAATCAAAAATTTTCCCATGAATACATTTGCACAAGTTTGCTAAGACTTTGATCAACTTAATGTTCAAATTAAAAAAAAAAAAATACAGAAGCTTCATTCTCCCTTTACCTCTATAGATTTAATATAGAAATACAAAGCACCACTTTCTTTTAAACTTGTTTGCATGCAGGGCTTGTTAACATTTCCGACTTATTTTTCACAATTCCCCATAGGTTACTGGTCAATTAGTACTGGGAACTTAATAACAGACACCACGCCGTTATCAATTTCCATGGTGCTGATCTTCTGGAAATAGCATATACATGCTATGGCTAACTTTTGAAAAATATACATATATGAATCCTCATTATCATAGCTAATTTTTATAACAGCCTTACAGCCCTAATTTTGGATCACACACGGTCTTTATAAGTTTGACAGTTTTAGAGATTTCTTGAAAATTTTCTTGTTCTTAATCATGTATGCTTTATTATTTGTCAGTTCTTAGTCTCCTTAAAAGTTAACTAGTATTCACTTCTTCGTTTTCCCTTAGTACTGTACATGATGGGGCAACTTATTGATTAATTTTGTTGACGTGCTTACATGAGCCATTTTTCTCGACCCCTTTATCGCATCTTGGCGCCTTCATCGATCAATATTTGTGCATGGCCCCAATTTATTGTTTTTTTTTTTTTTATGTTCTATTGTTTATCTATACATATTATAAATTTTTGCTGTATTGTCAGGTAGAGTAAGCTTCGCAAAGATGGTTTTGACCATACCCCGTTGACATCTACGCAAATATTTTCGCTGCTATAGTAAATACATTGTAATTTTCTTGATCGACAAAGAATTTCGTACAATGAATCGTTATATAGTGTATTCCATGAAAGATCCTTTCTTGACTGAAATTAGAAATATTTGACCTGTCATAAGATGTTGTCCAGTTATATATAGGATTTCTTCAAGCTCTGGAGCTGTGTTGATGGAATTATAGAAGTGAAAGAGCTGAGTTGAGGAAAGAAACTATAATACAATAGATCTCGCCGGTTATAGGTTGGCTAGATAGAGTACCAGCCACCCGTTGAGATAAACCGCTAGAGGATTATTAGATCCTTTTACTGGTCAGACAGTACTACACTGGACCCCTCTAGCTATGAATACGGCTTATTCCCCACCCCCCTTTGCCTACGCATACACCAAATATTCTTATTTATTCTCTCCACATTCTCCTCTGCCCTCATACACCTGGCCACACTGAGGTTCCCAAATAAATTCATCTTCGCTCAAAGGGTTAACTACGGCACTGCAATTGCCTAGTGGCTACTTTCCTCTTGGTAAGGGTAGAGAATACTTTAGTTATGCTCGGAAGTTATTCTTGAAAGACATTCCAAAATCATTGTTTTCTAGTCTTGGGTAGTGCAATAGTCTCTGTACCATGGTCTTCCAATGACCTGGGTAGAGTTCTCTGGCTTGAAGGTACACTATTCAATCTCATTTCTCTTCTGCTGTTTTATTTTTTTATAGTTTATACATGAAAAATCTGTTTTAATGTTGTTACTATTCTTGGAATATTTAATTTAGATTGTTCATTACTTTTCTTGAGGTTTGTTGATTTCTTTTCCTCTCTGACCTATTTTTCCATGTTGGAGCCCTTTGGCTTATAGCATCTTGCTTTTCCAACTGGGGCTGTTGTTTAGGTAATTGAAATAATAATAGTAATTGATAACAATACCCTGGAGTTGGAGCTTAGATGATGATAATGATATTTTTCTTTATTTCTATAAATTGCCATTGGATATATTTTTCTTATAGTAGTTTATTTATTCATGACTTGGAAACTGGAAATGTTTTAGAATGATTTTGAGAAAATCATACTTGATTTGGTCTTCAATTTTTTTTTTATTTGTATTGTTGCTCTTTTTAAATACCATGAAAAAAAATGTGTTTATTATTATTTGTGCATTGGATTTGATGCAGATACTAACGAGACTTTATAAACTTATGATAACAGCAAGGGACACATCAAAAACCCTTTAGCAATTGCTAATAAGAGGTGTGAGGTGTAGTGATGACACTCTTCCTAAGATCATTCAGTTAGTTTAAGTTCATGCTGCCTTTTACAATTTGTTTATGCAAGACTAATGAAGTTTATGAAGTTCCATATTTTGTCTATATCCTTGATACAACTTATAATAACTAGGTAAAGCTGACTGGGTTTTTGTAAGACACTCGTGCCTTTAAAGGTGCATATCGTGTTATTTGTGCACAATAGTATCAGCGCCTTTTTTATAAGAAATTTAAATACGAATTATGTTGATAGTCTACAGTTCTAAAGGTTTTTTACCTTTTATATTAAAGTTGTTTATATAAAGCATTTTATTACTGTTTAGATAGTATTGCCATTCTAGGCTCTATATTTCCACTATCAATAGACTTCATAAAAATTTGATCTTATCACTACTGCTGCTTCTCAAAGGTACATTCTTCATTTTTTTTCTTCCGTACCATTTCTTTAACTACATTGTTAATCTCTTTGGGATTCTAAGGAATCCTTTGGTCTCCCTTTGTCTTGATTCCGAGGAGTTAATCATTGAGCTTTTGGCAACATGCTGGTTTTCCATGGAACCTCTTTTAATTTAGTGTTGATGGGGGTAGTCCCTTCAAATTTCTTAAAGGTAGTCCAGTTTTCGTTGTCTCACTTGTTTCTCTTTGCTAGTCTGTATGTTCTCTTACCCTTTCCCTGAATCATGCCTCTGTATCTCATCATTTGCATCCAAATTACAATATATCCTGTACTTCAACTTTCAATCCAGAACTGATCTTAATTTTTCAGTCTTACCATATTTCTTTCTTTCATTTACAGAATGGTCTGCATATCTTATAGAAAATATGTCGGTGTGAATATAAGAAAAATACATTTCCAAAAGTATTCTTTATTTAATATACACATACATGAACAAATTCATCACAGAATAAGTAATTCAGGACTAAGATATTTATATTTATTAGCAATTTTTATGTATAAGGAATAAATATATGCTTAAGTTATTAAAAAAATAATTCTCAGCAAATTTCATTATCAATAACCATGTTTTCACTCTTAACACTATTTGCTTAGATACAACCGAGAGATAATGCTAATTTACATAATGAAGTTTTGCTAAATAAAATTTGTCAATTTTCTAACAGTCATCCAATAAGGTAAAACAGCTCAAACTAAAATCTATCTTATGTACAAAATTACATAACAGTAGGCTATGTCTAACCTTGGCAAAACCTTAGTCACTTTCACTCTCGCTGCTATCATAACTTACTAGGGATAAAGATGTAACAGTTTTAGGAGAGGTTACATCAACAGCATTTGAGCATTGCAAATTTAATACTGAATCATTTTTCTCAGAAAATTTTCCCAAGGTGGATGATGAGGGATTTTCTTTTAATTCGTCAGTATTCTTTTCTTCAGCGTTACAATTGCATCTGTTGCATACCGATGGTGAAGAATGTACCTCAGATGGCTCTGACCTGATATTCATTACACATTTACAGGAATTACTTACATGTTCTCCCACAGTTTCACTACTCATGCTTGTACTGGCCATTTCATGTTCTGCTTTTTTGGCTATTATACCTAGATTCTGTGGTTTAAAATTATTTCTGAAACTTGAAAAGTTCTTCTGAGAATTATTTACAATATTTGTGACAGACTGCCTTGCATAAGCTTTCTTTTCTTGTAAAGATACTGACTTTGGTTTCAGTTTTGCAAATATAGAGTGGGCATCAATTGCTGACCTCTTCTCCTTTCGAAGTTCTTCAGATGTTTTAGACTGAAAATAAAACAAAACAAAAAAATGAAACATGTTATTCTAACTATTTTTGCATTCAAGCAGAGCCCAAAGTCTAAATAAGGAGACTACAGGAAATCATGAAATACTTGTTTGGAATATGATTACAGTAATGTAAAACTTGTTTATTGATTCTACTCTACTAAATAATGTAATAGCATATACAAAACAAACATTTAGATATGATTTCTCTGGCTATTAAGCTTTAGGAAAAAAAAAATTTCTTAACTTTAATATATTGCATGCCATCCCTCATGTAGACATCCCAATGACTTGAACCATTTAACGTGGTGGTCAGGCTATTAAACTAAATGTGATCTTTAAAAACCAAATATTTCAAGAGTTAAAACTTCTTATTTGTCAACAAACTACACCATGATACCAGGTATAAAAAGACCTTGAAATATTGCCGTCATTAATACTAGTTTGACAGTCTTAATTGACATGAGGTGTGAAATAAAGCACGCTGAAGACATTAAGCCTTCATAACAAATAAGCCTTGTCTTGAATGGTCACATAGTTACCAGAGTAAACTGAAGCAATTTTGCTGTTTTCTCATCATTTTCATCTGGTGGGAGAAGAGGAACAGGGAGCTGGTAAGATGAATCACGGGTAGCTTGTTCTTGTTCTTTTGTACGCCTTGCCTGTACGAAAAAAAAATCATATCATACTTTTCAAATTCAAATAAAACAATGATAAGCTATTTGACAAAAATTTACTGATACAGTATTAAGTAATGGCTTTTTTATCACAAGGGATGTGACTTGCGAATGATAAAAGTACCAACAAAGCTTCTAGTGGGATCTTATCTTATAGAATACGTAGTTTAACCTGCCTGAAGACAGGGCAAGGTATCCTAACTTGGTCTATCTGTCTTGGAGTATTACTTTTGGACACTCATAGTACAGCAATGTGTGGTGTGTGATGTATTAGCTATCCACAACACAGCTTAAAGTAGCATTAAAAATAGAAAATATATCTACTAGAAAATAATTTTCTTTAATAGTTTCAACCATAAGATATTTACCCTCATCTGGTCTCTCATAGCTCTATTCGCTCCATAATCATCATGCCAACGTCTAGTCTGAAATTCCTCAAGTTTCTCTATCATGGCTTCGTTTTCTTTCGACTTCTTTTTGTCATCGACACCATGTTCTAACTTGTACATAGCATCAACTGCCATCTTCCGAGTCACCTTCAAGATATAAGACATTTGATATGAAATGAATTGTAAAAGTAACCAAATTCTGGTTATTACACTTTTTAATTCTAATACAGTAGCAACCACACATTAAGTATAGCTTAGATACATTTAAAAGTCTGAAAATAGACCTTATACATGTTTACATGCACTCTAAAATGACAAATTTGGAGATAACTTTTTCATTTTTCCTTAACTAATACAAACCTGGGATTATTTATGTGTATACTCTTTGGCAAAGCTGGGAGGTAGCCATTAGACTTTAAATGCATGGTGGCAACCCTACCTAACCACTTGTTGTGGGTAGATAGGGTGTGGCTGGGGGACACTCGGCCACCTATATCTACTCACGGTTCAGTGAACCCCGTCACTTTTTGATTAGAGACAGGACTTATAGGGGGACAGGTGATGGCGAGACAATTTATATGAACATCTCCAGGTTTGTATTAGTTAGGGAAAAATGCTAATTATCTCCACATTTGTCATTTGTTCCCACACTAACAAACCTTACGTTATATATGTGGATGACTCACCCTTAGGTGGGTGCTAAGTCCGACTACTGGCTTAGTCATTGCCTCGGGTTTGCCTAGTACAGTACAGTATTAGATTGTAATTGAGGGAAACCTTGCCACCTCACTTATCAATACAGAGTGAGAATGACAGCAGCCTGAGCAACACACATAGTTGTGAGAGATAGCATATGAACGTCTAAGAGTGTTCCGTGTTTAAACAGGAATTTTACACATAAATATAGACGTTTGCCAATGCCTACGTTGCGGGAAGCATTTGGGACGCGTACAAGTATATAAAAATAAACTATACTAGGTTACACAAGGAAAAGTTTATTACTTACAGACATTGAAGCCAGCTTGCAGAGGGACCCATAACGCTGTACCACAAGTGAGGGGAAGATGAAGAAAGGAAAAAGCCAGACATGCTTTCATTCATCCCAGATTTAACCCAGGTAACCAATGGCCTCAACCATCTGCTACTTGTCCAACAAGGAACCCCAAGGTATTCTAAACCACTTGTTGTGCAGCCACCACAGGACCGATAGAAAACGTATTGAGTTTTCAGTGGGTCACGTCTTGGAGATGGCGGGCAGTGAAGGTCGTCTGACACTTCCACACGCCCAGTTGTAACAATTGCAACACTGAATAATTGTGTTTGAATGCCAAGGATGTACTGATGCCCCTGACATCAAGAGCGCTAGGTTTAAGAGCTAGAGGAAGGTCAGGATTCAGAGCACGGTCTATGACTTTGCAGATCCATGCTGAATTGATGTTCTTAGTAACCCTCCTCCTAATTCTACCCAAATTAATGAATAACGCTGTTAGTCACGGCCAAGCTGCTACTGTTCGTTTAAGATAATATCTCAAACTCCTCCCTGGGCATAATAACAAGTGATCTGGGTCATTGGTTACAGAACGTAGACTTAATGTGAAAGGGCCTCAACCTAGGGTCCAGGACCCCAATGAGTTTGAGTCTTTGCAATGAACTCGGGGACAAAGCCGAGTGTCACTTCCCCCATCCTCTTGAATGAGCGATGTTGTATGAGAGACCATGAAGTTCACTAACTCTTTGCTGATGCTAAAGCAAGTAAGAATGCCGTCTTCAAAGTGAGATTATGGTCTGTTCCATGGAGTAAGGGTTTGCAGGGAGATCCTTTTAAGGATCTCAAACGCAAACCACATTCCAAGAAGAAGGTGATCTCATAACTCCATATGAGTTAGGAAAGCTCCAACGAGGAGGAAAGGTCTACTGTACTCCCTTTAATCTAACAGTTAGGCTTAAGGCTGAGCGATAGCCTTTCACCACCGAGACCGAAAGTTTTTCCTCCCGAAGGTATACAAGAAATTTCGTTATCACTGGAATAAGGGCATTGAGGGGAGAGATACCCTTCCAAATACACCAACCATAGAAGACTGTCCACTGCCTGGTATACAACAGAGGCATAAGATTTCCGCAAGTAACCAGATATTCTCTTTGCGAAAAGCCTCACTGAGAGAGAAGATTCTGGATAGTCTCCAGGCGTGAAGCTGAAGAGACAGGACGGCCTTGTGAAAGATGTTTGCATCTGGTTGTTTGAGTAGATCTGGTCATGGAGGTAGTTCTCACGGGAGATCTACTCGAAGTTGCAGAAGGTCAGAGAACTATTCTGCATGATGTCATAGCAGAGCTATGAGGGTCATCATTTAAGTTGTTGGATGCTCTGGTCTTGTTGAGCATTTTTCTTATCAGACAAAATGGGGGAAGGCGTACACATTGATGATGTCCCACTGCTGTTGGAATGCATCCTGCCATAGAGCCTGAGGGTCCGGAACTGAGGAGCTGTATAGCAGGAGCCTGAAGTTTAGGGACATCATGCACAGGTTCACTATCGGGGAACCCCACAAGGTAAGGACTTTGTTGGCTATCAGAGGATTCAAAGACCATTTGGAGACCACTATCTTAGTCGCTCTGCTCATAATGTCTGTGAGCACATTCCTATTGCCTGGAATGAAGCGAGCTGATAGGGATACCGAATGTTCTTTTGACCCTCGTAGAATCTCTACTGCAAGATGGCTTAAGAGCTGCAAAAAGGTACTGCCTTGCTTGTTTGTGTAAGCCACCACTGTAGTGATGTTGTTCATCAACACCACAGAGTGGCCAGTCAGCAACTGGAACTGAGGGAGAGCTAGAAAGGATGCTCTCCTCTCCAAGAGATGTATGTACTGGCACCTTTCAGGCTCAGACCATAGGCCTGAGACTGTGTGATGCAGCAAGTGGCCCCCTCATCCTTCTTTTGATGCGTCTGTGTAGAGCAACAAGTCTGAAGGAGGGACAAGAAGATCCTGACCTTTGCAGAGGTTTTCCTCTACCACCCACCATAGCAGGTTCATCACTTGGTCCTGTGTAATAGGAACTAGAATGTCCAGGGAGTTGCAGTGTTGGTTCCACATGGACTTCAGCTACTATTGCAGGGATTTGATCCTGAGGCGGCCATTAGGAACTAGACCAAGTAAGGAGGTTATATGGCCTTGGAGACATAACCACTGTCGGGCCGGTAGATATTCCTGTCTGAGGAAAGGTTTTGCCACTTCTATCAGCCTGTGTACTCTATCATCTGATGGAAAAACTTTGTTGGTTGGTGTCAATAATCATACCGAGATAAACCAGTCTCTGAGATGGAAGCAGTGATGACTAATTGAGATTTATCATGATCCCCAGATCCTGGCAAAACACCAGAAGCATGTCTCGGTAATGAAGAAGGGTCATCTGCGAGTCTGCTAGAATCAGCCAATCGTCAAGGTATCTTAGGAGACAAATGCCATTCTTGTGACCCCAAGAGACACTAGGACGAACACCCTGGAAAAGACCTGAGGTGCTGTCGCAAGACCAAAGCTGTGAACTTTGAACTAGTGCCATTTGTTCTCGGGTATGAATCCAATATGCTTCCTTGAACTTGGATGGATTGGGATCTGGAAGTATACGTCCTGGAGATCCAATGTACACATGAAATCCCTTGATCTTACAGCCTGGATGACCGTGTCTGCCCTCTTCATCCTGAACAGAGTCTGTTGAACAAACTTGTTCAGGGGGCACGAGATCTATGATTGGTCTTAAGCCTCCAGATGCCTTTTTCACAAGAAAGTCAATTGTAGAAACCTGGAGACCCTTCTAGGACCTCTTGGAGACTGTCCTTCTGCAGCAGGGTCTGGACTTGGGCCCAAGGGGCCAGCTCCTTTACAGATCCCTTAGTATAGAAGCTTAATGGAATTGGATGCCAAATCAGAGGGAGAGATGGAATGAATGGGACGCAATACCCTACGCCGATCACTTTGATCATCCAGGGGTTATTATTATTATCATTACTAGCTATGCTACAACCCTAGTTGGAAAAGCAAGATGCTATGAGCCCAAGGGCTCCAACAGGGAAAAATAGCCCAGTGAGGAAAGGAAAATAAGGAAATAAATAAATTAAGAAGTAATGAAAAATTTAAATAAAATATTTTACAAACATTAACAACATTAAAACAGATATTTGATATATAAACTATAAAAGGACATACATAAGCCGGATCAACATAAAAACATTTTCTGCGAGTTTGAACTTTTCAAGTTCTACTGATTCAACAACCCGATTAGGAAGATCATTCCACAACTTGGTCACAACTGGAATAAAACTTCTAGAGTACTGTGTAGTATTGAGCCTCATGGTGGAGAAGGCCTGACTATTAGAATTAACTGCAACCTCTGCCAGAGGTGTGCAGGCATCCTCCCACTGGTGGTCGGTTGTGAGGATTGCCCTCCCTAACGGGAGCGGCTACCTCAACTACTCCCCCCATCTCCTTTCTTTCCTCTGAAGGACTTATTTCTTTTCTGCTCTTTGGCCTGAAAGGGATGCTTAGACACCTTCGACAGTCCAGAGAACCTGGAAGTCGAGAGATTAGAGGTGCTGGACTGATTCCTGGAAGGCTGAGGAGCCCTCCCGTAGGATTGGCAAGTCATGGGCCTGTGGAGTAGAAAATCCTAATAGGATTTTCTCCACCTATCAGCTACACTCTCTATCTCTTCTGGATCGAAGAGTGAGGATCCCTTGAGAGTTGAGTTTCTCAGGCACGTGATCTCCACTTTTAGCACTAGCCGGTGGAATCTTCCAATTACGGTATCCCATCACTTGAGGATGGCATTCGCCCACAAGTTGACTGCGTGGTGCGATAGGAACTCCAGTGTGCGGGTACTTGATAAAAGGAAAGACAGACTCCAGAGACTTTCTTGTGGACTCGTATGACAGATCCTCACAGCGCACAACATGGCCTAACGACCCTAACCATAGGTCAAGCCAAAGAGCAGCCTGAATGGCGTATTTTGCTCCTCTTTCTATGTTGAATAGCTCAGATGGCAAAAGCGAAGCTCTCAACGAAGAGTCTTGAGTCGGAAGACCCTGGTAAGCAATTCTACTGAGGGGTCGAGAGTCAGGGTTGAAAGAGGTTCATTCTTGATCTCGTAGTACTTTCTTTGGTGTATGAAAGGAAGCTGAAGAGATCTCAACGAGGAACCGGCTCTCAAGGAACTAGAAGTTCCTGCTCTCTGGGAGATAGCTTCTCTCCTGGCTGCTGTCCATCCCTTTGACGTGGGCAAGACTGCACTGGTCTTAGGGGTCCTTTGGGTTCCAAACAGTTGGTCCAGGACCATTTCCTTACCTTCCTGGGAGGTAGTACCAGGATCAGCCAGCTTCTTGATGGTCCTCATACAAGCCAGGACCTGTATGCTCCAACTCCATGTGCTCTTGTTCAGAGTGGAAATTTGGACTCGCTGCCCTTGGAAGGTATTCCTCGTCCATATCCAAGCAGCTATCTACCTTCAAGCTCTCATCCATAGGACCCTTGGGTAGGTCAAGGTCATCAACTAGGTCTCGAGAGGGACCCGCCTCAAGGAATCTTTTATCCATCTTCGGTCTCTGAGATTCCCTTGCCCTAGCATTCTTCAGAACCATCTTCAAGTCTTTCGACTCCCCCCGAGGAGGAAAATGCTCTTACAGGATGGAAGGATCTGGAAGATCCCGCAGTTCCTTTGAGACTCTAGTCTCAGGGATAGAGGATTTGATCCTGTCGGTGGTTTGGACACTGGACATTGGTCTGGAGGAACAATCTCTATCTGTTGAGGCTGATAGGGATGGATGGAGATCTCCCTGGGCGAGCCAAAATCTCTACTCGTGCAGGGTTCAATGAGGTCCACATGAGGTGGATTGCCACGTTTTATCCTAGTCTTCTGCTTGATGGTAAGCCTGCCCCTTGCACGAACCGGAGTTAGAGCGAGTCGCTCTAGAGCTTGCCCCGAAACGGAGCGCGGAGAGAGAAGTCCCCGACGCCGAACTCTCCGTAGGAAACTTGGCCTGGGCCTGTCAAGGCTGAGGTGGTAGAGGACCTAATCCCAACAAGGACTTTTGCAGGTTAGACACCAGAGTGTCATACCACGAAGGAAGCTCGTCTCCCTTCGATAAGTCTGGGGTTTCCTTCGCGAGTCTTTGGGGCATGAAGAGGTCCTCTTTTATTGGTCGAAAAGGCCGATCAGAAGAAATAGTTACATCCGCAAATTTGTTTGGGGGTTCCTTAAACCCTTCAGGGAAGGGAATCCATCCGCAAATTTGTTTGGGGGTTCCTTAAACCCTTCAGGGAAGGGAATCGGCCTACTGTACTGCTAGAAGTAACTTCTGTGGAGATCATTGGCGGAGGTATTGGGTCCACATCGCTCATGAATTTGGGACCTCAGTTCGTGAAGTACGGGGGAGAACGGCCGATCCATGTGTGAAATTGGAAGATTCACGCATCAATGGCGTGAATTACGCGTTAAAGGGTGTGATTCACAAGCAGAAGCGCCCGTTTCACGAACACGAACAACTGGCGACAATTGAGAAGGAGAGGCCCAATGGGCACCTGTGGCACTGGAGAACCACTAACACTAGCTAGAAGCAAAGATGGGGGCCTCAATACTGGGGCAACTCGTAGCGTTGGAGAGCTTTGCGCCGCGGTGGAACGCATTGGTGAGTGTCGCGTGGGCGATCACTTAGGTAAAGGGCCCTAGGCCACGAAGGGCGCAGGGGTTAGGTTAACAGGATGCTTCTAAAAGAGGTCTCCACTGAGAATTTCTTGTCTGGTCGTAATTCGTCATGGAGAAATTCGAGCTGTAGAGCGCCGGATAGATGTTGAACAAGAGCGCCTACGTTTTCCTCGTGAAGAGGAACGCTTAAATTACGATCGTGAGCACCTAGACGTTGTGAGCGTCGCCCTCGTGATCGTGAGCGTCGCCCTCGTGATCGTGAGCGTCGCCCTCGTGAACGTGGGCGTCGCCCTCGTGAACGTGGGCGTCGCCCTCGTGAACGTGGGCGTCGCCCTCGTGAACGTGGGCGTCGCCCTCGTGAACGTGGGCGTCGCCCTCGTGAACGTGGGCGTCGCCCTCGTGAACGAGAGCGTCGTCCTCGTGATCGTGAGCATTGCTCTCGTGATCGTGAGCATTGCTCTCGTGATTCTGAGCGTCATCCTCGTGAACGTGAGCGTCATCCTCGTGAATGTGAGCACCGCCCTTGTGAATACTGTATGAGCGCCGCCCTCGTGATTGCAAGCATCAAGATCGTGAACGCGAGCGTCCAGACCTTGATCTAGAGCATTTAGCTCTTGATCGTGAGCATTTAGCTTGTGATTGTGAGCTTTTAGCTCAAGAGTGAGAACACTTTATAGATGAAGAGCACCGTGACCATGATAACCTGCGATCTTGTGAGCGTGAAGCTCTAGAGTTAGAGCGGGGAGATCGTGATGACCTGCAATCTCTTAGATGATCTTCGGATCGTCGCGAACGACGTCTTAAAGAAGATCGTCCAGGAGGACGAGAAGATGGAGAGTCTTGTCGCTGCGATCGCCAAGCAAATGGAACGCTGACCACTTGAAGGTCATCTACATCTGCAGCAAGCAGGAGGTTGGCGCACAAGCTGGAATCATTCCCCTGGGGAAAAACAAAGGGCTGCGGGTTAGGTGACGATGATGTCCCAGGATGGCGAGAGGACTCGTCGTCAGAAGGAGGCTGTTGGAGGGGTGAGTGGGAGTGAACACCTCGTCCACGCCTGGAAGGGCCAGGAGAGGACGAAAGATGAATCTTGTATAAGTCCAGGGCAAAGGATGTAGAAGCCTCTGGCGAAGGGTTCCTCCTTGCAACACGCTGAAGTTGCTGCTGTAGCACCTCCTTCGAAGGGGGAGCAGAAACCCAATTGGGACGGCCACGCCTGCAAAACATCTGTAAGGGAGAATGGTTCCCCAGTGGATGGAGTTAGTCAGTCTGCGCTCCAACTCGATCTCCCCCGGAGGAAGGCGCAAGGGAGGAGGAGCTTCGGGAAGAGATCCAGTCGTGCACGAAGAAGCTTGTGGTCTTTTTGCCCCAGCGGAAGACCCTGGTGGAGAAAGATTACACTTGGCCTTCTTCTTCCTGTGACGGTCAAATCTTTCCCATTGGGAGGCAGGCTACTCCCTACACTCGTCACAGGGCGAGCCCTACTCACAGTGACGCTCCCTGCAAGGTGAGCACACAGAGTGGCAGGGTCGGTCTCAACCGACGACATGGCAGTGCCACAAGGGTGACCCTCACGACCAGTACAGGTCCGCATGGGAGCATCAAAGAAGCGCAGTCACACCTGAAAGAGAAGAAGCATGAGCGTAAAGTAAGTAGTCAAACTGGCTAAGCCTTGAGGAGGAGAGAGTGGAGACATCCCTTCTCTACCAGCCAAAAGAAAAGTGACATAGTTCTCTGAACCGTGAGTAGATATTGGTGGCTGGGTGCCTACGTACCCACTACAAGTCGTTAGGTAGGGTTGCTACCTCGCATTTAAAGTCTAATGGCTACCTTCCAGTTTTGCCGAAAGAATATTCACATCAATAACATAGGCTTTGTTAGAGTGGGAACAAATATGCCTCTCAAGCAATATACTGCATAGTACTTTATTACACAGCATTGACTCAAAACAATGGAAAAATACTAATTTTCTATATGACTATTAGAAACCCATGATAATTGTGATGATATCCTGTACAAAATATAATAAATATATACCTATAAAGCTATAAAAAAGTTCTTATACAACATCAGTATCAATTTGCTATACTATCACTGTTATATAATCGAGTATTCTATGCACTATTTAGTTTCATGTAACTTTATGCCATTTTGAGTTCAATTCAGATGCATTCACAATTAAATATATATGAATTAACCTTAATTGCATTGAGCAATATAAGCCTTTATGTATTTAGTGTTTTATTGTGAGCAAACACCCATGAACATTGCTTCATAGAATTTCTGTACCTTCCTGCGAAAAATTAAATTTGTGCATAGCAAGGTTCAACAAACATGCTATTCATAGTTTAAGATCTTATGGTTAACTATTGTATACAGTAGTTATGAGCCAAAGGCATTAGTATTCATAAAATACTTACTAAAACAGCAAAGTTTTCAAAATTTCATAAACATACCTCCTTGTCTTCAGGAACAATCTGTTCATTATCTGTCGGGTCCCATCTTCTTTCCTGGCGCCTTGCACCACTTACAATTTCATAATCCAAATTCTGATAAAATGAAAAAAACAATACTTAGTTAACCACTCACTTTTTTAACAAGTCTTTTATTTCATAATTTTTCTTCAGGTTTGAAATAGACAAGGGCATTATTTTACCCAGTCACACATATCTTATAAAAGAATCACATATTTCACCAGCTGGAATAGTGCCTTACAGGAAAATTATTTTTATTTCTAAATCAGTGTTAATGAAATTATAAGCCTATTTTTCACAGAAACCAGACAAACATTAATCAAATTATTTTTCAATAAGGTATCTTACATATATTATTTTAAGGAAATAACTGAAGTTCAAGAATTTTTTGTTCTTTTTAACAAACCCATCACTGTATAACAATCTATAACCTATATGTATGTCATCTACATTTTCAGGTGTTCTGAAAGAGGGAAATTAATCCAAATTGGCTGTCTAAACGAGAAAAAATCTTGCTAAGTGAGAGGTATTTGTACAACTAGATGCAGCATTATTGAGAAATATAGAGCTCTGGGGGTAAAGGAGTCTGATACACAATAAGCAGCTTCCTGAAAGCATAGTATGTATATTCTCATCAACTGACACCCTCATTGTGAGGGCAAGAGTAACTGCACTGTATTGAGAGTAGCATGAAAGATACATAACTGATAAGCATGGATGTACTGAAGAGCTCTCTTCACTAAAAGTGTTCATATGTATGGTTAGTGCAAGCATATGAATGAATAGACCTTTCAGAGTACTTCAAACTCTAAAAGTAAAAACATAGGGAAACCACTCACAATAAATGTATCATGTGAAGTAGTAGAAACAGAAGGGGGAACACTGTCACCAATAGCAAAACGATTAAACTTGGCACAGCTACTGGAAACTCATACCTTTGGGACTAAATACACTATTCTTGGGTGTATGCGAGAGTTTTGATTTCAAGTCGTGAAAATAACTGCACTGCAAGTCACTCTTTGAAATAATTATTCAAGCTAGATTTTGATGAATCAGAATCTTTGAGCTTTGTAAAATTTTAATGATATACCACAATGATATGTATACCTTAAAGACAGTATGTTGTATACTTTTAGCTTAAGGTATAGGGATGAAAGAGTTCAAAGTTCTAAAAGTAGGAGATAGAATAGCTGAAAGTATACTTTCCATTGATATACTGTATTAGGTGTTGCAATGTCTGTACCCTGATCAATAATGGCACTAATGTGCATCCTGCCATCAGGTCCTTTACAACATACCTTATACAAGCTAATGGGAACTGAAGCACGATTGCCATGCCCGCTACTTGTACTTCTCTGAAAGTTACCAGTATGCAATTTAAGTATCACTTCTAAAACTGATTCACCTCATCAAGAGCAAGAATTAGACAGTGTTCATCCCCAAATTGATAATATGAGCATGATGCAACATCTACCTCAGAGTTTGTAGAAAGAACTTACTTACAACAACAAGAAGGAATTTTACCATGATAAGATGGGGAATGCAATCCCTCCCCTCACGCGGTGAAGATAAAGCATATGGTAAAATATCTAGTAGGTTGTAAATTCCCTCGGCGTTAATACAATGAAAAAAGCAAAATTACAACATTTCATTCTGGAGCTTTTGCCTCTGGAGGCCATGAAGCTGAAGGCCTTGATAAAGTAAATGGAGCAAAAGAGGGGTAAATCAAGAATAATAAGGTGAAAAAAAAACCATCTTTCTGAATTTACAGCGTGCTTATTGACACTGACCACTAGTCCCTACACATCACAAGTTGAATTGGGATTACACACTTGCTTATGTTTTGTGCTGTGAATTAAATGGAAGTCTCTATCAACGTGAGATACTATGTTACAGCACTGTCTACGAGTTGTACCTTCACACCTTTCTTCACTCATATCAGCAAATGAGATAAAATATTTTACTAAACTAAGATTGGAAATACCTACAGCAAGGCCAAAAATAATTTCCAAGGGTTACATATTACTGTACCACAAAACCAGGCTTTAGAAAGCTTAGCAGTTATGAATGAGCAAATCAGGGATATTTCATCCCTATAATGCATGAGAGGAAAAAAGTCCCATTGCATTAGCAAAGAAAAGGGCTTTATTGGGCTGATGTAATTAAGAAAATGAAGTTTCAGGGGAGCAATATCATAAGGTCTGTTCAAATCAGAAAACACACATGTTATGGAGTTTTTTTTTTTTTTTTTTACAATAGGGCCCCTCTGGAACCAAAATCAGATGGCCAGTGTAGATTCTTCTTCTTTTAGAGAATGACTAGAAATGTAAGTGATGTACAATTACTGTACAGTCAAAGAATGATACCGGTATTTTAGATCATATATGGAAGATTTTCTAAAATTAGAGAGCATACCAACCTTTCGTAGATAATTTACTTGAATGGCCAAAGCACCATCCTGAGTAAGTGCCAGGCTAGATACTTTAGCTCAAATCCATAAATCTAATCTATTCGAAGTAAATAGTTGTCATGGTAACTATTAAGATGGCCACTTCAGTTGCTCAATAACTAATCTCTCTCCTCCAAAGTTATCTCAGATATGAGTCACCTGCTAACAATATTTCTACATTGCTGCACTAATGACATTTTTCATCTAAAGTAGCAAGATTTTCATTTGAAATTATGCCGGCACCTATATAAAAAATATGGTACACACTTAATGTGATGTATAGTAGTTAGTTCCCAAAACTGAAAATACTAAACAAATGTTTTGCTTTCGCTAAAATTTTAATTTTTTCAAACTCACATTTTACATGTGCACAACCAGCTACTAACAGATAACTGATGACAAGCACAGGAAAAGTACAGATGCCAACAGTTCACTTACTGTGGTTCCAATCCTTTACCTGTCAAATGAATTCAGCCTTTGTCTTCATACAGACAAGGTGCCTTACTTTCCTTCAGTAGTCTATCTATTTACCAAGGCCCTTCCCCCAATTTTTGGGGGTAGCCAACATCAAAAAAGGAACAAAAGGGACTTTTTCTTCGTTCCTCCCAGTCTAACGAGGGGTTCAGTCGAGTTTGGCTGGTACTACTAGGGCCCCACAGCCCACCCTTCGCTGTTATCCACCACAAATGAAGTTTCATTAGCTGAATCCTTCCTCTACTGCTGCTACCTCAGCGGTCACCAAGGCGACTGGAGGAAGCAGCAAGGCCTACCGGAACTGCATCACAATCGCTCACCATTCATTCCTATGTCTGGCATGCTCCCTTGCCTCTCTCACATCTATCCTCCTATCACCCAGAGCTTTCTTCACTCTATCCATCCACCCAAACCTTGGCCTTCCTCCTGTACTTCTTCCATCACCTCTTGCATTCATTACCTTCTTCAGGAGACCCACTTTCCATTCTCTCTACAAGGCCAAACCTCCAAAACACATTCATATCCACTCACTACTTTGTTCCTAACCCTATCTAATTGAGATACACCAGCCATACTCCTCAGACACTTCATCTTGAACACATTCAATTTCTGTCTCTCCATCACTTTCATTCCCCACAACTCCGATCCATACATCACAGTTGGTTTAATCACTTTCTCATACAGAACTCTCTTTGCATTCATTCCTAACCCCCTATTCTTTACCAATCCTTTCTCTGTCCCCAACACTTTACATCCTTCATTCCCTCTCTGACGTACATCTGCTTCCACTCCACCATTTGCTGCAACAGCAGACCCCAAGTACTTAAACTGATCTACTTCCTCAAGTAACTCTCCATTCAACATAACATACAACCTAGCACCACCATCCTTTCTTGTGCATCTCATAACCTTACTCTTACCCACATTAACTCTTAACTTCCTTCTCTCAAATACCCTTCCAAACTCTGTCACTAATCGACCAAGCTTCTCTTCCAATTCTGCAACCAGTACAGTCTCATCTGCAAACAACTGATTTACCTACCACTCATGATCGCTCTCGTCTATCAGTTTCGATATTGATATAATCATCAATGATTTCGGGTTATTTTGATTCATCTAATTTCATCAATGATTAAAATATAAGTAAAGTATAAAGTCTACATTTTTTTTAGCAAAACTTTCCCATTTTATTGGCTCTCCATTTGTAAACTCCTAGAACTGTACTGTTAACATAGTACATTAATTGCTAAACAAAAGATGAAATGAAAAAAGTGGCACGCTTAATAAAATAACTGCCATAATATTGTACTTACAGCTGGATCAGTCTTTATTTCAAAATGGTTGTCGCACAAATGGCATTTCATCCGGAACTGATAAATAGGAGTCGAGTAATACATCCCAACTTTTTTCTTCTCTGCATTGTATCTGAAATACAAAGGCAAAAGTTATTCCAGAAAAATTCAAACTTAAAGAATTTACTCCATACAAAATAAAAATCAAATTTTATTCATAAATACAAAACATCTTTGTACAGTATGTTACAACTGTACAGTATATAGCAGTATACTATATCACATGGTATGATGAATTACCATAGAGTTGTTATTCACCTTTCAAGGAAAATTTGGAGTCATTCTGCAAGTAAGTATCTCAGCACGTGAGGGAACCTACAAACTACAGTACTGTAAATCAAAACTGTCTTCTACCAGAGTTACGAGGAATAAAATAGGTAATTATAATATTTATGTAAAATACTTATACAGTAATAGTATATAGTACAGTATTTATGTAAAATAGGTATACAGTATATAGTATTTATTCAACACTGATGTTTTAAAAATGACTTCCGTGTACCACATTATACAAACATTTATACTGTGCTTGAATTATGCCTCCCAAGCCAGTATTGTATGGCATTCAATTAAATTTTAATCATTGTAATTAATCACCATGTACAATTCATTACAGAAACTTCACCTTGGCAAAAAAAGTTTACCCTTAAATGATAGTTGTTAATAGGTGATAATTGGAACAAAGTAAAAAAAAATGGATAGGTGAAAGAGAACTCTGTACGGGCACTTTAGAGTATGTCACTGCACATATTCCCAGCTGAAGTAAATGCAGAACAAATAATGATAAGAGGCAAAAGAAGGAAAATAACAGGCTTAAAAACTATATACTGTACTATAGTACTTTTTGCCCGCATACAAAAGGGATTTTGACGAAGGAAAAATCTAATTCTGGGCGAGGGACCTGTGTCGCCCAGTAAAATGCTCCTCTAGCACCATTTCTAAGACATAATTATTGCTGAAAATACCAGAGAAAAAGAGATGCATGGAATGCCAGGAATAAACCTAGCTCGCTCACTCAATGAGTGTCGGTATAGAAAACTGGGGCGTGATTGAACCACGACCATAGATCCCTCACCAATTAGACCTCTCCTTCATCGACATACCCCCATCTCTACCCCTACATCTTCCCAACCCCCCTCCTCATTCCTCTTCAGCACTTGCGTTGGTCAGACGTGTTTTGTTTTGCTCGTGTGCTTTGTGTTATTTTTGGAAGATGTCCGACGTTTTAGAGATCCCTGCTTCCAAGTTGAGTATTATATTTGTCTGTTTCCCTTTTATCAGATGACTAATTAGTTGGGAGGCAAAGAAAAGCTTTCCTTTCTAAAAGTTTGCAATGATTTCAATCTATCTTTATACATCTTAAGGTAACTCTATAGTTAATGGCCTCTAGGATGTGCCAACTACAATAGTGTAAATAAGTTACATAAAGTTATATTTTGAGATAATTTTTTAAGTATCTTTTTACATCATAATAATTTAGCATAAAGTCTATAAGTTATCTAAATAGTAGAATGAAGTCAAAGGAATTTAAAGAATTTCATGCAAAACAGTAACACTATACTGTATAGAACAAATTTTAATAATTACAGATACAAAAAGTAAATTAATATTTTCTGCTCAATGCTTACAATGTAAATATATATACAGGTCTATTTAAGTAAAAATTATTTTCTTTTTATTCTACTATATCTTGGGGAGTAACATTTTTAAATATATACTTAAATATTTTTTGGAATTTAATGACAGATCTCTACTGTTCAATATGTTTAAGTTTCATGAGAGGTTAAATTGATTTGGGTAGTATCTATACATTCTAAATCTCAAATTCAAATTACGAGAGGTAAGAATGAAGGAAGAATCCAGAGAAGACTAGGCTAGTGGATCTAGATTGCAGTGAAAGGTCATGTTCAGGCTAGTGATTGGTTCCTGCCGACTGAGGTAGTCAATGCTCCTTCGGGCAGTGGCAATGTTTCTAGCCTAACCTACCCAGCTGTGAACTCTAGGCTAACTTACGTGGTGCCCAGAGCTCTAGTGTACCATCTAGTAAGGGTTCTGATGGTACACAGCACATTATAGAGTCGACTGCTTCCATGCAAGCCTCTATCTCTCAGTTTGGTCCAGCTCCTTCTACTATTTCGCAAAACGCTCGCCTTTCAGCAATCCAACGTCTTGAAAACAATTGGATTCCAAGATGAATGACTGGGTTAAGATTTAAATCCATATATCCCTACTTCTGCTGTCTTGAGCAACCTTGCTTTGTATTTATTTACAATGTAACATGACACAATTCACTTCTGGTGCCAGACACACAGCTCATGGAGCATTTGTAGGAAGTTGGGTCATAGTTCAAAATATGAGTAAAAATGTCCTAATCTAACATAACATTACTATTAAAGATATTGCATTATGTATTCAGCCTGATACAAACTACTGTACAACAAATTTTTAATAACTCTTTAGCAGCACCTGCTTAGGCTTGCAATGGTTTTATCACCAAATATAAACATTATTCTATATCTCTTATTCTTGAATGGATCATTAGATTCTTTAAAATACTAGCTCACCTTACCTCTGTTATTATCTGACGGACACCTTTGACTCTCATAAATTCTAACATTCTAGGCCACCTTGGCTCTATTACAATCTGCAATATGTAAAATAAAATAAGTTGAGGATGTCTTTGAGTCTAGGGAGTAAATCAGAAAGATTTCTAAGTTAATTTCACTAGTGAAGATAGATATGCTTCATTAAGGCTGGTAGTGGCCAAGTAGCTCCGAATGTAGGATCGGCCAATAGAAGTCTTTAACTGCAGAGTAAGTAAAAGAGGTTAGGTGTTTATAGATGCGTTAGGTATCCAGCTGAACTATTTTAACAGCTCAGGCTAATTTGCCGGTGCCCCTAGTAAAAGACAGTAACCAAATTCAGCATACTGTATTTAGGGGGCTGGCTAAAGAGATGTTAAGACATGAGTGTACAGTATGTTGAGTTATGGAGTCAATGGTTATTGATAAAACATAATAGGGGTGATTAAAAGTTCCAGAGATTTCTCTTTCAGGTACAAAAAAAAAGACCCAAATCACTACGAAAGATAGGATAAAAAGAAATTACTGTACTATCCAGGCATTCTTCATATACCGAGGCTATATCTTCGGTATAATGAGTTGATAAACTACAGGCTCTCTAAACATGAGGGGTTTTGCTGTGAATATTCAAGTTTATTAAATTTTAAAATTTTATATACCTATCACTAATGTACATATTCAATTTGCTTGAATTGGACAAGGTATAATGCCGTAAGTGTCAGGACTAAGAATGAATTCTGGCTCATGTCTTATAAGTACTGTACAATCAGAAGCCGAGATACAGAAACGTCAGGACAGTAGATGCATTGCCCAGTTCCTAGAATCCTTTTTTGTACTAAGAGATCAACCATGGATGTTAACTTGATTTGATTTAGCACAAATCTTCTAAACAGACCATTATGAAAAAAATACATCGAATCTCCTCACGTTTAAAATATCCTCCCGGAGATTGTTAGTTATACGAGCCATTCGAGTGAGATATGAGTATTTTCCACCACTGAAAAGTACTGTAGTTTCAAAGCTGCAGATATTTCTCTTAATTTACAAAAATATTTAAAATTATTATGACATTTTTACGAATCAAAAAAATTTCTTATAGCAACTTATACCAATGACAGTGTCAGGTCTAATTCAGGGGAGGTAATTCAAAGAGGGTTTTCTGCAACCTAATCCAGTACAATAAAGGAACATGGTCTAATATACTGTGCATGTTTTTTTATTCTTATAATAACAAACTGTATTTCAGGTATTTAAAGGACACAAGTTAGAGAAACTAAAGTCAGATCTGAAATCGGGTCAAATATAATAAAAATATGAAGTAGCAAAAAGGGTCAGGACAGCATATCAATTAACCAATTCTGTTGACTACCATTTCTGAATCAAACAATCGGATTCTACCTCTATAAGGTGTAATTAATAATTTATTGTATTGCCCTATCTTAAGGGCTAGAATGCTTTGTCTGGTTTTATTAAAGTAATTAGATCAAGTAGGGTTATGAAAATTATCAATGTTATTTCCTCTTGTGCATGGATAGTTAGGTAGAAATTTTCTTTTGCGAGTTTTGTAGTAAGAGTTTTTAGCTACTCTTATTAAAGAGAAGTTTGTGGGTCACACAGATCTTAATATTAGTTCAATTTTCTTGACCTGTTTGGAGAAAACAGTATCAGATGGTGCAAAAGAGGCTTCAAGTTGTTTACTAATTGTGAAGTGAAACATACAGAACAGTTATGTTCTGCATTGGTTGGGATGTCTAAGATACACAGATGCTCTCTTGACTTTTTCACCTATTTTAGGGCCCTTGATGAATTTAGATCAGATCATTAGTGTAGTAGGGCAGGTTTCTAACAGAACACTATTTGAAAAAAATTACTTTAATAGATTTAGATGACCTAAGGTTCATATGATTCTTTTATATCAGTGCCTTCGGCTGTCAGATTCCAGTTTGCTAGATGCAATCAGAATCCAAGATAGGAGAATGGGCTTATATTTTAGTCCAAGCGCCAGTCCTAGGTGTACGTAGTGATTAAAGGTGTACAGTAGTTACAGCTGAGTAAAGTACCAAATAAATTTCACAAAGCATTTTGTAATTAAATCTTGTTTAGTGTTTAAGATTTTTGGGCTTTAGTTCAATAGTAACATATGGGATACTTAATGTATTTTTGTATGGATACTATACAAATAAGGAAGGTAAAAAGTAGTTTTCACTCATTTTGTTTGTGAAAACTACAGTACATACTGTAGTTGATTGGTAGGGAGTTTTGATATAATAATAAATGAGGGTTCTTAGTTTTATGAAAGGTAAAGCATAAAAAATTGTTAAGCATTTCCAGAATCAGTAAACAAGGAACATCAATAAGATTTGTAAGATGGGATATA
This sequence comes from Palaemon carinicauda, assembly GCF_036898095.1. Classification (NCBI taxonomy): domain Eukaryota; kingdom Metazoa; phylum Arthropoda; class Malacostraca; order Decapoda; family Palaemonidae; genus Palaemon; species Palaemon carinicauda. Next base: position 13,092,441 of record NC_090743.1, read on the forward strand.
TAAAGTTGGTTCCAGTGTGATTTAATTTTAAAAAATATATATTTCACCTCTCTCCATCACATAACCTCTTCCAATAGTGTGTGGGAGTCAGTTTGATGATTACCAACTAAGATTCTTTTATATAAACGTAATTTCAATAATAAAAACTTATCAAAATACTTACCCGGTACCGGTAGTCATGTAGTCCCCTCCCTTCTCCCCACTTTCAGTGATGTCAAAAGATTTTTTCTAGGATATGTACAGGTCTAAAACAACTCCAATTATAAGAAGCTCTTGGGAGTAATAGGTGTGTTCACCCAGTTGCACCACCTATAGGGTCTACTGGGTGTCACAAGGGTAGGGAAGCCGGTGGCTTGGATGATTAAAGCATGATGACCAGCTCTTTATAACACTGAGCCACCTTTTCTTACAAGAGAACTCGTTCAAAACTACAACAATGATGCCATGAAGATTTGCTGTCTGCGTGAACATTCAATTCAGCTGTTTCCAGGCAATTGATTGGTTTTCATATTCTTGATTTCCTTGGTTTACTGAACTCATTTACAGAGGCCTTATCCATTTTTTCATATAACCATGAAGCTTAGCACTGGACTCACCCTGGCTGTATTTATACCTGTGCATCCTACGAGGTTGCATTTTCCTTGCATATTGAATATATAAATTATGTAAAACATTCAATACAATTGCTAAGTTTACAGTAAGATTTACATTTGAGTAACATTGTTTCAAAATTCAAAAGTTAAAATAATACTGTATTACATACCTTACACCTGTTCCAATATGGTTTTCACAGCCATCACACCAGATGTTATAGGGCATCTCAAACCGAATAATAAGAATACCCATGTGGAGTTTACGGGCCCGCTCACGAAGAGCATGAGTGCCCTGAAACTTATTAAGTCCACCTTTCCTTGGGTCATAATCAGGTGGATAATACTTGTTGACACCTTTCCTTTCACCCTGTAAAAATGTTATTTTCATTAGTAAAATAAATTTTTGAATATACTTACCCGATAATCATGTAGCTGTCAACTCTGTTGCCCGACAGAATTCTACGGAAGGGATACGCCAGCGATCGCTATACAAGAGGGGGGTGTACTCACAAGCGCCACCTGTGGCCAGGTACTGCAGTACTTCTTGTTGACACCACTTCAATTTTTCCTCGGTCCACTGGTTCTATGGGGAGGAAGGGTGGGTCAATTAAATCATGATTATCGGGTAAGTATATTCAAAAATTTATTTTACTAATGAAAATAACATTTTTCAATATTAAACTTACCCGAAAATCATGTAGCTGATTCACACCCAGGGAGGTGGGTGAAAACCAGTGTACATGTATATCAAGAAGCTAAGTATCCCGTATTTCATATTATCAGTTATTCAAAATAACAATGAAATTACAAGTACCTGGTAAGGAAGTCGACTTGAGCCATTACTCTGCCTTAAATAAGTTCGTCTTCCTTACTGAGCGCAGCGTTCCTCTTAGGAGGCTGAACAACTCTAAGGTGCTGAAGTATCAAGGGCTGCAACCCATACTAAAGGACCTCATCACAACCTTTAACCTCGGCGCTTTTCAAGAAAGAATTGACCACCCGCCAAATCAACAAGGATGTGGAAGGCTTCTTAGCCGACCGTACAACCCATAAAAAGTATTCAAGAGAAAGGTTAAAAGGTTATGGGATTATGGGAATGTAGTGGCTGAGCCCTCGCCTATTACTGCATTCGTTGCTACGAATGGTCCCAGGGTGTAGCAGTACTCGTAAAGAGACTGGACATCTTTGAGATAGAATGATGCGAACACTGACTTGCTTCTCCAATAGGTTGCATCCATAACACTCTGCAGAGAATGGCTCTGTTTGAAGGCCACTGAAGTAGCCACAGCTCCCACTTCATGTGTCCTTACCTTCAGCAAAGCAAGGTCTTCTTCCTTCAGATGAGAATGTGCTTCCCTAATCAGAAGCCTGAATAGTAAGAAACTGAGTTCTTAGAACTTGGAAAAGAAGGTTTCTTGATAGCACACCATAAGGCTTCTGATTGTCCTCGTAAAGGTTAAGACCTTTTTAGATAGTACCTAAGAGCTCTAACTGGGCAAAGTACTCTCTCCAGTTCATTCCCCACCAAGTTGGACAGGCTTGGGATCTCGAACGACTTAAGCCAAGGACGTGAAGGAAGCTCGTTTAGTAAAAACCGAGCTGCAAGGAACATGTAGCCGTTTCAGATGTGAAAACAATGATCCTGCTGAAGGCGTGGATCTCACTTACTCTTTTAGCTGTTGTCAAGCACACGAGGAAAAGAGTTTTTAATGTGAGGTCCTAAAAAGAGGCTGATTGGAGAGGTTCAAATCTTGATGACATAAGGAACCTTAGGACCACGTCTAGATTCCAGCCTGGAGTGGACAACCGACGTTCCTTTGAGGTCTCAAAAGACCTAGGGAGGTCCTGTAGATCTTTGTTGGTGGAAAGATCCAAGCCTCTGTGGCGGAAAACCGCTGCCAACATACTTCTGTAACCCTTGATCGTAGGAGCTGAAAGGGATCTTACTTTCCTTAGATATAACAGGAAGTCAGCAATCTGGGTTACAGTGGTACTGGTTGAGGAAACTGCATTGGTCTTGTACCAGCTACGGAAGACTTCCCCTTGAGACTGATAGATTCTGAGAGTGGATGTTCTCCTTGCTTTGGCAATCGCTCTGGCTGCCTCCTTCGAAAAGCCCCTAGCTCTTGAGAGTCTTTCGAAAGTCTGAAGGCAGTCAGACGAAGAGCGTGGAGGTTTGGGTGTACCTTCTTTACGTGAGGTAGACGTAGAAGGTTCACTCCTAGAGGAAGAGTCCTGGGAATGTCGACCAGCCATTGCAGTACCTCTAAGAACCATTCTCTCGCAGGCCAGAGCGGAGCCAACCAACGTCAGCCGTGTCCCTTTGCGAGAGGAGAACTTCTGAAGTACCCTGTTGACAATCTTGAACGGCGGGAATGCATACAGGTCGAGATGGAACCAATCCAGCAGAAAAGCATCCACGTGAACTGCTGCTGGGTCTGGAATCGGAGAACAATACAACAGGAGTCTCTAGGTTATCGAGGTAGCGAACAGATCTATGGTTGGCTGACCCCACAGGGCCCAAAGTCTGCTGCAAACATTCTTGTGAAGGGTCCACTCTGTGGGGATGACCTGACCCTTCCGGCTGAGGTGATCTGCCATGACATTCATACCGCCCTGAATGAACCTCGTTACCAGCGTGAGCTTTCGATCTTTAGACCAGATGAGGAGGTCCCTTGCGATCTAGAACAACTTCACGAAAGAGTCCCTCCCTGCTTGAAGATGTAAGCCAGGGCTGTGGTGTTGTCAGAGTCCACCTCCACCACTTTGTTAAGCTGGAGGGACTTGAAGTTTATCAAGGCCAGAAGAACCGCCAACAACTCCTTGCAATTGATGTGAAGTGTCCTTTGCTCCTGATTCCATGTTCCCGAGCATTCCTGTCCGTCCAAAGTCGCACCCCAGCCCGTGTCTGATGTGTCCGAGAGGAGACGGCGGTCGGGTTTCTGAACAGCCAAAGGTAGACTTCCTTGAGAAGAAAGCTGTTCTTACACCACGCGAGAGAAGACCTCCTCTCTTCGGAAACAGGAACTGAGACCGTCTCTAGCGTCATGTCCTTTATCCAGTGAGCAGCTAGATGATACTGAAGGGGGGGAGGTGGAGTCTCCCTAACACGATGAACAGGGCCAGCGATGAAAGTGTCCCTGTTAGACTCATCCACTACCTGACTGAGCATCGGTTCCTTCTCAGCATGCTCTGGATGCATTCTAGGGCTTGGAAGATCCTTGGGGCCGACGGAAAAGCCCGAAAAGCTCGACTCTGAAGATCCATACCCAGGGAGACAATGGTCTGGGATGGGATGAGCTGAGACTCCTCAAAATTGACCAGGAGGCCCAGTTCCTTGGTCAGATCCATAGTCCATCTGAGAATCTCCAGACAGCGACGACTTGTGGGAGCTCTTAAAAGCCAGTCGTCTGACGGAGCCGGACACAAGATCATGGTACTGCTGCACAGTCTGTGAACTGTCAACCATGGGGAAGCGAGGAAGTACAGTGACAACCCGAAGCTGTCTAGACTGTCTGGGTCGTACAGACAACTCCTTATCGGGTTGCTGAGGTTGCCGCACTGCGTCACAACAAGTCACTTCTGCTGGTTGTTGAACGTCTTCCCAGTGACACACTGACTCCGTAAACAAAAAATCCTTTAACAAGGACTAAGCTTGGACTGCATGTCTTGCAACACAGCTCAAGGTCTATGGGAGCAGGTGTGGTAACAGACGGGGTTAGTGACTGAAGTGGAACCATTACCTTCCCTGGAAGCATGTTATGCTTAAATAAAAGTCCATAGGAGGCTACGCAGCTAAAGGCTCCTCTCCAAATGACAGAGTCCTCAAGGGAATATCAGAAGGAGGGAGAAAAGCACTTTCTCATCTACAGGGACCATATCCGAGAAAAGCTAAGTTCTCTCAGTGAGGGTTTCAATGGTGCAAAAGCAGCAGACTAGAAGGCAACGTTATGAAACTGCTTGACAGTCTAGTGAGTTGGCAACAACCAAAGATGTGTGACTGAGAAGCATGCGGTAAGGTATGCAGAGCATGTTGTATGCAGAGCATGCTGTATGCAGAGCATGCTGTATGTAGAGCATGTTGAATGCAGAGCATGCTGTATGCAGAGCATGTTGTATGCAGAGCATGCTGAAAGCAGAGCATGCTGTATGCAGAGCATGTTGTATGCAGAGCATGCTGTATGCAGAGCATGCTGTATGTAGAGCATGTTGCATGGCGTGTAACATTTCTCAGAAATTCCATGACCAGTGCTAGAGTGAGTAATATCGCATTACCGTCCATTGAAAGTGCACGTGCCGAGGGAATTGATTTAGACTGTTTTGTTGATGAATTTGATAGCCGGCATGATAATCGTAGAATTAAGCTACACTAAATGTACTATAATCTACTTCACCTCAGGAAAGGGAAACTCGCCCTGTTGGCAACACTGCATTACCTCATGCATGCTTGCATGAGGTTTTAATATCAACATAATATTTACCTTACATTCATAACTCATGATTCATTTTTGTTTTGAAGATATTTTTGCCATATTATGCGATATTGTTAAAAATATATTGCAAGGAATACATATATATTTTTATATAAGTAATACAAATAACCTCCATTATCATAATGTTTGTGTAGGCATACATGTATATGATTACAAATGCAAGTTATGAAAGTAATGAGGTGTTATTTCCAAGTTGAATGGGAAGAGGCTCAAGTTGAGGAGAAAGTGGCAGATGCATGCGTTGAGGTGGCTGACTCATAGCATGAGGTTGCTGCCTCAAGAGTTGCGCTTGCTGTAAGGGTTGCGGATGCCAGTAGCAGGTTCCTGAGGAACGAGTTAAGGTTCCTGAGGTGTGAGCTGCGAGAGTTGAGGTAGCGGCTGCGCAGAACGCAGTTCTTGTCTCGCGAGTTGAGGTTCCTGAGGTGCTAGCCTAAGCTGCAGCGAGTGCTGAGGTGGCTGCCTCATTGATGGAAGAGGTTGTCGTACCTCAAGAGATTGTTGCCTCGCTGGTGGAACCGCAAGCGGAAGCGGAGGAAGTAAGGCATAAGATTCCTGCTCCCATTGCTGAGGTTGCCTTAAGGAAGGCGGAGGTTGCTGCACACCGCTGGTAACTGGCAACTCAGTACGCGGTAAGGTATCCTGAGGAACCTCAACATCGTACGCCTGGCAGACTGGACTGCGGTGAGGCGGAGCGATCGCAGGAGGAGGTGTAACCTTCTCAGCCTGACACTCACGCATTAAGACCGCAAGCTGTGACTGCATGGACTGCAGCAAAGTCATCTTGGGGTCGGCAGACGCTAAGGTCTGCTGAGGCAAAGCCTTAACAGAAGATGAGGTCTGTTGCGGCATCACCTTACCTCTCTTAGGTGTGCAGTCACCTGATGACTGCGGAGAGTCAGAGCTAACCCAATGACTGCATCCGGGTTGTTGAACTCTAGAGGTCTGGACTTTACGTTTAAGAGGTCTTGAGACCTGAGTCCAGCGTTATCTCCCCGAAATTTCTTCTGCAGACGAGTAAAATAAGGGCTCAATCGTCTGCGGGTGGGAGTGACGGTCTCTGTAAGACACGCCCGCAACCACCGAGGATACTTCTGTGCGCCGATCAAGGCCTGCCGAACCCTTTTGCCCTTCGACATTGCTTCTCCCCTGGGCTTGGGAGCTTGCAAGAGGTCCCGGACTGGGAGGACGACTGGCACGCAAGAAGTACCCTCACGCACAACACTGACACACTTTGCGCTAATCACTTATCACTTTTGAATTTCTGTTTGCACTTATTTCACTGAACTCGAAACTTTAAGTGGTTTGTACCTGAAACACGCAATTCTATCCTTCTTTAAAAGTTAGTAATTGCGAAAACAGAATTACAATGTAACAGAAAAATCTAATGAAAGATAAATAATTCAGTGGCTGGAAAGAGACTAAACACTAGATCAAATAAACTACGTTTAAAATCTCTCACCGCATAAAGCTTGAGAACAAGAATAAACTCTAGAAACGTTTACCTTCTTCCCCTAAAGAGACTAGGGAGAAGAGCAAAAACGATAACAACGTTACTCGCTTGAACGAAACGTTTATCCAGCTCTCTCTCCCTCCGTCTCTATCTCTCTCTCTCTCTCTCTCTCTCTAGACTTAGAACCTGAGAGAAGAGCCCAATCATATATACTCGTTAAAACATATTATTGTTAAAGGAAAAAAACTGAAAGATTTCCCAAATAAAAAGTTCCTTTATTAGAATTAAAACCATTAAGCTAAGAAAGAATGAACAAAACGTTATAAACGGTTTACTCTTACTGCAACGTGACACCGTGAAAATTCTCTCTCTATCGTAACGATAGAGCGCAAGTTGAACGTTCTGAACGTCAACAACTGCAGAGACAAAACAAAACGTTAGTTCAACTTTGAAACAGTACGAGACTATCAAAGAAATTCTTTCAAAAACATTAAAATAGCATAATATGTTAACAGGTAAAACCGAAATGACGGGCTCAATGTTAATTAACTTCGGTACAAGAAAAGACCGCCTACTATTAGGAAAGGTCGAATATAAACAAATATAAAAATTAATTTTAATAATTTTATAATAAAAGGAAGTTAATCGAAGAGGCCTATAAAAGGCGGAGAGATATAAAATAAATCTATAACTTTTGTTAAGCAAAATTAAGAAAGAGAGTCTATACTCTCTTAGACACCAACACTTCCGTCTAAGGGAAGGGTCGGCCATTTAAAGGTGAAAGAGAGTTCATACTCTCTTCGTCACCATAATTAATCAAATTAATTCCAAAAGCTAGCTAAGCTAATAATAGAACTTCCTGAATAGCGAAAGCTGAAATCTTAGAGCAATACTTCACCAAAAACCGTGAACAAGACTCCAAAATTATAAGCGTATCCATGAACGTCTTGCCGGAAGCACGACAGAGGAAAAATTGAAGTGGTGTCAACAAGAAGTACTGCAGTACCTGGCCACAGGTGGCGCTTGTGAGTACACCCCCCTCTTGTATAGCGATCGCTGGCGTATCCCTTCCGTAGAATTCTGTCGGGCAACAGAGTTGACAGCTACATGATTATCGGGTAAGTTTAATATTGAAAAATAAGGCATACTTTATATTATGATGTCCAAAACATGATACATATAATAAGTTACTTCTACCAGATTAATTCATTTAAATAATTTTTCATTAATCCCTTGTGTAGTTGTATTAAGTTGTGAAATGTTCATCTTAATCTTTCAGACATCATTATACAGTAGTTAATGATGGTGTAGTATTTACCCTGACATATTTAAAAAGACTGAAAGTAGAAGAGGGGAGGCATGTTGCAATTTAGTTTAGTAGAGGATTGGGAGAAGGAAAAGGGAATATGTATTTACAATACAAAAAATGAGAAGAAAGAAGATAGTTTAAAACACAGAGACAGAGCAGGCCATCTTTAGCCTACATTGTGGCTTCCTCTCCCTTCAACAAACCTTCTAATTCTTAAAAGTCTACAAATAAATGTGGGAAGGGAGTCAGGGGTGTTGGCATTATATAAAACTTCAATATTTCTTACTATACTTATGATATCTGTAAATGTATTGATTGTTAACCAAACCAATAGTAAGGCATATTATAGGGTGAGAGAAAATGAAGTAATCTTAAGCTAGCCTCATTACTCTGTAGACCTCGGTTGTGTTTGGCCTGCTTACCAATGGATGGGCTATGTAACCCCCGACAGGATAAAGACTACCATTCCATAAGTGTAGACTTGATTAGTGAGTATTTGTAAAATTATTTCATGGCACATAGATTAGAGATTCACCACTGAAAAGCCTCGCAAGTTGCTCCTGCAGTGGAACCACTGCTTTGAGCCAATTTTTATCAAATTCTTCTATCTAAATCTAAATTTACTATATACAGTATATGAACATTCTTACATTTTCTTTATCAATATCATTCTGAGACTAAACCGAAGATTTTATGGTATCTGTCCAGTAGTTTTAGATAATCAACAGTTTTTCATATTAAAAATATCTGGCACTCACTTTCACTACTCCTACAGTATTCATAGGTACACTTGTGGGACCAAGGCCTCATGCAATGCCGTTGCTATCTTTTGACTATAATAATACAGTTAATACAGAACAGATGACCAATTTTTGATGACTGTTTTCATTTGGAATCCAAAGGTTACTGTTCCATTTTACTGTGCCATAATTACAATACTAATGTTATAATCAGGATTATATTTTTTTTTATTTACAGAAGATTTATAAAATAATTCATGCCATGTGAATTATCACTGATGTATTTTTTTTTTTCCAAAATTACAGGATACATACATAAAAAAAATATTTAAAGTTAAAATAATATCTTGTGTTTAAATCTTGGATCTAAATTTGACTACAGTACATAAGAGGTCTGGGTATCACTGGTAGGCATACTCAGCGACTGAATTCTCGGTAAATTTAGAGCAATAGGAGAAAACAAGAATTTAATTATTTTATTATTAATCAGCAATTCATGGTTATGAGAGATAAAAAAATGGACTAGTAATGGTTTATTGAAATATGCTGGTTGAAATTGTTTTGGAAAAATTTTCAAAATATAAAATGAAACTGAAATATATTCGATTATGTTAGTTCCAACATCTTAACTAAAATTGCATTATAATGTAATAAGACCACACTGTTCATGGACAGAATCTGTAATGAGTGAGACAAGTGGGTGCTAGTGTAGTGTGTATCCTACCAGGATATTCAGAATGTAGCTTGTATCCTACTAAGTATTTAAGTGGGAAAGGCGGAAAACATAATAGTGTATAAATTTCTTTATTTAAAGAGTAATTCTTTAGATGGAAAAGGTAAAAAAGTATATTGTAGTGTTATATGAATTTTGGGATACATTCAAAAGGGCACAAAACCTATAGTCAATTTCTTTTAGCGATGCAGATTTGCACCGACTCGCAGCGGTGCCCTTTTAGCTCGGAAAAGTTTCCTGATCGCTGATTGGTTGGACGAGATAATTCTAACCAATCAGCGATCAGGAAAATTTTCCGAGCTAAAAGGGCACCGCTGCGAGTCGGTGCAAATCTCCCTCGATAAAAGAAATGGATTGTAGTAGTTCCCAGGTCACAGACCTATCCAGGAGGAAACCCACGGACCCCCTTCCCAGATCAAATGCCTAGCCGTGGTGCAAGCCCATCGGACATCCCTTAATCAGGTCACACAAACAAAGAGGAGTGAATATGTGTGAATCATATAATGTCAACAAACATATGAAAAATGGAGCCTTTGTTTATCAGCGGCCAGTTCCTCCAGTGTGCATAAAAAATGGGAATTCTCTTCACATTTTCTAGTCGTTCATTAAACATTTTTCTGCAAAACATCTACACAAGAACACCACCTAACTTGAACTTCCCCACGTAACCTAACCTACAAGCCGTGTCCCTACCTATTTTCCTAACGAGGGGGGGGGGGAAGGCTAACGCCCATCTGGGACCCCCTTTACACTGCCGTATTCTTAGCTTGCCGTCATCATACATAAAGGTGGCCGCTATCATACACTCCGGAAAAATATGTAATTTTCCATGCATTTATTATGTGGGCCAGAGAATAATGTATAAAAGAAGAAAAGGTTACTTATACCATAATTTATCGATTCCCAAGTAAATTTTCCTAAACTTAAGTAGGATACAAGCAACATTTGGTAGGAACAAGAAGTATGTGTAGGATACAAGCTACACTAGCACCGACAAGTGTTTGCCCACTGATACCCTCACTAGCTAAGGAGTGCATAAAGATATTTTCAAAGCTAAACTACTGTGGGCAAACATGAATAAACTTTTACAGATTGGTACTATCCTCAGACTATGGCCTATGAAGGAATTACCATGACATACATTAAGGTAGGTTAGACAACGTCTGATTGGAAAGTGATCCAACCTACTTTATTACCATGTTATAATAGCAATTCTTACCATTTTGATAGGTTAATCCTTCACCAACTATTATAAAGAATTCGTCAATTCTAAGAGAAAGACTGGAGTGTCGATAATATTTTGACAACTGTAAGAGTACAATCGTGAAATAGTAGTTTTGTAGAGTTGTTCTCTCTGTAACGGCTCTTTGAGAGTTGATTTAGATCATGGGCGAATATTCGTTGTACTGTACTGTAATGCGTATCAGTTGGAATTTCTTATATATATTATTATTCACTCAAAGTGGATTTTATTCTGCAATCTGAGATATTTCTATAGAAATCTGTCAACACTAAATTATCATATAAAAAATCTTACTGCAGTCCCCTTGAGGAACTAGATTTACAACACGTTAGCCATATCTTCTGTGTAAAATATGATGAAAATTGACATAGACTGTTTATATATGAATAGAAATGGTAATTTCCAGTTAATCTAATAATGTGGTCTTTGCTTGGAGAGATTAGCCAAAATATCTTACACCGAGAAGAGGGCTAATGTGTATTGGCTGAAATATAGTGAATAGTTTGATTTCATTCGTTTCTTTTACAGACCTTTTTAGCAAACAAACAAACAAACACACACACACACACACACACACACACACACACACACATGTATAGTGTGTGTGTATGTGGGTAAGACTATATACTGTATATATATATATATATATATATATATATATATATATATATATATATATATATATATATATATATATATATATATATATATATATATATTGTTTTAATCATAGTTATAGTTATAATTATACGGGTTGAAGCGCTAGAAATACCAGGACTATATTCTTATTGTTCATTCAAATCTCCTCAGCTTTCCTATGTTTCTTTTTATTTTAATAAGTACCGCATTATAAGAATTTCTATTTAGTGTCATGAAACTGCCCTTACTGAAGATTCGTTATATATATATATATATATATATATATATATATATATATATATATATATATATATATATATATATATATATATATATATATATATATATATATATATATATAACTCGATGTTTTGGTCAACTTCATTGATTGATGATTATGCTACCAGAAATATTAGTGGCCATAAGATACATAAAGATCTCTTACTCAACTAAAATTTTCTTACAAAGACTACCAAGAACGTAAAGGCAGATGTGTAATTAGTTCTCTGCACCATCTTGGGCAACTTTGGCTTATGCAGAAGTCTTTCTAGGAGCCTTTAGCCATTCATGTTTTCATTTTTGGTGGCATTCCTTTTCGATTCTCATCCTGCACCTTAAGATTTAAGATTTTTCTCGAAATGTGTGTGGGGCGAGTAGGAGTGGAGATGAAAGAGGAAATTCTAGATAATGGTCACTTCTAAATTCATATTTTAGCTGCCGAGTCGTGGATAACAGTTTTACATTAACAGCAGCTACTTCAAACACTTAACAGATGGCTTAAACAGTACCACACTAGACTTTATTGTATTTATTTTTCTGTCCAATATTTCTTTCACCTTGGTGTCTATGAACTAGCTTTCCTCTTTTTTTTATTCCCCTTTATAGACAGAAATAAACAAAAAGCTCTATCCAAACTTGCAGAAAATTATAAAATCAAGAAAAAAAGACTTAATAGATTTATTGAGAATACCTTTCGCTATATTGCTCTACATATTTTGTTGTAAAAATTGATATTTAAGAGAGCCAATGGATTTAGGGGATTCCAGTGCAACTCTTCCAAGCTTCCATCTTTCAGAAGCTTAAATGCTAATGAATACGACCTTATGTGTTTCATTGATGCGTCGTATAAGAAACTTCTTAAAGACCCCAAACTAGCAACGATTAATCAAAAGAAAATCCATATTGTTTTGGGGTAATCTTTGGTACTTTATTTAATTATAAATACATCGGTGAATTAGGATTATGCATTTATTTTTAAAATTTTTATCTAAATTAATCTTTTCAAACTTAAAAATTTTTCTAGGCTTTAAAATTATCACTAAGGTTTTTCATTTGAATGATATCGTGCGAGTTGCGACGGTGTTAGATTAGATTGTGTTCGGTAACTTCGGTTCTTATTATCTTGTTTTCAATTTAAACTAATATTTAATAGTGTAATAAAATGTTGTGTGCAGCTATTAAAGCATCTACTGCCATTGTCCTATATGTGATACTGTAATAACAAGGTATGTAAAGTTTATAATTCATTACAGTGTGCTCGGTGTAGGCCTAGCTTTGGTCTGCAGTGCAGAGTAGCAATGCGTTCCGTTGTTTCTTAGCCTGTAAATAAAGCTCCCAAAGTAATAGAAGAACTAATGTAAAGTAATAGACCAGAATTAATGTATACTATTTAAAGAAGTGTAGCATAAAGAATTTATAATCTCCAAGTATCCCTTAAATTTCTGTTGTTACCATGAATTATAACACATTGAAGTATCCTTACGTAGGTTAGCTCCTAGCATGGTCAGTGCCAATCATTACTTGGCATATATTAACACTAGTACCGGTGTAGCAGGAAATTTTTCCCCCCTGACTGAAATACCCCCCCCCCTCCCGGGAAAATTAGCCTAGAATCAATTTTCCCCCCGGGAAGAACAACCCGGGCTGTTATTCCGCCCGGGGGAATTTCAGCCCAAAGAGGTTTTGGTATTATTGTACTGTATTACAGGGCAATGTAACCTAGGAATGAAAACATTTTTTCTATAGAAAAAATTCTGCTCTCCGTAAATGACACTCGTTCCCGTCGCAAATTAATAGTTTCAGAAAAAAAATATATATATCCTACAATAATGGGGGATCCCCTGTGGGAACTCCGGGTTTTGGGTGGGGAAAACATACTGGGGAAATGGTATATAATGGTAAAACAAGCCTTTTCTTCTCTATACATTACCTTCTTGCATGGATAATAAACGGAGGAAAAGATAAAACAGTATAAGAGGATAAACTTTGGAGGTGCTGTTGCAAAGGCTATGTCTCATGAAAAAATGCGGTAATATTGAGCTGTGTCAATGTTAGCGTAACATGCTAACATTAGCAGTGTTTTTCATTTATTTTTTGTCATTCTACTTGTCGGTTGTAGTCACTCTCGTTCGTTCATTTGTACATAGCAGGTTTCGACCTTCTGCGCTAAAACCCCAACTCCTTGCGCATAGACTCCTCCTCCACCAATAGGATTTCTTCTTCCCTAGCCGTGAAATTGAACAATTCGACTTCACCTGCTTTATTCAAGTATATGTGTTGATCCAGTACAACTATACCATCCCTTTTATGTAATACCCTCGTAGACATATTACGTTTGACCCCAGTATTACATGTTTTATTATCCGATACCTTATAAAATCACCTCATTTTATATTCCCATTGAATCTTTCTATATTATTTTTATACATTTTGTTATTACCTTGTCACACTCCGATTTCACATAAATACTTGCTCTGGACAAGTTTCCCATTCTAGTTCATTCATGTTTACTCTCAAAACTCCATTGTTTTTTCGTAAACCAATCACAAACTCATATGTATGGAAAGTTTGCACAGGGGGTGGCGGTTAATATTTCCCAAACCCCTTCCCTTATCTCTTCAAGTGGTCTCTTCATACCCCTCCCAACAAATCCTTTTCCGTTGAAACCTTTGTCCTAGTCAGGTGTTTGTTATTTCAAGTGAGCTTTTTTTCGTATTTTGCAATGGAGGAAGTTATAGGTACTTGTAATGGCTGCAATATTCCATACCTAAAAGCATTTGCTAAATTTCATGCTGATTATTTTGATACGGCATCCAATGTTGATAATTTCCTTAAATCACACAATGTAATACCTCAACGTTTACAGTGCCCCAAGTGCCGTTCCTTCCTATCGTACAGGAAAGACATTCACGTATATTACTGCAATACCCAAACTAAGGTATCTAAAACCTAAAAGAAACACCGATCCGAGTCATAAAAAGTAAGTCATTCATTTCTTTAATTTTAATTTGCTCCGTAACCGAAATACAAACCACGCTATTTACAAAGGGTTACCTTTTAGCGTAGCTGAAATGGCGAGCCATTAGAATTTAACGAGGGTGTATTACCCCCGCGCTAGTTAGCGGGGGGGTAGGGGAGTGGTAGCTAGCTACCCCTCCTCCCCCTCACACACAGGTGAATACTCACTTTCACTTTTGGCTCGGACTGTGACCGACGTCTCTGTCTTGGTCCTCTCTTGGCAGCCATTGTTTGTTTTGTCTTTACTTAATCGCTTACTTTTCATTTACTCTATATATATGTAAACATGTTTTCATGTTTGTATATATATTTGAGTATAGAAATAAGTAAGTTTCCTTTTCAGATTTGTGTGTGTAGTGTACGATATCTACGTGGAGGCCTCGGCAGTTAGGCCACCACGGCGTAATTTTATGGGTGGCGATCGAGTTTGACTTATGTCTCTCTCTCTCTCTCTCTTGAGGTCGTTCACCCTTTTACTACGTTTTACTACGCCCTTGTAGCTTCCTTTCCGTGTGGGGGGTTGCTACGCCGTACGTTTGTCTCAATTAGTTATGAATCTAATTGTAGTTGTTTTTTGTAGAACGATTCCTTTCGGGGTTTTCGTTCTTTCTTTAGTGTTCATTCTTTTTTAAATTACATAATTACATAGTTACATAATTATAATTGTTATAATTCTGTTTTGGTTACAGCTCTCCTTCCGTGAGTGTAAGTGGTTGTGAGGGCACGTGCCTGTTGTGTAATTCTTGTTCCTTTCCCTCGGGATTCCTCTTCGGAGCCTTCCCGGGGGAATGAATGTGTACTAATATTATTTGTTTTATTTTTTTACTGTTACCGATCTAGTTCGTTTCTGTAATATGGCAACGGTGTGAGCTGTCTGGTTGAGTTCTGGGGATTCGGCTGTTGCTGCCTCCCCCCTTGTATTTTCGTCAGGGGCGTGTCTCCTTCTACTGGAAGTACTCCCGTGACGACGGACAGCTCTCTAGTTCATTTTAGAACTCTCAGGAGGCTTGCCTCCTTGGGCGGGTAACTTCCCTTCCGAGGGAAGTTTTTCCTGTCCAGGCTTGAGTTTTTATTCTTTTGGGGGGTTCTTCTCTTGCCGTTTTTTCGTGCGACTATGCTCTTGGTGCTGAGAGGTCGCACCTGCAGTTTCGCTCAAGGGGCTGGGCAACTGCAGGAGCTCCTCTTCGGAGGATTGCTCCTTTTAGGTCACTGGCTGACCAGTCTCTTCCACGAAGTGTTTCTCTTTCGTTCGCGAGAGGGTACACTCATAGAGACTCCTCTTCGGAGGTTTCTTCTGTTGCTGTTGCTGTTGGCCTCCCTTGCCGTAAGGCCCACCGTCCGCCTCGTCGTAAGGGTCTCTCATCTCCCTATAAGGGTGCTTGAGGCGCCTTTTTGGATCTCCGTTTGCAGCCTACAACTCCTTTTTCTCGATCTTCCGCCTTGGTGCAGATGGACAGCAGTCTGATCTCGTCTTCCGACGGGCAACGGTCTTCCCGACGGATAACGGTCTTCCCGACGGACAGCGGTTTTCCGACGGACAACGGTCTTCCCGACGGAGAGCGGTTTTCCGACGGACATCAGTCTCCCGGCGGACAACGATCCCTTCGGGGCAAAGGGTTGCCCCCACGGGGGTTCTTCCCTTGCGTGTCAGGGTTTCCCTGCGCGCCCTTCTGCTGTGTTCTTTCCTGCTCCTGCTCAGTGTTAGCACACAGGCGCTCTTCTGCTCATCAGCGCTCTCCTGTTCGTTAGCGCTTTCAAGATGATCATCCCTGCGGTTCCTGTTACGCGCCCTGTGCGCCCACGTTCGCCCTCGCGATCTAGAACTTCGGTTCAGGTCGGGGTCAAGGACTCTTCTTCTTTGCGCAGGCTTCCACGCGTAGCCTTCTGCTCGTCAGCGATCATCAGCTCGCCAGCGATCACCTGTCTCTCGGCGATCCGGAGATCGCCCACGTGTGTTACAGCGGGCACGCCAACGTTCTCCAACACTTCTGAAGGAACATGGTTCGCCAGCTACTAGTTCACCTGTGCTGATCGCCATCGCGCGACCCTCAACTGCGGATGCTGATCGCCATCGCGCGACCCTCAACTGCGGATGCTGATCGCCATCGCGCCACCGCCCACCTGCGGATGCTGATCGCCATCGCGCGACCGCCCACCTGCGGATGCTGATCGCCATCGCGCCACCGCCCACCTGCGGATGCTGATCGCCATCGCGCCACCGCCCACCTGCGGATGCTGATCGCCATCGCGCCACCGCCCACCTGCGGATGCTGATCGCCATCGCGCGACCGCCCACCTGCGGATGCTGATCGCCATCGCGCGACCGCCCACCTGCGGATGCTGATCGCCATCGCGCGACCGCCCACCTGCGGATGCTGATCGCCATCGCGCGACCGCCCACCTGCGGATGCTGATCGCCATCGCGCGACCGCCCACCTGCACAGGCTGCTGATCGCCATCGCGCGACCGCCCACCTGCACAGGCTGCTGATCGCCATCGCGCGACCGCCCACCTGCACAGGCTGCTGATCGCCATCGCGCGACCGCCCACCTGCACAGGCTGCTGATCGCCATCGCGCGACCGCCCACCTGCACAGGCTGCTGATCGCCATCGCGCGACCGCCCACCTGCACAGGCTGCTGATCGCCATCGCGCGACCGCCCACCTGCACAGGCTGCTGATCGCCATCGCGCGACCGCCCACCTGCACAGGCTGCTGATCGCCATCGCGCGACCGCCCACCTGCACAGGCTGCTGATCGCCATCGCGCGACCGCCCACCTGCACAGGCTGCTGATCGCCATCGCGCGACCGCCCACCTGCACAGGCTGCTGATCGCCATCGCGCGACCGCCCACCTGCACAGGCTGCTGATCGCCATCGCGCGACCGCCCACCTGCACAGGCTGCTGATCGCCATCGCGCGACCGCCCACCTGCACAGGCTGCTGATCGCCATCGCGCGACCGCCCACCTGCACAGGCTGCTGATCGCCATCGCGCGACCGCCCACCTGCACAGGCTGCTGATCGCCATCGCGCGACCGCCCACCTGCACAGGCTGCTGATCGCCATCGCGCGACCGCCCACCTGCACAGGCTGCTGATCGCCATCGCGCGACCGCCCACCTGCACAGGCTGCTGATCGCCATCGCGCGACCGCCCACCTGCACAGGCTGCTGATCGCCATCGCGCGACCGCCCACCTGCACAGGCTGCTGATCGCCATCGCGCGACCGCCCACCTGCACAGGCTGCTGATCGCCATCGCGCGACCGCCCACCTGCACAGGCTGCTGATCGCCATCGCGCGACCGCCCACCTGCACAGGCTGCTGATCGCCATCGCGCGACCGCCCACCTGCACAGGCTGCTGATCGCCATCGCGCGACCGCCCACCTGCACAGGCTGCTGATCGCCATCGCGCGACCGCCCACCTGCACAGGCTGCTGATCGCCATCGCGCGACCGCCCACCTGCACAGGCTGCTGATCGCCATCGCGCGACCGCCCACCTGCACAGGCTGCTGATCGCCATCGCGCGACCGCCCACCTGCACAGGCTGCTGATCGCCATCGCGCGACCGCCCACCTGCACAGGCTGCTGATCGCCATCGCGCGACCGCCCACCTGCACAGGCTGCTGATCGCCATCGCGCGACCGCCCACCTGCACAGGCTGCTGATCGCCATCGCGCGACCGCCCACCTGCACAGGCTGCTGATCGCCATCGCGCGACCGCCCACCTGCACAGGCTGCTGATCGCCATCGCGCGACCGCCCACCTGCACAGGCTGCTGATCGCCATCGCGCGACCGCCCACCTGCACAGGCTGCTGATCGCCATCGCGCGACCGCCCACCTGCACAGGCTGCTGATCGCCATCGCGCGACCGCCCACCTGCACAGGCTGCTGATCGCCATCGCGCGACCGCCCACCTGCACAGGCTGCTGATCGCCATCGCGCGACCGCCCACCTGCACAGGCTGCTGATCGCCATCGCGCGACCGCCCACCTGCACAGGCTGCTGATCGCCATCGCGCGACCGCCCACCTGCACAGGCTGCTGATCGCCATCGCGCGACCGCCCACCTGCACAGGCTGCTGATCGCCATCGCGCGACCGCCCACCTGCACAGGCTGCTGATCGCCATCGCGCGACCGCCCACCTGCACAGGCTGCTGATCGCCATCGCGCGACCGCCCACCTGCACAGGCTGCTGATCGCCATCGCGCGACCGCCCACCTGCACAGGCTGCTGATCGCCATCGCGCGACCGCCCACCTGCACAGGCTGCTGATCGCCATCGCGCGACCGCCCACCTGCACAGGCTGCTGATCGCCATCGCGCGACCGCCCACCTGCACAGGCTGCTGATCGCCATCGCGCGACCGCCCACCTGCACAGGCTGCTGATCGCCATCGCGCGACCGCCCACCTGCACAGGCTGCTGATCGCCATCGCGCGACCGCCCACCTGCACAGGCTGCTGATCGCCATCGCGCGACCGCCCACCTGCACAGGCTGCTGATCGCCATCGCGCGACCGCCCACCTGCACAGGCTGCTGATCGCCATCGCGCGACCGCCCACCTGCACAGGCTGCTGATCGCCATCGCGCGACCGCCCACCTGCACAGGCTGCTGATCGCCATCGCGCGACCGCCCACCTGCACAGGCTGCTGATCGCCATCGCGCGACCGCCCACCTGCACAGGCTGCTGATCGCCATCGCGCGACCGCCCACCTGCACAGGCTGCTGATCGCCATCGCGCGACCGCCCACCTGCACAGGCTGCTGATCGCCATCGCGCGACCGCCCACCTGCACAGGCTGCTGATCGCCATCGCGCGACCGCCCACCTGCACAGGCTGCTGATCGCCATCGCGCGACCGCCCACCTGCACAGGCTGCTGATCGCCATCGCGCGACCGCCCACCTGCACAGGCTGCTGATCGCCATCGCGCGACCGCCCACCTGCACAGGCTGCTGATCGCCATCGCGCGACCGCCCACCTGCACAGGCTGCTGATCGCCATCGCGCGACCGCCCACCTGCACAGGCTGCTCGCGATCGCTCACCTTCGCATACTGCTCGCGATCGCTCACCTTCGCATACTGCTCGCGATCGCTCACCTTCGCATACTGCTCGCGATCGCTCACCTTCGCATACTGCTCGCCAACGCACGATCGTTCACCTGCGCATACTGCTCGACCATCGCGTCGGCATAACACAACGCGCCATCGCCAACCTGCGCATTAGCGCTCACCAGCTCACCACCGATCGCTTGTTGATCCATATCGCCAGCGGTCTTCCTCGCCCACGCGGCAGCGCGTTTTCTCGCCATCGCGCTAACGCTTGCGTTCGCCGCCTCAGACTCGCTCTCATCCACCTGCCCACCCTCACGACCGCTTGCCTGCGCGCCCGCTCGCCTGCGCGCCCGCGCGACCACTCGCCCGCGCGACCACTCGCCCGCGCGTCCACACGCCCACGTGCTTGCACGTCTACGCTCATGCTCTCCAATGTTCGCCCACGCGAGATTCTGTTACCACATCCTCCGAGCCTTCCTTTCGGTTGACTGTGGCAAGACTGAGGAGAGTCGCAGTACCTGTTCTCAGTCAAGCAGAGCTTTCAGCCCTACCTTGGAACGTTTCCTAGTTCTCCTTTCCTCATTGACCCGTCTATAGTCCGAACGGTCGCCTCAGGATAAGTTCCATGTGGGGCGATCCAAGTTCCGGTGGCTTCAGGCAATGTTTAACCGGACTCCCTGGCCCTAGGGGACCAGCGGAACTATTAGACCTGCAATGGGTGTTGACCTATGGAGCCTCTTGATGGTAGTGGATATTCTCGTCCTTTCCCCACATTCTTGAGGCGGTTCTCGGACTCGTCAAAGGAAAGGGGGGGGGGCATGTTCCGGTCCAGGCCTATGGTCAAGACCTGAAGGATACCTCTCCATCATTCAGACAGGCTTAGGGGTCTTAGTCTGGCCCCTCTTCAGATCCTACATCTCCTGCCGAGTCGCCCCGTCGCGCGTCGACTTTATTCTAACCAGCAGGGGACGCATTTTCACACCTTGCAGTAGAGATACCGGGATGATTGAGATTCTCTCAATACCACCATCGGCTCTCTCATTCCAGGCAGGGGAATGTTTCTCTCAGACTATCCGAGCAGAGCCTCGTAGAGAGAGTGTACCTGGGGGTCTTTGACCTTGGGTAACCAGCAAGTGCTGGTCTGGGGGACCTGATCGCGACAGCTTGGAACCTCAAGCTTCCGCTATTCTTCCCCCCAGTCTCAGACCCCGAGACTCTGGCAAGATGCATTCCGGTGATGGTGGGACATCTTCGACGCCTGCGTCTTCCCTCCTTTTTGTCTGTGGACAATGGGTCTCTACAAGACCAGGTTGTCTGTCAATCTTTCAATGGGAGAGCTCCACTGGGACTATGCGCAGAACGGTTTCTGGACCCTCTGCTTCCCCTGACGGAACTCCCGGGAGAGCTTCTCCCACGGCGCAGACTACTCAAGCAACCACACTGCGACATCTCTCCCAAACCGGGGCGTCGCTTCGGCTTCATGCCTGGAGACACTACGCTTCCTCCTCAAGAAGAGACAACCCGCTACAGTCGCGGTACGGAGGTCGCGTCATCAGCGATAGTCATCCACAGGGGTCTCCCAGGCAAAGTGAAGAGTCTAAGGTGGTTGGTGCCATGGGAGATATACCTCTTCCCTTGAGGCCTCTTCTCCAGCATAACGGTCTTATTGCCTTTCGGCGGGAGGAAACTCCTTTCCGCTCTCGGCAATGAAGCCTGTCGCTCAGCCTTTCCCTGACCTTCAGGCTTAAAGGAATAACTTTTTCCTGCCTGCTGGATCTATCCTCGCTCATGCGAAGCTACGATCGTCCCTGCCCTAGTCGGAGGAAGACCTCCAACTTGGAGCATGGCTCGGACTTTTAGTCCTTTAAGAGATCTTCTCAAGACCCTTTACGACAGGCCTCGGATTGTATTCCGCCTTGGGTCTTCTGCTCACTCTGGCCACGGCCAGTGTGTAAGCAATCTTCTTGGTCTCTTACTACTCCCCCCCCTTTCTAAGGAAGAGGTGAAGGCAACATTCAGGCTCGCTCCTGAGTTGTTGGCTAGACTCAGAATCTGAGGGTCCCGGCCCTTCGGTCCGATTCATTCAAGATTTCGAGTCTCCATTCTGTATCTGATGTCCCAAGACCTTCTCTTTCTTGCCAGTAAAGGAATCGAGAGGTTAGCGCTGGGAACAGCTGCAGTTTGCCCTCAGTTGCAGCCGATTTGGGAGCACAAGGAGGACATGGGGGGAGAGTCACCAGTATACCTCTTCAGCCCGGACTCAAGGACGTTCATCTCGACCTGTCTCCAGACCCTCCCCCGTCACGTCGCCCTACAGCACGATGTTGGATACATCGCAACGTCCCTCGCCTTCGAGTAATACTACTCTGTGACGCAGGTGCTACAAGCTGGAGTCTGGAAGCGTCTAATGACCTTCGCAGCCCGCTTCCTGCAGGGCGTGACCCACAGGAGTCTCGATACGTTTTCTATCGCTCTGTGGTGGCTACACAACAGCTGGTCTAACCTCAGGCTCCTTTTTGGACAGGTAGCAGAAGGTTGAGGGCATTGTTATCAGGTTTTAGTCTGCATGAACGAAAGAAGTATGTCTGGCCCTTACTTCTTTCTTCATCATCCCCTTTACGGGGAAGCAGCATCCTGGTCTCTGCATAGCTGACCTCGAACCTCTGCAGGTAAACCATGCTTCCTTGTGTTCTTAGTATTGAGTCAATACTGTCGCGTCCCCCATACCCTGACGAGGTGGTATTGGGAACGTCCTAACCCAGAGTTCCTTCTGGAACTCCAGGTCAACTGCCTAGGACGGGTCACACTTCTTCCTTCACACACAAGCTTACGTAGGCCACATGGTTCCTTGCGGAGCAAGGAACTTGTGAGGTGCAGGGACTCCTTTTCTCGAGTGCGACTCACTCGGATTCTGAGTCCCCGGGTAAAGCCTAAGCCAGTATGGCTGGGACTTTCCACCCTTCCTAAGGGATAAGTCACCCTTTGTAAATAGCGTGGTTTGTATTTCGGTTACGGAACAAATGACAAATTCGAAGATAATTTGTATTTTTCCTAACCATACAAACCTTAGCTATTTACACATATTTGCCCGCCAGCCCTGTCCCCCAAGACATGTCCTACCTCTAAGTGAAAGTGAGTATTCACCTGTGTGTGAGGGGGAGGAGGGGTCGCTAGCTACCACTCCCCTACCCCCCTGCTAACTAGCGCGGGGGTAATACACCCTCGTTAAATTCTAATGGCTCGCCATTTCAGCTACGCTAAAAGGTAACCCTTTGTAAATAGCTAAGGTTTGTATGGTTAGGAAAAATACAAATTATCTTCAAATTTGTCATGTTTTAGAGTGCGAAGCTCAACATTACTTCTTGCCAGTACAAGTTTGTGACCTGGGAAGGGGGTCTGGGGGCTTGCCCCCAGGTAGTGGTTGTGACCTGGGAAGGGGGTCCGGGCGCTTGCCCCCAGCTAGGGGTTGTGACCTGGGAACTTCTTGGTTAGGTTAGGTGGGTTTGTTAGATTCTGTACCCTTTTGTACCTTTTTATCTTTTGTGTAAAGGGTATTGTATATGGAAAAATACTTCAAAATACACATGCTCATATTATCGTAGCATTACTAACGTTAGCAATGCCATCATAACGTTGGCAACGTTGCGTAACATTGGTAACGGTGCGTAAAATTGGTAACGTTGCGCAGCATTGCTAATGTTAGCGTTCGCAGTACATACGTGAGTGAAGTGACACGGAATTTGAACAAGTCATTATATTTAAACATTTTAACAGAATATATATAGCAAAAGACATTACATTTAAAAATTTTAACAGGAAATATATCTTTTCCCGTAGAAAATAACGTGATTTAACCAGTTTTCACCTTCATTTCATCTGTAATAACGACCACCAGTTGGGCTACTTAAAGTTAGTCGAATTGGTTGTTCTGTTTGTTTGCAGTTGAAATGAAGGGCAAATTCGGTCAAGTCACGTTATTTACTACAGGAAAACATATATTTTCTGTTCGAAATGAGAATCTGTAATACAGTAAAACTCTACCGATATTCCCCCCCCCCAATACTTTGGTTTGCTCTATGTTAATGGGCGACCAGTAAATAATGCTGTAACTATATTTAGCCCCATTACTTTTCTTGGGTAGGTTGAGTCTAGCCTATCCTTTGAAAGTTACCTCAGATGGTGCTGGGCTAGATATTTATGGACTTCCTAATTGTGAGAGAATTAATATCAAGGCCTTGTTGTAATGCGGGAAAAAGGAAAATTAGAAGAGAGAATAGGCTAGGTTAAAAATGTTAATGTACTGTTTATTTTATGGTACCAGTTATAAACATGTTTATAAAATTTGTGAGATGGGTAACCCTGAGACATAACCTAACCTAACCTAGTCCCAGTCCCGGTGTGTTTGCAATATGAATGACCTGTTGGGATGTTAGTGTTCTATTGTTATATTGAGGTCTTACTTGAAATGGAAATATGTGTTACAGCGTATATAACTCTTGACGTTTTTAGTAAAACAAAATGCTTGGAAGGTCAAACAGATTGTAGTAATGTACCAGTAGAGGAGGGTTATACAGTATTAGTTTTAACTTTATCGTTTTGAAATGCACGAGTTAGCACCACTGATCTCTAAAAAAGACTGGATCGAGCAACCTTTTGTTCTCATGGGTGTGGTGTTGCAGCGAAACATCAGTTAGTCGGTGCCATCTTGGATGAACCCCAACAAACACGTTATAGTGACTCAGTTATGGCGAAGCGGGTAAAACAGTATTTTTTTTGGTTGTAGCAAGCGTAGAAAATATGAAAATGACACCGAAAACGTTCAAAGCGACAGTGAAGGAAGTGCAGATGAAGAATCATCTATAAAACGTAGATTTCCAAGGACTTTCCATGAGTATGTTCTAGGCCTATTCCCATTAACAAGCAAATCTTCATTCTTTCATTCTTTTCTTTTCTTTTCTTGATTTACAGTCTTATGGACGTCTAAATTTTTTTATTAACATACACACAAAATTTTTTATTTGTTTAGTTTATTTGTACAGTAAACAGTACAGTATAGGAATTATAGATACTGAGAGATACGCCAGTGCATCTGCCATAATTGATAATTGTTTTGATGCCACAGATTGATAATATGTACATAAAGCAAGACATTTAATTTTCAAAAGTTCATTATTAAATTAATTTGTTACGTAACTGAAATACAAACCACGCTATTTACATGGGGGTAATTACTTCGGCGTAGCTAAAATGACGAGCCATAAGAATTTTAACGAGGGTTTACTACCCCTCCGCTAGTTAGCGGGGGGGGGGGGGATAGGGAGGGGTAGTTTGCTACCCCTCCCCCCTCACACACACAGTGCGTGCTCCACTTTACTTTTGGCTCGGATGGCGAGCAGATGTCTCTGCTCCCATCCTCGCTTGACGGCCATTAATGTTTTGTCTTTTAACTTACTTTTTCTTATACTTAATATATTTAAACATTATTGATGTTTATTTATATTCTTGTGTATTGAATGTACAGTAGTAAGTTTCCTTTTCAGGGTTTGTGCGGTGTGTGTAGTGTACGACTACGAGAGTGAAACGCCGGCTTAGCGCTAGGCCATCACGATTTACTTCTTGGTCACGGCCGTTCACTCCTAGGCCAGAACGGTTGCCTTCATGGAGAGCGGTCCCTCTCTCGAGGCCGTTCACCTCTTACTCTGTACTACGACTTCTACGATAGCTTCTCGGGCCGAGTTGCTATTCTGTTTTATTTGTCTCAATTATTTTTATGAAATCTAATTGTATTTTTATCTTTTCAGCTCTGGGAACACTTCCCTTCGGGGGTCTGTGATTCTTGGGACATTCAAAATCAGTTACATAATTATAGTTGTTATAATTCTGTTTTTGTTAAGTTTCCGCCCTCCCCCCTCGCCCGTGCATGTCAGTGGGGGAGGAGGGCACATACCTAACTTTCGTTCTTATGTTTTACTTTCCCTCGGGGTTACTCTTCGGTGTTTCTCCTGGGGGAATTTTTGTTAAATAATTATTCATTTTTTATTTCCCAGTTTACAATGCTGTTACTTCGTGGGCTGTAGTGTGCCTTCGAAGCAGAGCTGTCCTGTTTATGCCTGGGGAGTCTGCTCTGTCGCTGCTGTCTCTCTAGGACATCGTCATGGGCGTTATCCCTTCTCTTAGAAGTTCTTCCGTGACAACTGTCAGCTCTTCAGTGCATCCTAGAACGATAAGGTGGTTCACCTCCTAGGGTAGTTAGTTAACTTCCCTTCTTACCCTTTTTCTTGGTCCTTAGGCGGTTATGCTCTTGGGGCTGAGCGACTGCCCTTGTAACTATGCTCAAGGGGCTGAGCGGTTGCTAGGCCGGACCATGGTACTTCAAGCGACTATGCTCTCGGGGCTGAGCGGTCATTTCTGTAGCTATGCTCAAGGGGCTGAACAGCTGCAGGATCAGTCTTGTGACCTCTTTCGTTCGTGAGGGAGGCCGCACTAAGGGCTCCTCTTCGGAGGATTGCTCCCTTTGGTCTCTTCTACGAAGTGTCTCCTCCCGTTCGCGTGAGAGGACACTCATAGAGACTCCTCTCCGGAGGATTGTTCCTGTTTACGTCAGCTGATCCTACGGCCCTTGGGGGCACCATCACCAGTCTTTCTACGAAGTGTTCACCTCTCTCGTTCGCGAGAGAGGCCACTCATAGAGACTCCTCTTCGGAGGATTGTTCCTGTTGCAACAGCTTGCTGTTCAGTCACTAACACTTCGGTGTTTAGTGACAGGGAAACTTCGGTTTCTCGTGACACTGACCCTTTGTGGTCTTGTAACATTAGTTACGCAGATCCCTCGGGCTCTCGTAACTTTAGTCACTACTACACTTCGGTGATTAGTGACAGGGAAACTTCGGTTTCTCGTTACGCTGACCCTTCGGGGTTTCGCAACTCGACCCTTCAGGGCCTCGCTACACAGGCTACGTTAGACCTTTGGTCTCTCGTGCCCTTAGTGGACCTGCTGACCTGCCGTTACGTTCCTGGCTGCTGACACGCTTTGGGCGCCCACGCTCCCCGTTATCCAATGGGCTCCGATCCCTTCGGGGCAGAAGAGGCTTTCTCACATCGTGAGTAAGTCCCTTAAGGGCTAGGTATCCCCTGCACGCCAACGTTCTCTTGCGCGCTAGCGCTCTGCTGCTGTTCCTGAGACTGCCTTCCAGAGACATCCTGTTCCAGAGGCTGCTACCAACGTTCCCTGCGCATTAGCGCACATCGTTGGAGTTCCTGAGTTAGCGCACAGGCGCTCATCAGCAGTTCAGCCTGCGGTGTCTCCAAGTCTCTTCTACGAAGGGTACCTCTCCCCTTCGCGGGAGAGGTCCCTCACAGAGACCACTCCTCGGAGTGTCTAGCAGCACTTCCAGTTGATCGTCGGCGCTCTGAATCAGACCTGCCTTGGTCCTCTTCAGGGGATGCCCTCCTTTTTACGGACACATCCCAGTTCCTGATCTACGAGTTAGCTGATCCTTCTACCTAGCGCACGCGCGCGCGCTCTCGCGCCGACGATTTTCTGTTGCGCACTAGGCGCGCAAGCGCCGAAGATTGTCCGCGCGTGGTTTCCCGCGCGATCGTCGAAGATCATTAGCCGACGATCTTCTGATGCGCTCTAGGCGCGCAAACGCTGAAGATCGTCCGCGTGCGGGATGGTTTCTCGCGCGCGATCATCACGGATCGTCCGCGCGCGGTTACCTGCGTGTGATCGCTGACGATCTTCTTTTGCGCGCGAGCGCCGACGATCCTCGCATGAGTGTAAGCGTCGAAGATCGTCTGCGCGCGCGATCGCCGATGTTCTTCTTATGCGTGCCAGCACCGACGATCGTCTTACATAGCTGAAGATCGTCCGCGCGCGGGCACCAATGGTTTCCCGCGCACAATCACCGACGATCTTCTTTCGCGCTAACGCCGACGATCTTCATACGCTCGTAAACGCTGAAGATCGTCCACGTTTATTTATTCCGCACGCGGGATAGTTTCCCGCACGCAATCGCCTACGATCTTCTGTCTCGCGCAAGCACTGGCGATATTCTGTCGCGCGTAAGTGCCAAAGATCGTCCGCGCGCGTGATGGTTTCACCCACGCAATCACCCATGATCTTCTTTCGCGCACAAGCGACGATCTTCATACGCGCGGAAACGCTGAGTATCGTCCGCGCAGGCACTGATGGTTTCCCGCACGCGATCGCCGATACACTTACGCTCACGCGAGTACGCAATCGCGAATATCCTGCTACGCACAATTCAGTCACGCGCTACTCAGAACAGGGCTTTTCGCGCGATCACCAGCGTGATCGGCGCACCGATCGCCAACGTGATCACGCCTGAGTTACATTAGGGATTCTGGCGGACAGGCCATCATCGCGTTCCCCTCCCCGCATGCGCAGAACAGCGCTCTCGCCGGAGGAGGGGAGGTTTCCGGACAGGTCTAAGGACTCTTCTCCCTTCATTGCAGATTCTCAACAGGCGAACCCTCATGTTTCAACTCCTCCAAGGGATCGAACGATCGCATTCCCTCCAGAGGGAGTATCTGACGGCGCGACTGTCAGTCAGCAACCCTGGTTGGACACCGTTGTCAGAGTGCTTACGCAGGCGATGAAGCATGTGCTTTCTGACTGGGATCACTAATCAGTAGCAACTTCCTCCCCCCCTGAAGAGGGAGAGAGGAATCCCTGACGTGGTATCTCCTCCAAGGACTATCCTGTCTCTTCGCGAGTCCTTACGTAAGGCTCCTATCCCTCCTCAGACTTCCTCCCCCTCCCCTGCAGATGAGCATTACCCATCTCCAGGAGAGTCGGAAGATCCGGTCCTCTCCCCCATCACACCAATGGGGTAAACCCCGCCCCTTCCTGAGAAGTCTTCTTGTACGGAGGGGGCGAAAGCCTTACATCCTTCATTGCTGGAGTCCTGTATCCCTCCAAGGAGGGAACCGAAGGCCCAAGTCTTCCGCAAGGACCCGACAGGAACCAGATGGACCTTTGGAGAATGTCTGCGAGTCTCCCCAGGAAGAGCCTCGGGGGACGGGAGACCTCGCTGCCAGTCCATCTGGAGGAGAGCTCCAGGGGTCAGAACACGCGTTCTGGCAAGTCCTGACCCTCAGGAGGAACCTCAAGGGGATCCCAGACCCAGAGATTCCTCCTCGTGAAGGGAAGGATATGGTCCTGGACCGAATCTACGCCAACCAGAAACTCCCTAGGGCCAGTGCAGCTTTGCCCTGGTCTCAGGGGATGAAGAGCGCCAGAGACAAGGCTGAGGGCCAGCTCTCTGAGCTTGCCTCCTTCAATAGATCCAGTGCCGGTAACGAGCTCCCCCCTCCTCCCTGAGTAGAGATCGGTAAAGGGACAGGCTTTCCGGGCAGAAGTCCAGACCATGTTGAAGAAGGACTCCCTCCAAGAGGGTGTGGACGGGTCTCCAGGCTTCTACAATCGACTCCT
Organism: Palaemon carinicauda; assembly: GCF_036898095.1. Lineage (NCBI taxonomy): Eukaryota > Metazoa > Arthropoda > Malacostraca > Decapoda > Palaemonidae > Palaemon > Palaemon carinicauda. The sequence goes on from NC_090743.1 coordinate 13,121,451, forward strand.
TCCTTTGAGAAGGCGCCTGGAGGCTGGAGACCATTCATCGACCTCTCGACACTGAACGGGTTTGTCAAACAGTCTCCGTTCAGTATGGAGACGGCAGACACGGCCAGGCTTGCAGTGAGACCACAAGACTTCTTGTGTACACTGGACCTGAAGGTCGCGTACTTCCAAATCCCAGTCCACCTGTCTTCAAGGAAGTACTTTAGATTTTGCCTGGAAGACAAGATATACCAGTTCAAGGTGCTGTGCTTCGGTCTCTCCACGGCACCTCAAGTGTTCACCGAGGTGTTCACTCTCATTTCATCATGGGCTCACAGGATCGGCATCCGTCTCCTCCGTTTCCTGGATGACTGGCTAATCCTAGCAGACTCGAAGGCAACCCTTCTTCGCCATCAAGACAAGTTTCTCGGACTTTGCCAAGATCTAGGGGTCATGGTAGACCTCGAGAAGTCCTCTCTGCAGCCCTCTCAGTGTCTGGTATACCTAGGCATGGTCATAGACACCAGTCTCCACAAAGCCTTCCCTTCAGACGACAGGATAGCAAGGCTGAGGAAGGTCGCGAGACCTTTCCTCACACGAGAAGAACTTCCAACCCAACGTGGTTACGTCTCCTCGACCATTTCTCCTCCCTGGCCCGTCTGGTTCCCAACAGTTGCCTCAGGATGAGATCTCTCCAGTGGCGACTCAGATCGCGGGAATCAAGGACACGACTCCCCGGACACCTTGATCCCTATGGGACAACCAGAACAGACGGACCTCCAGTGGTGGGTAGCAGACGAGAACCTACGAAAGGGAGTGGATCTTCTCGTCCTCCCGCCAGACTTGATGCTGTTTTCGGACGCATCAAAGAAAGGGGGGGGGCACATTCTGAACCACAGGACCTCAGGCTGGTGGTCAGAACCAGGAAAGTACCTTCACATAAACATGCTAGAGATGAAAGCTGTGTTCCTGGCACTTCAGAAGTTCCACCAAGCCTGGCGGACTACTCGGTGGTTGTGAGGAGCGACAACGCCACAGTGATGGCTTTTATGAACAGACAGGGAGGTACTTTTTCAGAACAGCCATCCCATCTTGCATTAGAGATACTGAGATGGTCCGAGTTCCACTCGATCACCCTAGCAGCTCGCTTCATTCCGGCAAAGGAATGTGCTCACCTACAGTCTGAGCAGTGCGACACAGATATTGGGTACCGGGTGATCTTTGGATCCTCAAGTAGCCAACAAAGTCTTGACTGTGGGGTTCCCCAACTGTGGACTTGTTCGCTACAGCGCTGAACTACAAGCTCCTGCTGTACTGCTCCCCGGTCCTGGATCCCAAGGCCCTCTGGTAAGATGCCTTCCAACAACGGTGGGACAACATCGATGTTACGCCTTTCCCCGTTCTGGCTGATGAGGAGAGTACTCTACAAGACCAGAGTATCGGTCAGTCTTTCAATGACCTCCATAGCTCTGCTAGGGCATCTCGCAGAATGGTTCACCAGACCTTCTGCAACTCCTTACGGAGCCTCCGAGGGAACTCCCTCCACGTCACTATTTACTCACACAACCACATGCCAACATCCTCCACAAAACCGTAGCTTCGCTTCGACTTCACGCCGGAAGACTATCCAGCATCGCCTCAAAGAAAGAGGATTTTCGCAACAAGTTGCGAACAGGATGTCTGGACACCTGCGCTAGTCATCCGCAGTAGTCTACCAGGCGAAGTGGCGAGTTTTCTGTGGTCGGTGTCGTGGAAAGGGTATCTCTCCACTCGATGCGACTTCCAGCAATAGCGGAGCTCCTCGTGTATTTGCGGGATGAAATGTGCCTTTCAGTCTCGGCAGTGAAAGGCTATCTCTCAGCCTTAAGTCTTGCCTTCAGGCTCAAAGGATAGACATTTCTTTCTCGCTGGAACTTTCTCATACGAAGCTATGATCTTACCTGCCCTCAGTCGGAAGTGAGACCTCCTCCTTGGAACGTGGTTCGAGTTCTCAGGTCTCTAAAGAGACCTCCCCACGACCCACTACGTAAGGCTCCAGATCACCACCTTACTGGGTGGACAGCATTCCTGCTAGCCTTAGCCTCGGCCAAGCGAGTAACATGGTCTCTCATACGACATCGCCCATTCAAGGGGATAGGGGGAGGTAACGTTCATGTTCGTCCCTGAGTTTGTTGCCAAGACTCAGAACCCGGGAGTGCCGGATCCGCGGTTCGACTTTCCAGGTTTCGAGTCTCCGTCCTGTAACAGATGACCCAGACCATCTACTTTGCCCAGTAAGGAGTCTGAGGTTGTGTCTTAAGAGAACAGCTGCAGTTTGTCCCCAGATTCAAGCCTGGTTCGTGAGCACTGGGAAAACGAAGAGAAGGGTCACCAGGAATACCATCTCAGCCTGGATTCGCAAGGTAATACACCTGGCCTTGAATCATGACCCTTCTCCATCACGTCGCCCTAGAGCGCATGATGTCGGGCGTGGCTACGTCCCTGGCCTTCACGAAGTATCATTCAGTGACCCAGGTCCTGCAAGCTGGGGTGTTGAAGCGTCAGACCACCTTCACAGCCCACTACCTGCAAGACGTGACCCACAGGAGGCTCGATATGTTTTCTATCGGCCCTGTGGTGGCTACACAACAGCTGGTCTAAAACCTCAGGCTCCTTAATGGACAAGTAGCAGAAGGTTGAGGGCGTTGTTACCCGGTGTTAGTCTGCATGAATGAAAAGATCTGTCTGGCCCTTATTCTTTTCTTCATCCTCTCCTCCCTTGGAGAAAGCAGCATCCTGGGTTCTCTGCACAGCTGACCTCAAACCACTGCAGGTAGACCATGCTTCCTTGTGTTCCTAGTATTAATTGTAATACTGTCATGTCCCCATAACCTGACTAGGTGGTATTGGGAGAGTCCTAGCCTAGATTTCCTTCTGAGGAACTCCAGGTCAACTTCTTAGGACGAGTCACTTTTCACCTTCGCACACACCTTACGTAGGCCGCAGCAGTTTCACAACCGCTAGCGAGGAGCAGGGATTCCCTATTGTCCAAGTACTTAACGCTCGAATATGGAATCCCTGGGCAAGCCAAAGCCAGTATGGCAGGGACTTGCCACCCTTCCTAAGGGTTAAGTCACCCCATGTAAATAGCGTGGTTTGTATTTCAGTTACGGAACAAATGACAAATTCGTAGATAATTTGTATTTTTCCTAACTTTACAAACCTTAGCTATTTACACATTTGTCCCCCAAGATAAGTCCTACCTCTAAGTAAAGTGGAGCACGCAGTGTGTGTGTGAGGGAGGAGGGGTAGCAAGCTACCCCTCCCTACCCCCCCCCCCCCCCTCTAACTAGCGGAGGGGTAGTAAACCCTCGTTAAAATTCTTATGGCTCGTAATTTCAGCTACGCCGAAGTAATTACCCCCATGTAAATAGCTAAGGTTTGTATAGTTAGGAAAAATACAAATTATCTACAAATTTGTCATATTTCTCAGATTTCCATCAGAGCCCAAAAAGAAAAGCTGTGGTTAATGTAATCGTTGCGAAGATTGGTCTGCCACACCACACACAAAAATATGTTCTGATCATTTTAAAGTTCATATCGACAGAATAGGGCAAATTGTCAGACTTAAAGCTTATGCAGTACCATCAAGATTTAAAAAGTTTCCAAAGCATCTTCAACAGATAAGTAACTATAATCATGAACAAGCATTAATTTCTTGTGCTACTTTTATCTAGTTTACAAGATTAACAAGCCAATTTCGATCTTACTTCTGTGTGTGTTGATAAGGCCGCTACTACTTGGCTTGAACCTCAAGAAAATCTTGTAGTGTTTAAACTGTAAAACGAAGCCAAAACCAAGGGCGACCTGATTTAAACTTAATTGGTCACCGCATTTCTTTTGAAGAGTCCTACTAAATGTAGGCTACAACATAAGCCATAGGAAAACATAGATGTGACAGGCCCTTCAATCGATCGTGACGGGGTTATAGCCAATATGGCTGCCAGAATTTCAACTTTGCTATACTTTAGAAACAAAGGAAGCTCGATCCAGTCTCTTTTTAGAGATCAGTGGTTAGCACGCATGCGTATCAAGAATTCTTACAGTTATTTCTGTATCATTAAATGAATTAAAAAGTTATTGTTCCTACACAAATACAAACCATTCGCTCTTTACTATGGATATAGATGTTAGTACAGGCTGGCAAACGGCTAGAAAACATGGTGTCGACAACCGTTCTGCGTTTTACCTGTTGTAGCAGGGGGAAGTACTCCCCCCCCCTCCGCTCACTCATACCTACAGTACATCACTTTGATTTTAGACGTCGTAGGAGATAAACATCTACATTCACTGGCTATGGCAATTGAAACTTTACTTTAAGGGTTTGTTCTCGTTAATGCACGTGTATTGGATTTTTTTTAATAGAGTTGGATACTTTATTAGACTCAAGGCTCCATTAACTCTTTAGCTTGGTTAAAGGTGAGCAACTGTAGCCAAGGGCTTACCCGTACTGCCTTGGAGTTAGACTTCTCTGAAGTCTTAGGATCAGAAATCCTCAAGAGAGAAAGTCTGTTCCGTCTGTGTTTGCAGATCTGTCGGTGGACACACGCAAGAAATTTGCGTCCTTAGGGTTTGGAGTCCAATCTCATTTTTTGGAAGTAGTTGTGTTGTGATAGATTGCCTGACTTGGTCAGTGATTAGGATCAGAAAACCTGTTTAGAGGAAGTCTGTTCCGTCTTTGTTTGCCAATCCGATACGTGCGAACAACTTGAGTCCCGGGATTTGGAGTCCAACTTCATTTTTTGGAAGCTGTTAATTTGTGACAGAATGTTCAACTCCGTCAATAATTAAGATCAGAAATCCTCTTGAGAGGAAGTCTGTCCCATCTGTGTTTGCCAATCCTTTGGCGGATACACACGAGCAACTTGGATCCTCTGGCTTTGGCGTCCAACTTTCCTTATTGGAAGCAGTTGCATTGTGATAGATCACCTGACTTGGTCAGCGATCAGTTGGTGGTTTGCTTCTTAAGCTACCTCTCGCCGCCCTCAGGCCCTCATCTGAGAGATATGCTCTCCATTTTCTCCTCTTGAGTCCACCAACCCTTTGTGGTTTTTGGCAGACGCAGTCGCTAGTGTGATTTGCTGACCTAGTCTGTTACTTAACTATCCAGGTAGCACAGAAACTTTCTCACGTTTCGATGCAAGGGCACTATACTTTTTCAGTTACTGGGAGAACGAAGGGGCTGTCTCAGTAGCTAAGGGTGTCAAAGGTGAAAGTTAGCCTTTCACCTGAGAGTTTGCTTAATACAAGCGATCTCTCTCCTCGCAATGCGGTTCAAACTCTTAGCAAGCCTGGATCGTGGTGCCAAAGTAGAAAGCTACTTTTCACCCAAGATATGTGTTTGATACAAGCGATCTTTAAATTCCTCGTGATGTGATTCAGGCTTTAGTGAGCCCGGATTGTGGTGCCCAAGGTGAAAGCTAGTCTTTCACTTGAGAGGTTTGCTTGGAACAAGTGATCTCTCAACACCTTGGGACCCAAGCTTGCATGAGATCCAAGCTTTCAGTGACCCTGGATTCTGGCACAAGAGTGAAAGTTTTCCCTCACCTGAGAGTTCCGCTTGGACTAGCAATCTTTCATTATTTAGTAACACGATTCAGCCTCTATCAAGCCTGGATCACGGTGCCAAGTTCACCTGAGAGGTTGCTTAATGCAAGCGATCTCTCAATACCTCGCTATGTGATTCAAGCTCTACTGAGCTGGGGTCGTGGTGCCAGGGGCAAAGGCTAGCCTTGCATCCAAGAGTTTGCTTGAAGAAAGCAACGCAATTAATTTTCTCAGCAATCCTGAATCACAGTACTAAGGGGGAAAGAGCTAGCCTTGCACCTGAGAGTTGCTTTACACAAGTGATCTCTCGACACCTCGCAACCTAGACTTGCATGAGCTTTGGGTTCACAGCTTGACTGGATATCAATGCCGAAGGTGAAACACTTCTGAGAGTATTGTTTGGAACATGCGAACTCCCGGCGTCTCGCTACCCGTGCTCGCATTGAGTACAGATTACAGTGCTAAAGGTGAAAGATATCCTTTCACCGGAGAGTTTGGCTTAAAATGAGTAATCTCTCATTGCGTGCCATACAGTCTTGCAACGCAACTCTGAATCTCGGTTATCCAGGCTCAGTTAGTCTGGGTTACACCAGTGCTCTTTGAGCCAGTGATTGTCTTGACTAGGCCCCTAATGTTCATAAAGCATTTAGGAATCTAGAATAAGTGATTTTACTACTCGTACACAGACATCACTCGAGCCTTGGAGCTTAAGATTGTTTTCTTACGAGAAACTTGTGTTCTTGAGATAGCTAATTGTATGCATGCACACACTATCCAGTGTTCACATATTGAAAAAGTGTTTATGGAAACAAATTTCTTTGAGAGCTTGAGTCGGCCGCAAGGCAAGAAATAAAGTTGTCGTAGGATTTGACTTTTTCCTGCTAATTTTTTTCTCTTGTAAGATTGCAATAAAATTCTGGGTTAGACTGTATAGGTTCTGAAATTTTACGGACGACTTGACTCGGGGATCCAGAATTCCATTGTATGAAGGAAATACTGTACAAATTGCTTTAGATTTGGAACATCTCCTTTCGAGAAAACATGATTTTTTGTTAGTGTATTTGACTTTATCTTGGAGAAAGCAACAAAGAATGCTGATGTTTGTATAGCCTTCCCGGAGTTCAGAAACAATAGAACGCACTAGTAAATTGGAAACATGTTTGCCTACCATTACGAATGGCATGAGATCGATCCCACTCGGGATCGTATTCCTTTTTATCTGTTTCCTCACTCACATTTGGCTTTCTTGAAAGCTTTATGCATAGAGATTTCATTTGGACAAACTATTTTTCGTACATTAAAGTTATCTGCCTCAGGGAAGGTGCTCCCAGCTGAAGGAGATCGAACAAAAGAAAATGGGAGCGCTCTCGAGCAGAGAGTTTTGTATTGCGAGCGCTCGCCAGGACCTAGTCTCATTTCACGAGTGCACACCAGTGGTGAGTCTCTATCAAGATTGCGATACAATGGCAGGACATGATCCTGATCTATGATCCAGTACGACTTGTTACCAGAGAGTGCTGGCTCTTTGGAACTAAGCTCTCCGGAGCTCGCAGTTATTTATGCGATCCTCCTTCTACTCAGTGCCTCACCACTGGGGTCTTGCGAGACTCCCCGTGCCTCCACCTCCAGCCTAACTCGCCAGTTAAGCTCGCTTTCCGGCCCCAAGGTAGTACTTAAGTCTATTTCCATATGAAAAGATATTCTTAGCTCCATTTTTAAGCATGCTTCTCGAGTTTTGTTGCGAGGCGGGGATCATTTTGGTAAAACTTGGAGAAAATCTCCTTGAAACCCAAGGAGTACTTAGTATATCTTGAAATGCAGACAGAGATGAGGAAGAGTTTTTTCATCGCAGGTAGAATCGGAAGATTCAAATAAGTAGCTCGTCAGTTACAGTTCGCTAAAAGCCCATCCGTGGCAGTACCTGCGGGATCACCTGGTCTTGTCAGAGTGTCTAATGCCCAGCAGTAGCCTTTGCATGCGGTCACTTCAGTGGCAGCTGAAGACCTTTGGGTCTCAGGGTAGGTATTCTTCCAGAATGCTCATTTCCGGGGAGATTGGAGCAAAGGGAAACCTGAATTGTAGGGTCTTGTACCTTTTCACATAAGTAGATCTTCTTTCCCAAGTTTATAGATGCATTAAACGAAGTGGATGGGGCTGCCCACCTGCTGCAGCACAGGGCCTCTTAGCTGTGCCAAGTGAGATCGACAATGCCACATGAACCTCCTGGAGTTGAAAGTAAGTGACCTGGCTTTTTAACAATCCGTTTGGGTTACATCCAAACATGCAAGGAGGTTTTATTTCATGGCAACTTTGCAATTAGCTGTCAAAATGCTGCGAGGGACAGATCTTGGCAGACAAACAGCAATAAGTCTCAGGTAGCTGGTTCTGAAGGATCCTTGGACCCTTAGATAGCAGACAAAGTGTTGACTTTGTAGGGTTCGCCAACATGACCTGTTCTCGATGCCCCTCAGCCGGGAGAGTCCGCCTTTCAACTAATGTGGGACAGCTGGGACATCTATGCGTTTCCACCATTCTTTCCAATGAGGAATTCTTCATCAGTATAAGATCCGCAACTGACTTATCCATGACGTGGATAGTCCTGTTATAGTTACATGCAGAATGGGACCTTGACCTTATGCTACTGACAGAGGTTCCGAGGGAGCCTCCTTTCTCCCCACGAATTGCTACACCAACCACACACTTAGATTTACAATTAAACAGTGGGATCTCTATGACTTCTTGCCTGGAGAGTATCCAGCGTCTTCTTACTAAATGAGATTGCTATTTCCTCCTCGTTAAAGCTCCCCATGCTCATGTAGTGTCTGGACAGGCTTGCCCTTAGTTGGAAATGAGAACACCTGTGTGAAACATTGTCCATTCCCATACTGAAGGCTTTGCCCTCGATTGAATGCTACTGCTACACTTGAAGGGAAGATGTTGTGTAAACAGAGGTTCCGAGGGAGCCTCCTTTCTCCCCACGAATTGCTACACCAACCACACTCTTAGATTTACAATTAAACAGTGGGATCTCTATGACTTCTTGCCTGGAGAGTATCCAGCGTCGTCTTACTAAATGAGATTGCTATTTCCTCCTCGTTAAAGCTCCCCATGCTCATGTAGTGTCTGGATAGGCTTGCCCTTAGTTGGAAATGAGAACACCTGTGTGAAACATTGTCCATTCCCATACTGAAGGCTTTGCCCTCGATTGAATGCTACTGCTACACTTGAAGGGAAGATGTTGTATAAACAGGTCTGATCAACGTACTGTAGCTACATGTTTTCAACGATCATGGGGTATATGAGGGTGGTACATACCAAGATCATACTCGGTGCAAATTAGTTTGTACCAAGTGCTGACCGGTCTGGTATACAGTGCTCACACGCCTGTTGCTAGTACTTGCCCTCGTGAGAGATGGTGCTTTCATGCATGAGATTGGGAAAAAAAGGCCCCTCACCAATCCGAGTGAGTTGTATACAAAGCGTTGTACAGTACTTTTTCAGTAGTTTCGTATGGGAAATGCTTATTTTCTGACCCTTCCTCTCACATGTTCAAATCGTTTAAATTTCTGACTTTTCACCAGCTCACTAACAGCTAAATTCACAATAACTCCCTACATCTCTGCTGAAATCAATCTGCATTTCATAGGTAAGTAGTTATTTAAAAAAAAAAAAAAGTTAGGCTCATCTCCATACTTAAATGCAGTTGAATTTTTTTCCATTACTGACCAGACCCAGAAAAAAATTAATATATTATTATTTTCAAATGAATGCAATGGGATTTACAACTGTTAAAATGGAGTGTCATTCAGTTCTGGACTTTGAAGGTTTTGAAAGAATCTACAGGAAATTAAGGTGCATTTAAAAGATTGTGTAGTTTGATGAGTAGGCTAATGACCTGTAAGGCTCCCATATATAATTGTATGCAATTATAAGAGGTAGACTTAATGGAATTTGTACTAATAAAAATGCAAATCTGGTAACGGAACTACTAAACGG